>NW_026571133.1:45362364-45447364 GCF_026225935.1 Boleophthalmus pectinirostris | reverse complement strand
GTACAGGAGCGTGCACGTACAGGAGCGTGCACGTAGTGTTCTCTAAACAGTGCTTTATGAACAGGGTCGTGCATCATCAACTTGTCCGTGACGTTTGTCACTTTGATGTGTAGTACTGCAGAGACACGCTTTTGTTTTTATAAACTAAAAGGTTACATGCTGTGGCTTTAATTAACTCTAATCAGTCTAATTACTGCCCCAGTTCTGAGAGCACTTTAGGAAAAAAACAGAGTCAAATGGAAGAGTTACACAAGTGTGTATTACACAACCAAGTAACAAATTACAAATGCTCAAATCCTCCAAAAATATCAAATATCAGTGGAGGAAATAATCGATATCACAAGAAAATAAATATTTTGCAAGAACACAAAGTTAAATTTTACAGAAATGCACTGATTTAAGTATTATTAAGTAAATTGGATAAACATGGTTTATCTCTGATAAGTTTTAAAAAATAAAAACATGTACATTTTATATTTAACGAACGTCTTGTGCCAAAAAGTTGATCAAAATCATTGTTATTGTATCGTATTATCGTTATCGCAATAACTATTTTATATTGCGATATCATACATTTTTGTCATATCGTGCAGCTCTATAACAAATACTAAATACAATCACAGATAATCTTAAAACACACGTACAAACATACATTAAATAAATCTAATTTAAATCCATAAGGGCCCGTGTGAGTGTGTGAGTGTGTGAGTGTGTGTGAGTGTGTGTGTGTGTGTGTGTAGTGTGTGAGTGTGTGTGTGTGTGTGTGTGTGAGTGTGTGTGTGTGTGTGTGTGAGTGTGTGTGTGTGTGTGTGTGTGTGCTGGTCTTGTCGTGCTGCTGTTTGTTGTAGGTTTGTTGAAGCTCTTGGTGTTGTGTGCAGGTTTCCACTGCTCCAGGGACAGAGCCGAGTCTTTATCTGAACGAGCTGCAGGCGTCTGAGACTCCAACACAAACTCCCCTGTGTTCTGAAGATTCCATCAGGGTAATGAGTGAGGACAGCCTGATCCTGCTGCGCTTTACTGATTAGATTCCTGCACTGTTTTCCATTACAACACTCAAAACATAATGTTCCTTTTATTAAAAATGAGTGAATTCAACCCAAATCTTATCTGAAGTTACAGCAAGTTCACAATAACAGCCGATTTATCTTGTGCTCCTACTGTCCCTGAAAAAAAAAAAAAACACACACACACAAAAAAAAACCTGTAAATGTCGATACTTTGCAGTGACGTGACATCAGGCTGGGGGTGTTTTACATGTATGTCCATGGCAGAATGTTTCTGCAGTTCCCACGGTGACACAATGCACACATTATTAAAAAAAAAACAGCAGTTTGAAGATTGTCAGAAACTATGTCAATCATTTGTGCTTTGTTTGTGCTGCTTTAATTCTTGAGATATTGATTCTTTTATAGGTCAAATTGGGGTCAGCGGCTCCCAGGAAGCTTCAAAACGCTCTTCTTAATTTATGAAGAGTTTTATTTTGGGCTGATGACGTCATCCAGCCCCTCAAAATGTTAAATAGTCTTAAAACAGTAGAAAATATACAAAACATTTGTATTTGGTTTGTGCTGTTTTGCACTGTGACAATTTTCATTTGTGCGAGTATATTTCTAAAATTATTAAATATTATATTTGCGAAAATTATATGACGATATGCTGCTCAGCTGACGACAGCGGATTTAGCAAAACTCTGCAAAATTAGTGAAGAGAAATGACCTGAGGCTGTGGAAAAGTCTGTATTATTATATAAAATATGAATCAAAAGCAAATTACTAAAGACTGATACAGACTTTTCCAGAGCACGATTGAACATTTTGAGGAGCACTGGCTGAACATAAAACTGTTAATATCTTACAAACCGAACTTTTTGCAGCACAAAACAACACAAACAAAGCATAAGCAACTGACTCCATTTTGGGTCATTTTAGTGCATTCTGAAGCTTCCTGGGGACTGCTGACCCTAATTTGACTTATAAAAGAATCATTAAAATCTCCAAAACTAAAGCAGCACAAACAAAACTTTTTGCAGCACCAAACAATTGATAAAGCTTTTGTGTAGGTTTGTGTTTGATGGGGGCCAACATCAGGGAGGTTTGTGACTGTGATGATCATTATGGAGAAACACAAAACAGGAGAGTCCCACAGAAATGCTTAAACTCCACACACCTTCATTAGAATCGTCCAATGAGGTTCATTCTTTTGATAACTTAAGTTATAAGGTAAAGTTACTAGTTAGGTCTTTGGTAAAAGGTAGTTGTTAAAGGCCCCCAGTGTAACTTTTCTGAAGGGGGTCTGCAACCCGTTTGTCTCCATGGAGATGTTAATGCTTTGGCTTAAATCACTGTATGGTATTGAACAAATCCATTTTAGATTTACACGATTTGGATTTGCACGTGGAGGAGTGTTAACGTGAAGGAGCGTTCACGTGCAGAAGCATTTAGGTGAAGGAGCGTTCACGTGGAGAAGTGCTCATATAGAGAAGCGTTAACGTGAAGGAGCGTTCACGTGGAGGAGCGTTCACGTGGAGTAGAGTTTATGTACAGGAGCGTGCACGAGGAGGAGCGTGCACGTAGAGTTATCTAAATGATGTTATAAGAACAGGGATGTGCATCTGTACAAACGTGCCCATGACGTTTCTCTTATTTAGACCAAAACAACAGCACTGACACATTTTCGTTTACATAATTTCATTTCATAACGGTTGTAATTAGGGCATAAGGAGCTTTCACACCTGTTAGTCCGGTTCACTGGTTCAATTGGAGACTAAAGTTGAAAATTTGCTGCAGTTTTATTTGGTTCAGATCATGTTCTTGCCAAACTTCAGCTTAAACCAATCAAACCAAGAAGAAATAGGTTATACTCCTCGCCTGAGGGGGCACTGTGTCGCAAATAGTGCAGATACCAAAGTAGAAACCATGCTCACCCACTGGCCAGAGAAAAGTCCCTGCTGATCTGTTACCTGTCAGCAAAAGTTAAGATGCATCAGATTTTGGCGAGGTGGGATTTCACATTTGGATTTTACAAATATATGGGATGTGCTCTGCACACTGGACCATCAGGGGGCGCTGACGAGGCTCAGAACAGGAAACAGTCACTTCGGTGACGTGACCATGGATCTATCATGGATAGGATGTTGCTGCTTGTAGCTGCCTCCAGTCGACATAGTGACACTCACTGAAACTTCAGCTGAAAAAATCCCCTGGGCTGAGAGAGTTTTTCTCATAGAGCCAATGTAATTACAAACTGCTCATGTTTGACTGACAAGGACCAACAGTTTTCAAAAATGTCAGATTTTGTGGCGATTTTTACCTATTTTTAGATCATACACTTTTTCTCAGCTCCAAATCCTTCAGTTGTCTTAAAAAACACTTTATAATGGTTCGCTCCAGCTCCACTCTGCTCCTCTCGCTCTGATTGGTCAAAGTGATCACATGATACACAAGCCCGCGCTCCGTGCGTGCGCTCGTGTGCATTGGTGTGTTCTCGCAGGAGAAAAGACACCACTGCACATGCTCAATCTGCTCACAGAAATATCTCGCCGTGCTAAAGGTCAATCTGGAGTCATTGAGCTCGGCCCATTGACTTGAATGGACGGCCATTTTGAAACCCCGGGGCTCGGACGTGACAGCTGCAGGATACAAGCGTCGACTAACCAGAGTCATGACGACTTTATTAACACTCAGAGAAATAAGGACAAAAAAGGAGACAGGACTGTACAGAACACTAGAGCTTTGACTAGAATAAACACACGTACATGTGAGGATGAGCCACAGCGCTGCAGCTCTACACAGTCTGTGCAACTGATGAGCTTCACCTCCACTCTCTTCTGATCAATCACACAAACTGATAGATTTTTGTCTAGTTCTACAAATTAACAGCACTCATTCATTCCCTCCTCTCTGTATGGCTTGTCATGGCCTGTTTCTCCTGTTTTGTCATTCTGGGGTTTACTGTGTTCATGCTCAGCTACGGAAGCTTGTTGAGATCAAAAAGTATGTTCTGGTAAGTTTGTCTGCATCAAATGAAACTGTTGTTTCACACCAGGTCAAAATGAAACAAACTCACAGAACTCAAGTTCACTTGAAGTGGACCAAATTGTGTAGGTATGAAAGCAACCTAAATTATTTTCAGTATTACTAACAGAACCAAAATAATAATAATTGGAAAAAAAAAAAAAAAAGTCTCAGAGTTCATTTTGAACAGATGAAGACCGAGTCAAACAGAGGAGTTAAAGGCCATATGTTATACAAACATCTAACTCATTATTGCTGCACAAAATATCACAAAAATATTGAATATCGTTGGAGGCAATAATTGATATCACAAAAAATAAATATATTACAACAACAAACAGTTTAATTAGACAGAAATGCACTGCTGTTTTAAGTCAAATGGACAGAAAGGTCAGATTTTTCAACCACAGGTTTCATTTACTGCTCAAAAATATCTTAAAAAAACATCCATTCTCACTGCTGAAGGGGACGCCTTTCCACAGACCTAACCTGTAATTTGGCTTGCAAGTCTCCATGAAGATTTTTCAGAGCATTTGAGTCTTTGGAGACGTAGACAGACTAATAATAAAGAGTTACTCAAACATGTGTGAATGAAACAAAACACAACTGCAGGTCTGTTTTTTCTGTTGTTGAAGCAGTAACAGGATTACAACATCACTAAACACTCACAAGAGTCACTTTTGCGTAATGTAAGACTTTAAACATGAAACATGAATCAGTGACAGAGGAACCCGTGCATTTCAGAACATGTTTATAGAGGCCTAAACAGATCTGAAACAGTAAGACTACAGACACACAGGCATATTGTTGAACCAACATTACACGGATTTGTTATTTGCTTAATTTTAAATCGCTCTAAATCTCAACACAATTTTAATTAATGACCCAGGCTTATTTGATACTAATTATAACTCGAGGCTAATCTGTCTGGTTTCTGTTTCTGGGGAGTGATCTAAAAATACAAGTGATAAATTTGCTAATAAACCGATGAGCTAAGACCCAAATCCTCATAAAAGAGTCAGAGAGGGAGACCTGCCCCACTCCCTCCGTGCGCTCCACGCCGTCCACGCCCCTCCACGCCGCTGGTTGCTACATAACACGAGCTCGTATCCAGGGCTTAAGAGATCTAGACTCAACACGTAGATGAACCCATGGAAAAGCTGCTGGACAAGACCCAAACGTAAACAAGACGAGGCGTGGAGCTGCAGAGACACACATCTGAACGTAAAGTTGTGAAAAATAAAGTGAGATGTTTAATGAGCACATCATGTTCTACACTGGGGTTGGCAAAAACATTGAAAATCTGATCCTAAAACCAGTATCAAAACTAGATACTCATTTAAGGAGGTATCGATACTAAAAAAGTCTCATTGATAAAACAGAAGTGGAGCTTTCCAGAATAGCTTTAGAATGAATCTGGAGCAGGGAAACAATTAAGGACTCAGTGCTTTGCTCGTCTAAGAACCCAGACCATCAACAGATACATCTGAACTTTATTCACAGGACGTATATGACACCCTGCAGACTTTTCAATATGAAGTGCAGAACTGACCCAAATTGTACTCTTTGCCATACAAATTCATTCAGTACCTATTTCCATATGGTTTGAGAATGCCCAGGGGTCTTTTACTTTTGGAAGGTCATAAGTAATAGTCTGTCTCTTCTACTATCTACTAACATGCCCTGTTCACCTTTGGTTTTGATTCTTAATGACATGTCTCTGCTCGGCTTGAGTAAAGAGCAAGAAAAGGTTTTTCTGCTGGGCCTTACAGCTGCTAAAAAAAAGGTTGCTGTTAGATGGAAACCCCCTCACTCTTTATCACATCGCCAACGGTACTTTCATTTATGGACATTGCTTATTTAGAATTGTCCACAGTGCGTATCCATAATGCAAATAAAAACTATTCAGTTCAGGAACCAAACAATATCTGATCTAAAAACCTCCTTGTTATGAGGGATATATTAGACCACTGAGCGGCTGAGTAATATTGTTGTTTTAAGTTTGTCTAAGTTTAATGTGGTAGATATAGATGAGCACTAAACTTTCATTTATTTAATTTTGTCCTGGACCTGTTATGTTGGTTTGTGTATTGTTTATTTGTTATATTAAAAACCAATAAACATTTGGTAACAAAAAGTATTAATTTGGAGCACATAGACTAGTATACACTCATGGACCTGGTTTAGACCCAGTTTAGACCCAGTTTAGACCCAGTTTAGACTCAGTTTAGACTCAGTTTAGACTCAGTTTAGACTCAGTTTAGACTCAGTTTAGACTCAGTTTAGACTCAGTTTAGACTCAGTTTAGACTCAGTTTAGACCCAGTTTAGACCCGGTCTAGATCTGGTCTAGATCTGGCCTAAATCTGGTCTAGACCTAGCCAGGCTGGTGCCACCTAGTGCCTCCGCTCAATTTGATTTCTCTCCAGCGGCTAGGTCAGGAATCAGAATACACTAGATGATTTACAAGAACCCTGAAAGTTGTAGACCGTGCACCGGCCAATCAGCTGTGAGCTGTGAAGTCCTCACGTCAAACTTGTGGCATCTGTCTGTGTCCATATGTGGAACAGCACAACAGTAAACAAAGCGTCGAGATGGATGTAGACAAAAACAGACATTCTGTGTTGTCAGCAATTCCCGAGATCAAGGATTTAAAGCTGGAACAAAGAGAATGTTTGGTGAATTTTATCAAGGGGAAAGACGTTATTGTTCTTCTTCCTACAGGATTTGGTGCATTACAAACGTCACGACCAAACAGCAGCAATTTGTTAAATAAAAAAAGTACCTGCCTACCGTCGAGCAAACGAACCCTAATGCTGCGAGGTCACACAGTTTCCACCAAGTGAAACCAGCTGATGAATCAGGCTAGTTTAGACCTGGTTTAGATCTGATTTAGACCTGTTTAGATATGGTTTAGTCTTGGTTTAGACCTGGTTTGGACCTGGTTTAGTCCTGGTTTACATCTGCTTTAGACCTGCTTTAGGTTTAGATCTGGTTTAGTTTAGACCTGAATTAGACCTGTTTTAGTTCTGGTTTAGTCCTGGACCACCAGGAATAGAAAAGAAAGTTCTACCATTTAATGTGGAAAATCAGAGGAGTGTTTTTGTGTTTTTCATTTTTATCGTGGCATCAGAATCAGTTTTGAGTATCGAGTTTATTCCTTAGAATTGAAATTGAGTTTGAAATTTAAATATCGTGACAATATTAACTGTAGGATTATTCTTATATATAATAATTGTAAATTTTGTATGTTGTTTTGTTTTAAAACCTTTGTGCTCCATTTTTCCCCCACGTAATTATACAAAAGAGCCAGTACACATATACTGAATAAGCAGCTGTAGAGGTCAAAAAAATAAGTCCACTGTTTGACTGCATCTAATAATAAACTGTTTTATTGTCTGATCAGGGAGTGTGTCAGCATGCTAGTTAGTTTTACTCTCAGTGAAAAGTGCTTATAAACTCAACTCATAACTTTGAACCATTAAAAATTCCTCAGTGTTGGTCTTGATTACAGTTCGATTCACTGCACAGGCTCACCGATGTATTCAAGCTTTTTGGCGAAGGTGTACGGACTTTAAAAACCCAGAGGAGCCATTCTGGACCAACTTATTTAAGATCAGATTACAGATGCAGACAAAGTTGTACTAAATGAACCAAAACAAAACAAACTCCAGGAGGTGAGTTTACAGAGTGTTCAGCGGAGCGGAGCTGCTTACACAACACACGGCTTTCTCTGAATCTGACGAGAAATGTGTGGACAGATAACAGGCCGCATGTGGGGAAAGAGAGGGAAGTGTCTTGCTCAATGACACAATGCTGCACTCTTGCTTTAAAATGGCATGCTTTTTAAAGCATGATATAATGTAGTTCCTCATCAAAAACACGTCTGAAGAGGTTTGAGAGTCATCCATGCATGTCTGAGTGATTTAGTGATCTCTCCTGGGTCCAATTCAAACCCTGCTTACTGTAAGATTAGCTGTAGGATTCAGTGCAAGGCTCCGCCCACAAGCCAAGTCACCCATGTCCATAAATACACAAAAACATGACACAAAACTGTACACAACAACTTGACAAACCCGATGTGAGGTGCAGCAGTTTAAGAAGCAGGATGCACACTGTGTCTGCAAATACTGCTTTTTTAAAACAATAAAAGATCCACTGCCTGCTCTTCTCCCAGATGTCATTTGTTTGTCTGAAATGTTCCACAGTATGGCTTTAAACTTAATCTCCACGGCGACACACATGAGACCACATGGTGAGAACGCCCACACATAAGAACACATTCTGATGAAGGGATTTTAACCACAGAAAAGACTGGGACTGAAGAAATCCAACAGCTTTAAAGACGCACTGTGTAACTTTTCTGGTGGAGGGTATGGCATTACTCTTATTTATCTCTATGGAGACAGCAGGTGAAGCCAAAGGGCCAAGTTCCATGTCAGCTCGGTGGAGAGGCGAGTCCACTCACAGTAAGAATGCATGTTTTTAGATCAATAAAAAAAAAAACATGTTATTGAGTAAATTCAAGGTGGATACATTTAATGTCAGAGTGGGACATTCCAGATAATAGGGCTGGTATCATTAAGAAGTTGCTGATACAATACATACCTCGATACACATGCCACGATACGATACATATCTCGATACAGTGCACTTTCGATTCGATATGATATATTTCAAATCGATTCAATACAGTTCAATAAAAAATAAAGGCTAAATCATGGCTGTGATACTAAAAGTGTCTGTTGAACCACTTCTTGTGCAAAGTTCATATGAAACACAAACATTTTAATCCTCAAAACAGTGAAAATACCAAATGTGTTGCATAAATGAGTTTCCTTTCACTCCACAAGCAACAAAACTGTAGCTCTGTAACAAAATAATTTAGTAAAACACACCTAAAAATACTCTTGGTGAAATATGGATACATTAGCCCACCATATTGATACTGTATCATCACATTAAATGATACGATATATCGATATTCTGATATTTTTGCACACCCCTACCAGATAATCTCCATGGAGACAAACTGGTGGACCTCTCAACCAAAAGCTGCGTAGTGCATCATTAAAGGGACACTAAACACCAAAATCACTTTTTTCTCCTGATTCTCTGTGTAACTTGGTCTAAAATAGAAGTGTGTCTTTATCTCTGGACTTATTTTGTCATTTTTGTGCATATTTGTTAAAAATGTGACTTTTGGGTCACAGTCGTGTGTGTATCGGTCTCTTTAGGATCAACTATTTACTATTAGGACATTTGAATTTTTTGGGTTGGACTAACGGCTTCAATGAGTCAGATGCAGGTTATTACGTGACGAGCTCAGACACTGGCGTCTACAGGCGGGACGTGAGGAGCCCCTCTCAGCCCCGCCCCCACCTGGCACCATCGGGCACCGCCATGTCCCACCGCGTCTGGAGTAGGGATGGGCATGATTAATCGATAATTGATCATTAAGAATTTTATCGATTACGTTCATTTTTATCGACAAACCGAATGTAGGTTGCTGTGTGTGTCGTGACCAAACAGGTGTGTACATGTGTCTCTGCATCAGAAGGAGCGAGACACAAACAGTGGGTCAGTCTGCAATGTACCGAAGCACAAATGTGGATTTAACGATGACTTTTACAAGAAATTCCACACTTTCCGTTGCGTTCGGGACAAGTGTGAGTCCATGTGCACAGTGTATAAAGCAGCACATATGTTTTAGTGTCCAGGAAAAAGTTTTACCAGGTGAGAGTCGCTCAATGTGGATGACGAGTCCCCACCCCCTCCCCCCGTACGGTGTCCTGGTTTTGACAAACACAAATATGTCACACTAACCTGTATTCACCTGAGTCGTGTCGCATCAGCAACACAAGAGCTGTTTTTTTTTTTTCGTTGCTTAGTTTATGCAAATGAGCCATGTGGTTTTAAGTTTTGTTTCTGTGAAACTTGTGCAAAGTTGAATTAAACACATTCTAATGTCAAACGGGCTGATGTGGCTCTAGAGTGATTATGGCTTATATGTCGTAAAGTTGAATTTATTTATGCAGATTAGTCGTGCAGATAGTAATAATAATGATGATAAATTTTAATATAAAAACATTAACGATTAATCGATAATCGTTAATTCTCCCGACGATCAATTAAGAAAATTTTATCGAATGCCCATCCCTAGTCTGGAGTCTGGAAAAAAGGGAAACGGTGTGATCCGAGCGCAAATGTCTGAAGCGCACCGATCCACACCGTGTTGGATTGTTGTGGCTGTCGGTCGGCTGTCAATCATCGCTCTAGCGCCCGCCCCACACCCGCTCCCCCCAACCCGCCGGGCACCACCCGCTCTGGAGAATTTTTTCAGATTTTGCTTAAGGCCGGAGTAAAGCTTCAGGACTCATGGGTTTTTTTAATGGCTCTTTAATATTTTCTGCACTTAAAGGCCCTGAACCAGATTTTTCTCTTTACAAAGAAGAAAAGTGAGTTTGTTTGAACCGTTAGCAGAGGTTGTCATAGATTCTGCTGAGACTACGGTGGAATTTTGTACAAGTTAGTGTCAGTGCAATAGTCAGTGTTGGGAAGGTTTCTTTTCAAATGTAATCCACTACAGATTACAGATTACATACCCCAAAATGTAGTTTGTAACATAATCCATTAAATTACTTAAAGTGAGTAACATAATCTGAATACTTTGGATTACTTGATTTGCTGTAGAGAAGCAAAGAAAAGGAAATCTTCATGTAAGATGTTTGGTCTGCTAAAAGAAAATAAAAAAGCCGAGTCTTTACTTAACCATATTAAAAATATTATTGATAGAAGACGAGGAGACATGGTCCACACAGCAGGATTTAGTCCTGTTAAATCCTGTTTGAGACATAGTTTAGACCTGGTTTTAGTCCTGGTTTAGTCCTGGTTTAGTCTTGTTTAGTCCTGGTTTTAGACCTGTTTTAGACCTGGTTTAGACCTGGTTTTAGACTTGGTTTACAGTCCCTGACAAAGTCTTGTGGCTTATCCATTTTGTAGAAACAAAAGCTTATAACCTGACTTTAAATTAATCGATTGGTTTTAGAAATGTCTCATATGAAGCTAAAACCCTCCCAAATTATGCTCAATAAACTAAAATAAATTTGCTTCACTGAAGAAAGATTGATCATTTAATGAACACAGAAAGGTCAGATTTTGGCAAGACAAAAGTCTTGTCGCCTACAGAAAATTGAACAAATAATTTACTTCAAATACAAAAATATGTTGCATAACGTCAGTGAATGAAGTAGTGGTGCTGTGAGATCCAGATTTAATATCTTGTATGACTCCATGAGCTTGAAGGACACATCCATGTGGTTCAACAATGATTCATACAATTTGTTGATGAAGTCATCAGGAATAGTAAAGAAAGCGTCTTACATGCCTCCCAGAGTTCATCAAGATTCTTTGGTTTTGCCTTCCATGCTTCCTCTTTCATTCTACCCCAGACCTGCTCAATGATGTTCATGTCTGGTGACTGGGCTGGTCAGTCCTGGAGCACCTTGATCTTCTTCACCTTGACAAACTTTGATGTAGAGATAGAAGTATGTGATGGAGCACCATCCTGCTGCAAAATTTGACCCTTTTATAGTTGGGAATGTAAGAGGAGCTAATACTTCTTGATATTTTAGGTTATTGATATTTGCCTTCCACCCTGCAAATGTCTCACACACCCCCAGACTGGATGGAACCCCAGACCAGGATTTTTCTGCCACCAAACTGAACTGTTTTCTGGGTGAATCTTGGATCCATGTGGCTCCAGTAGGTCTCCTGCAATATTTGCGGCGGCTGTGATGTAATTCAACCGAGGATTCATCTGAGAAATCCACCTTCTGCCACTTTTCCAGTGTCCATCCTTTTAACAGGCTGTGGGCCTTGGCAAATGCCACACGGTTTTTTAATTGCCTTTTGTTTAGTGCTGGTTTCTGTGCACTGATTCGACCATGGAGGCCATTTCCAGACAGAATTCTACAAACTGTTGTGGTTGACACAGGGACTTGAGGTGACCAGGCCTGGTGGAGTCTGCTGCAGTGGAAAAGGGGCCTTGGATTTTTGAATCAACAAACGATCCTCCCGAGCAGTTGTCTTGCGGCGTCTGCTGGACCTGGGCTTGTCAAAAACATCTCCAGTCATTTCAGATCTTTTTCTTATTCTTTGTACTTGACACTGAGACACATTGAAGGTGTCACCACCTCAGCAGTGGATCTGGTCTTCAGCCTCTTGATAATTAAGGCTTTGGTCTCAGGGTGGATCTTAGGCATGTTGTCAGAGGTCAAGTTGCAGTTGATGTGAAGGTCTGGTTCTGCTGGGTTCTTTTTATACACAAACACTAACTGATTGATCAGTAACTGATCACAGGTGAGGCTGTAATCTAGGATTGGGTGCATCATATGACAAGACCACAAGACTTTTGTCTTGCCAAAATCTGACCTTTCTGTGTTCATTAAATGATCAATCTTTCTTCAGTGAAGCAAATTTATTTTAGTTTATTGAGCATAATTTGGGAGGGTTTTAGCTTCATATGAGACATTTCTAAAACCAATCGATTAATTTAAAGTCAGGTTATAAGCTTTTGTTTCTACAAAATGGATAAGCAACAAGACTTTTGTCAGGGACTGTAGACCTGGTTTAGTCCTAGTTTAGACCTGGTTTAGACCTGGTTTTAGACCTGGTTTAGACCTGGTTTTAGACCTGGTTTTAGACCTGGTTTAGTGTCCGGCAATGAGAGGAATTACCAAGAAAAAAAAAAGAAAAAAAAAAGTGAAAACAGGAAAATACCTCTGTGTAATCCATTTATTTCAACCAAGTAACTGTAATCCAATTACCACTCACTGAAACAGTAACTGTAACTGAATACAGTTACTCATCATTTGTACTCTGATTACATAATTCTGGTACATGTAATCTGTTACTCCCCAACACTGGCAATAGTTAAAAGGCTCTGTACTTAATATTTACCGTCTTGTAAACATACGGTTTTCCTCGTTTCCCTCGTGCATTCAGAGTATCCCAAGTATTCACCACAATGAGTTCATGAGAGCGAGCGGCGTTTTGCAGTCACGGTAAAAAAACAACAACATGCTAACTGCACACTGCCTTTATTCTCATCAGACAATAAAATGCTTTCTAATGAGAAGCAGACAGTAAACAACGGACTTATTTTGACCTCAAGAGCTGCTTATGCAACACACCGGGACAAGACTCAGTTTGTGTGCAGAGCATTTAAGTCCACAATGTGATTCTAATCCACACATGATCCCTTTATGTTTTTGCACGTTACATTTGAGCACGGTTAGCCCCGCCTTCTGTCCTTTCGTTTGATTGGCAGCTGATTACAGAGCCGCCCCCACGTACGTGCGCCCCGTGGACGTACTGTACGGCGCCGCGCTTCAGCCCAGGGCCCTTGGGTGCTGCTATGACCTCACCGCGTCGCTCTGTGGTTTGGGTGTTCTTCGTTTGGCAAAGCGAAGTGGGTGCAGTTGGAACAAAGACACTTTCCACACGAGCCTGTTGATCTTGATCTGCGGTTAAAGAGATCAGTCATTTCACCTTTACAGAGCCTGATTCATCTTTTCCACTGACTTCTGTTGTATGAAAACATGTTGTGCTTCGTCTGGTGCGGCTGCAAGAAGAAAGCTGCACTGTGCAACTGTTGGTCGAGGGGCAGTCACCTGTTTGTTTCTATGGAGATGTCCTCGCTGCCCTACAGAGGCAGAACACAGTGTCATCATGTTTGGTCAAAAATAGTTTATGTCATGTTGTTTCTATTTGAAACCTGCTTTATCATGTGAATAAATATTGTGAAAAATATTGAGCTCATAATTGATTGAACTTTGAGACAAAAATAAGGAGCCGTGCAAAGGCAACAGGGAGTAACTTTGTATGTTTTTTGTGATTTAGATTTTATATCTGACCTCTCACCTCCTTTTTGTTGCGGCCTTGGCACAAGGTCTAAACACATTCAGTAAATAAACCTTTTGGGGGTGTAACGGTACAAAAATCACGGTTCAGTATGTGCCTCGGGTTTGAGGTCACGGTTCGGTTCATTTTCTGTAAAGTTTGGGAACAAAATGCAAAACCATTTACTTGTTGTTTACTTGTGTTTTTATTAAAACAACAATTAGTTTGAACATTATACAAATGGGAAAATAAAATAAATACAAAGTGCTGCTTGGTAATACTAATAAGTTCAAAAAAATATTCTCAAATAAGCAACAAATGTATGAAATATTATTTAAAAATTAATTATTGTAAACAGTAAATAAAACTTCAAAAATTTAAGTGCAGCACTAACAGTTCCAGCATCAACTTTTAATCAATCTTCAGATTTTTCATATTTTTGGCTCAAATTGTCATTGTCTGCAGTACGTGCAGATCTGCAGTGTTTCAGTTAGTTTGGGCAAAGGGCAATTTAGAGCTCAATATTTTCCACATACAAATATTTCTTCATTATAGCAACTAATCGTCAAATTTTTGGAGCCCTGCCTATTATACTTTTGTCTGGACAAAACAAACTTTCCTCTGTAGAGCAGATTGGTCTGGTTCAAATGTTCCACAGTGTGACATTAAACAGCTCTACTTTACATTTATTCAGTTACAGGTGGTTTTATGTCTCAAAAATACCGAGAAAAACAGACATTCTGACCTGTCACTTGGTCTGGTTTGGTCTCCATGGAGATAGAAAGGTTTAATGCCAGACAAAGTAATGGAGAACAGCATCTGATGGATCCTCCACCAGAAAAGTTACACAATGCACCTTTAATTTTGTGTATTTTAATTATACGCTTGGGAGTGACAAACACAATTTTGATTCTTTATGTTTTGTATTAAGAATTGACAATAAACTTTTTAGATTTTTGAATTGAACTGAATTTTGAATTTGATTTGAATTGAAGTGTAGCAAGATGTATTTTCATATTTTCAGTACAAAAAGTCTCGTTTCACTGGTAGATCATTTTACTTACAAAGTGAAATTGACTCAGATCATGACAAAAACTTTCGTAATTCAAGTTATTTTGTCTAGATTTGAGTTTTTGCAGTGTGGAACATCATGATGAATATTTGAATCTGATCGGCTCAAGCGTCACAACAGCCAGACGAGCCGAAAAACAAACCTTTGTTACATCCAGTTGAGAGAAAAGACATCTGCTCTGTCCACATATTCACACTTTCCTCTGCACTCTGCATGCAGCTTTACCCGCGCACAAACTGAAATAACCGTTTAAGTCAGCCAATCGCAAAGGCTGCAGTTTCTAATGTGCCATTATTTCTATCATGAACAAAAAAATCTCCAGTTTTGTCCTGCGTAGAAACAGATGTTTTGAAATGTTAGTCTTGCATTGGTTATTTCAGTCTTTAGGTCAATTCTTCTGGTTTACAATAAAAACCTTGAACTGAATGTTATTACTAAAAGTGCATTACGCAACTTTTCTGGTGGAGGGTCGTCTACCTGCTCGTCTCCATGGCGATGTTTACACTTTCCCTATGACTTTAAACATGTCCATCAAGCATTTGGGTCCGGTCAAGTGGTAACGGAGGGAAACAGGGGCAGATTTTTGACATTCAAATGTCTCTTATTCAGAAACTAGAGGGACTATTGAAATAAGTAAAGTATCAGAATGTAGGAAAGAGTTACACTCCAACAGGGTCAAGTTAAACCTGTGATATTCTTTCAAGTTGTTGACAAAAAATTTTAAAACTCATGTTGGTAACGGAGGGAATGAAATATGCAGCACTTTTTGGGCAATAAATCCAAACAGTGATAACTCTTGGTTCTCACTTCCATATCCTTAACAAACTGGTTTGAATATTTGCTTCATATAGTTTTCTACCATATGGTACAAGATTAGGTTGAAAAACCTCTTACTTTTTGACTCATGAGATTTTTTATTAAGAAAAGTCATGGTAACGGAGGGACAAGTAACGGAGGGAAAATTGTACAAACAAGTAGAAGGTGCAGGATTTTACATCATTTGTCGCTTTTTTCTTCTGAATACTTTAATATTACTTCAAAATGAAAGGAAACTATTTCTATAAAATATGTCAGTCCTTCCAAGCAAATTTTTATCATTTTAAATACATAAAAAAAAAATAAAAAAATCATGTCCCTTCATCAACAGTTCAAAGATGGAATAACACAAGATATGATGAAATACATCCATTTATTGACATGATTTTCAGGTCTTTGAAATTTGGGAAATAATTTTTGTTCCATGTTTCATACATGGTCTGTTTAAAACATATGGAACTTTAGAACCAAAATTGGTACAGAAAAAAGGTCAACAGTTTCATAAACTAGAGTACATATGTATCTGTTCAATACATTTTTATATCAGATGTATTAACTTGAACTTTTGGCCTTGATGTTTACTTCTGCTTGACCAGGCCCATTTGTTCATTATGGGACACCTCTCCACAGATCTGACCTGTAATGTAGCATAATGTAGTGCTGTCACCTGCTTGTCGCCCGTGAGATAAATAAGTTTAATCCTATTCCATTGTAAGGTTAAAGCTCCCATCTGCAAATGTATTAGATTTTTTTTCACACGTAGACGTGAACCCCCCAGACAGACTAATAACAGAGTGACCCTCGAATGTGTGTGATTTGACATGTTTCCATGAGAGATTTAATTCTGAATAAAAACGAATTCCGCTTTAAAAAGTCCAACTTTTTTTTTTTTTTTTTTTTAACTCAAAGGAGAATATTTTAATTTAGAATTATTTAATTCAGAACATTTCATTTGGAATTAAAACACATGTAAATGTGGCCACTGAAACAAAACACAAGTCCAGGTCTGTTTTTGAGCAGGTAACAGCATTAGAATGTGACTTAAAGCTCACAATATTCCATTTTGCGTAATATAGAACAATTAATTTGATCATGATTATTTGTGTATTGCTTTGTTTGTGTTTCTTAGTCTGTAAAGCACTTTGAGTTTCTTTGTGTGACCAGCTGTGCTGTACAAACAAACCTGCCTCACGTCAATAAAGTCTGTCTGAAACACAGTGGGAGTCTGCAGGGTCAGGGTTTCTTTTATGGAAAACATTCTATTCTTTAATATTTTATTCATTTCTGTTATGATAATAAAGTTTGAACATTGAGATATGAATACAGATAAACAAATACTGTGAAAAAAGATAATAAAAAATAAATACATTTATATACACTAAACGTGCATTGTGTAATTTTTATTTTTTTTTCCATAGAGATGTTATTGTTTTGTCTGGAATGTTTCACAATATTCTATTTTCATGGAGACCAAACCAGACCGAGTTACAGGTCAGATCTGTGGAGATGTGGCCCTGCTCACACTCAGGATGCCTGTTTTTGTTTTGTTTTTTTTTGGAGCTTTAAACCACCTGTAATTGAATAAATGTAAAGTCGAGCTGTTTAATGTCACACTGTGGAACATTCCAGGCAGAGCAATGACATCTCCATAGAAACCATTTACCACAGCCACACATTTAATAACACACTGCAATTTTTGAAACACAACAGTTTGATTACATACATATTTGTACAGGATTATTCTAGTGATAACTTATTCTGTCTATACAGCCTCTGGGCTTATGACCGAGTAACATCGAAGAACTAATGTTGTAGTCAAGACCGGCACTAAACAAGACCAAGACCAGTCCGAGACCACAGGGTCCAGAGACCAGGACAAGACCAAGACCTCTGAGAGTCGAGATCGAGACAAGACCAAGACCAGGGCCCATCGAGACCAAATCAAGACCATCTTTGTCATTTTTGACATTTATTTGTATTTTACAGTTATTTTGGCACCTTTATATATAAATATTTTTATAAATCTATTTCCATTTCATCACTCGAGTGTCAGACCTTGAGACTGAGACAAGACTGAGTCCAAGAGCCTTCAAGACCAAGACCGAGTCCAAGCTCCTTAAAGACCGAGACAAGACCGAGTCCAAGCTCCTTAAAGACCGAGACAAGACCGAGTCCAAGCTCCTTAAAGACCGAGACAAGACCGAGTCCAAGCTCCTTAAAGACCGAGACAAGTCCAAGCTCCTTAAAGACCGAGACAAGACCGAGTCCAAGCTCCTTAAAGACCGAGACAAGACCGAGTCCAAGCTCCTTAAAGACCGAGACAAGACCGAGTCCAAGCTCCTTAAAGACCGAGTCTAAGCCCCTTCAAGACCGAGACCGTGTCCAAGTGCTTCAAGACCAAGACAAGACCGAGTCCAAGGGCCTTCAAGACCAAGACAAGACCGAGTCCAAGGGCCTTCAAGACCAAGACAAGACCGAGTCCAAGACTGAATCAAAGCTCCTTAAAGACCAAGACAAGACCAAGTCCAAGCTCCTTCAAGACCGAGAGAAGACCGTGTCCAAACTTGGTTGAGTCCGAGACAAGACCAAGACTGCAAAAGACTCAAGTACTACGACTCTAGTAATAATAATGTATTTTTCATACATTTTTAAAACATTTTTGAGATAAAGTCAATGTCCTTCCAAATCTTCAGGCCTTTGCGTCTTATGCTGAAACTTGTACATTTTAGTTTCGGCTTTTTTTTTGCCCT
This sequence comes from Boleophthalmus pectinirostris, assembly GCF_026225935.1. Classification (NCBI taxonomy): domain Eukaryota; kingdom Metazoa; phylum Chordata; class Actinopteri; order Gobiiformes; family Gobiidae; genus Boleophthalmus; species Boleophthalmus pectinirostris. The sequence goes on along the minus strand of NW_026571133.1, from coordinate 45,428,811 downwards.
TTAGAAGTTGTTTTCTGGTATCATGTTGGTGAGTTCGCAAAGTCTTTCACTGTGCAGGTGACGGACCCTTCAACCAGAAAAGTTACATAGTGCAGCTTTAAGTTTGTAATTAATGAAACCCATGGATCATTATTTAATGTTTAGGACATTTAAATCTTAACATTGGTCTATATTCTATACTGGTCTCCTAAATATTTATGTTTTATTGCCATTGTCAGTGAAGAAAATACAGAAAACTAGAGATTTGCTTTGGCGTTTTGGTGCATGAAATAATAAAAAAGGACATGCATTAAAACAAAAAAACTGAAAAAACTCTGACAACACCACAAATAAATGTAGCTGAAGGATCAGACACACACGTCTTAGGTCATTAATTTTCCACAAACACCAGGACGAACTCGGACTCATTATCAATTTTAAAACAAGGACTGATAATTGTAAGTCTGGTTTATGCAAATGCACTTTCCATTGCATGACCCATATTTAAGAGATGAGCTCACATGGCATTATGCCTTTTGATTACAGTTATTAAACCTGCTCTCCCACTCACTTTTATAATTATGTTTTTCACTTTGTACATAATAGCTCATAATTGGATCTCGTCGACCTGAAGACGGAGCTTTGACAATGCCTTCTATTGTTCGCTTCAAGAGGAAATGTTACACCATCGTAGAAAGTGCCAAAAAAAAAAAAATTGCATAACCTTGTTGCCTCATCAGAAACATGCCCGAAGAGGTTTTTACATCTAATGAATGAATCTGGAAGTGCACAGTTAGCATGCTTCCAGAGCTTTTCCACCTTCGGCGTTACAACAAAGAACCATTCACACACATTCACACACATTCACACACATTCACACACATTCACACACATTCACACACCAGTGTATGCAGAAAACACCGGGTGCGAGGTGGGTTAAGTGTCTTGCCCAATGCCACAAAAACAGCATTCATCTGTGGGAGCTAGAATCGCACCGCCAACCTCATCCAGTGATGTTTATGTGGAGAGCAGGATTTGAACCGCCAACCTTCAGATCAGTGGACAAACGTTCTGCCAACTGAGCCACTGCCGCCCACTTTATGTTTAGTTTTTATTCATTTTTTTTTAGCTTAACCAAAACTCTTGTCTGATTGTTTGTCTCCATGAAGAAAGATTAATACTTACAGTGGAACATTTCAGCAACAGAAGACAAGCAAGCAGGACTCTCAAAAGTAACAGATATACTGTATTTTTCGGTCTATTATTCTACGTTCAGACTGCAGGGCTTAATGCTCAATTCAGATTTTTGTGTGAAATCCGATGTTTTTGCGAGGTCGTTCACATTTCCAATTAAATGCGACTTGTATGTGACTCCAGTGTGAACAACACTACAAGCAAGTGTCAGATCCTCCACCAGAAATGTTCCACAGTGCTCCTTTAATCAGACCAGAGGCTCTTTCAGCTCAATGACATCACTGAGAGTTTTACCTTGAACTGGAAGCTGCAGAGGCTGACCACGTCACTGTCGTCTCTCCCTCTCCTCTTCCTCTTCTGTCAAACACACAAAAGCAACATTTACATCGTCAGTCAAAAACAGCAACGTAACAATAACCAAAATATCGTGATATCGTATTGGCAAAATCTCAATAATATTGCGAGCTGTCACAATATATCGAGTCGCTTTTCTGAAATTCATTGTTATGGTGCAGCAATAGCTAAAAACAAAACTACAGAGACCATGATGCTTTGCTCCGTTTCAGTACAATGGATCTATAATAAAAACTGGATAAGCCCCTCCCCTCTGTCCTGGCTCCAGACAGACTAGTGGCCGCTCCAGGTACTGCAGCTCTAGGAATTTGGGCCCAGACAGAATTCTCCCACAGAGCGCAATGCATTTTGGGAATTCAAACTGCCCGTGCTCTGACAGGGCTCCTGGCTTTCACAAAGGTCGGATTTTGCAGGATTCTTTTCTATTTTCACAACATAAACTTTTTAAAATATTTAAATCCTCAAAACTCCTAAAAGTGATCGTCAGACTGAGCCTCACTCTGCTCTAGCAGCTCTCGCTCTGATTGGTCCAAACGCTCCACAGCGTGCACATTACAGACGTCACACAGGTGGGAGGAGTTCACCCGGACTGAGGAAGTAAATAGAGACGAGAAAATCATTTTTGGACCCATGAGCCAATGAGCACAGAAAACTAAAAACAACACGACGCATTTTGGGTTCAACAAAGACTTGGTTACAGTTCTATGTTCAGCACAGACGGCATGAAGAACTTATTAAAAGTGCACTGTGAAATATTTCTAGTGGAGGGTCCGACACCTGCTTGTCTCCATGGAGATGGCATTTGGTTTTGTCTAGAATGTTCCACAGTATAAATGTTACGTTTAGGCACTTTTTGGTTTTTCCCTACTTTCTTTTTATTGTTTATATTTTTGTAGCATTTCTGCCTAGTTTTGTTCTTGTAAGTTGATTATGTTTTTGTAGTTTTTTTGTACTCATTTCCGGCAGGAGGCCTTAAATGCGTGAGCCCGGCGCCGCCTCGCTCTCTCTCTCTCTCTCCTCCTCCTCGTCCGCCGCCGTCGCTGCAGGTACAGGAGCGCTCACGCCTCGCGCTGGGAGTCGCCTGCTGGCTCCCCTGCTCCATCGTTTGGGGAGCTTTTGATAGTCGTAAGCCTTTTGTTTGACCTGGTGGGACCGGCTGTCCTGTTTTCGCTTTTCTGTTGGGTTTTGGTTGTTGGGTTTTTTTTTGGTCTTTAGTTACGGGTGCTGGCACCGGCTCCTACGGCCCTGTATAGGGTTGGCCCGGTGTCGCACCCTTTTGTTCTTTTTGTTCCGGCTCATCAGGTCCACCTTTCTGTTGTTACTTTGTTGGTTTGGGCACGGGGTTTAAAACATCTTTACACAAAGGAAAAATAAAAACTCTAAACTTTAATTTGGTTTCCGTGTCCTTTTATAAATATGTTGGGACTCAATTTTTCTGAGTCGTAACAATAGATTAAACCTATCTGTTACGAGGGAGCCAAGCAGGTTACAGGCTACATTACAGGTCAGATCTGTGGAGAGGCAATCCTTTTCACAGAAGGAATGATTGTATTTTTGAGCAATAGAAACACCTGTAATGAATAAATGCTAGATGGATCTGATTAATGTCATATCATGGAACATTCCAGGCAAAACAATAACGTCGCCATGAAAACAAACAGGTTCCCCTTTAAACACTTTGGGGGGGGGGGGGGGGGGGGGGGCGCGAAGTAAACAGGAAGAGCTCCATTCCAGAGGGGGCAGATCCAACACCTCTGCCCCAAAGTGAGGACTCAGTCTGGACTAAAGAAGGAGGGACCGAGGAAAGGCCAGAGGGAACCTACAAGAATATAATAAACTGTTTTGTACCATCATAAACGATAAACTTTTGTGCGCTGTTGACAACATTATTAATTTGTACGACCATAAACAAACAAACAAAAAAAAATAAAAATCCTGACATTCTTCATTCTCATTTTGTTTATTTTGATACAATCATAAAAGATAAACTTCTGTGCCTTCATTATCATTATTATTAGTATGAACGACTATAAGTACAATACAAAAAAAAATAAAAAATTGGGTTAAAATTATATTTCGTATGCACAGTATGCCATTTATTTTGCTATATGTAAATAGTTGTTAAGATTCATCATCTACAGGAAACACAACATTTTAGAATTTTTGAAAACTGCCATGAACAGGGGCAGGTTAATATAAGTTTTTATTTTCTTCTTCGGGCTCCTTTTCGAGAAATGTGCTTTTCTGTTGTTTATGATGTAGATGTAGTGTGTGTATGATTATTGTTTCTCTCTTGGCACAAACTAGAAATAAAAATTAATCAAAAAATTTTTAAAAGAAAAAAAAAAATTAAACTGTATGTATCCTGCGCTCCTACAGATTTAAAATAATATTACAATCAGAACTGAACCTGCACTGACAGAGGCTTAAAGTTTCTAAATGACACTAAACTGACTCTGAGCTTTAAGTCATGTTATAATGTTGTTCCCTCCTCAGAAACAGAGCTGGAGTTGTGTTTTGATTCATTCACACATGTTTGAGTAACTCTTTATTATTACTTTGCAAAGCTCAAAATGCTCTGTTCCACCTTGTGATGTCACCTAGTGGTAGTTTAAGTTTTTCAAGTCACCTTTTACTTTTAATTCAGTAGAGATCAACAATTCCAGGGCTGAAAGGATCTAAATCAGGCATGTCCAAACTATGTGGCCCTCAGACAATTTTTTCTTGGCCCTCAGGCTTCCAGGTGACTTGGCCCAAATTACCTTGCATCAATTAAAAACTTACTTTTCACTACAAGTTTTTAGAAAATCTACCTTGATAAAGCTGATATTTCATATTTAGTGTGTGGTTTTGAGGATCTTCACATGAATAAAGACTGACAGTTCATTCTAACATGTTAAACCTACACATATTTCAATTATTCACTGAGCTCCAGTCTACGGCCCTCAAACAGCCCTCTGCTTCATCTGTGTTTAAATATGTGGCCATTGATGAAAAAAAGTTTGGACATCCCTACTCTAAGGCTACATTCAGACTGCAGGGCTTAACGCTCAGTTCCGATTTTTTTGTGAAATTCGATGTTTTTGTGAGGTCGTTCACATTTTCAATTAAATGTGACTTGTATGTGACTCCAGTGTGAACAGTAAACGGCCCGAAAGTGTCGCGCATGTGACACTGGAGACATGACGACGTCAACCACAGCGAGCGTGCTCTGTGTTTACAGAAGTTGTCCAAACATGGACGCAGCATTGAGCATCTGGAGATTTTAAAGTTCCTCTTGTACCGGAGCCAGAACATGAACAACTTACTTGTTTTAAGGAGGAGATTGAGAAGGAGAAGGACGAGGTTTTTGGCCGTGGTGTTTTGTGGGACAGTCCACTGAAAGGAACGTGTGGATGTGGAGACGTAGCCAAGAGTGGTGAGTGGTGATGTGCTTCACTCCAGTGACACAGAGTTCATTAAAGGTTGTATAGAGGATTTTCCAAGGAACGAGAAATCCAGCGACTGTTTGTCCTTTTTCAAATGTTGCGCATGCGTGAAACCACCCCCCCCTCCCCCACAGCTCCTACGTAGAAACGCCTCCTCCCGCCTCCTCCCGCCTCCTCCCGCCTCCTCTTTACGCCAGAAACAGGTTTGTTTACAGCCGGTGCTGCACATGACTTGTAAACAACTAACTACAGTGTTGGTTAGGCAAGACGGAGAAGTGAGGAGCGGGGGGAGCGGGTGTGCGGACATTTCGTGCGCAGACAAGAAGCGAGGAGCAGGGAGAAGAGCGGAGCAGGGAGAGGAGAGGGAGAGGAGAGGGGAGAGGGGAGAGGAGAGGGGAGCGGTGCGCGGAGATTCCGTGCCCAGAGAAGTGAGGAGCAGGGGGAAGAGCGGAACGGGCAGCGGGGACAGGAGCAGGAAAGGGGAGCAGAGAAGGTTTGCGCGGAGATTCAGTGCGAATGAACTAGCTACAACACGCAGCAGCAAGCGGACTCTTTCTTTGCACTGAAAATTACGTTTTCAGACATAGGATATCGCTTTCGTGTCCTGAAAAACGTTTGTCTAGCTCTTGGAAATAAAGTACGTTTTCATAATAAGCAGAAGTGACCTGTCCAGGAGTAATTTGGCGACCAATGCGTCAGTCTTTAGACCCTGCGTCTGCTTCAGTCGCGCCATCGCTGGAATGAATCTTCAAGAATCACCTTAGTTTGGCTTCGCTGCTTTTCCCCTTGTCTTCTTCTTTCAGTGACCTCAAAAACGGACTTTCTTTTGCGGCTAACTGCTCCTGGATTCTTGTCGCCATCGCAACAAACTTTGTGCGAACTGCGAGGAAGATATAGGTCAAAAAAAGCCGCTAAGAACTGTTGCGTTGGTTAAGTAAACAGCGTCTGTGCGTCTTGCGTCTGTGGACTGTGTGACAGTCGTACATAAACCACGTACCGGCGGCGCAGGCAAGTCAGTTACACTAGAAACGTAGGGAGATTGATTGACAGCCTGTCAGCTCACAGATAACGAGGCAGTGTCGTTATCTATTGGCAAATGTTTAGCCCCACCATGTCCAGAGTTGATGAATTTTTATTCTCTTTTTTTTTAGTCATCATAATTACAAGGCTACTGCATCTCTATAATCTATCATTGACTATTTGAAACAAAAAAAAATCCTCCATACAACCTTTAACAATTTTCGCCTACTTCATCACAGAATAGTGACGTTTGTGGCTTGTTGATAACGTGTAGGTGGATGAATGCACTTTGGCCGTTCAGACTGAAGTCACATGTCAAAAGATCAGATATGTATCGGTTTTAGGAGCACATATCCAAGTGTCCTGGGTCACATTTGAAAAAATCAGATCTGTGTGGTTCAGACTGTCATTAAAAGATCAGATACAGGAACATAGAAGTCAAAAAATCTGATTTGGGTCACTTCAGGCTGCAGTCTGAACGCAGCCTAAATGATTCTAGTGAAGGTGTGTGCAGTTTAAAAACACAGTGGAGCACTTCCTGTATTACCACATGACATTACAAGGTGGAACTGAGTGTTTTCTGTTTGAGGTAAGAACTCCTAAATATGCAGGGTTCGTGTGTTAAACCTGCAGTGTGGAACTTTTCCGGTGGAGGGTTCGTCAAATTCTTTTCATTTTCAGTGTGTGGAGATGATGTTGCTTTGTCTGGAAGGTTCCACAGTATGGCATTAAACCTTTCTAGCTTCATGGAGACCAAACTAGACCAAGTTACAGGTCAGATCTGTGGAGAGGCGACCCCACTCACAGTCAGAATATCTGTTTTTTAAATATTTTTGAGCTGTAAAACCACCTGTAATTGAATAAATGTAAAGTAGAGCTGTTTAAAGTCACACTGTGGAACATTCCAGGCAGAACAACGACATTTTTTTCATCCATTCTTGTCGTTTTTACAGATTTACACGGTCCATTTGTTTTTATTGGGTGTAAAACGTGTTAACAGCAGGATGCCCCGCCCCACAGAGTGACAGAGGTGAGGACAAAATCACAAAATGTCCGCCGGTGCTCCCTGAAAGCGCCGTGGGGTTTTGTTTTGTTTTGGACTGAAGTGGTTTTTCTTCTCAGACCTGCTCGCTTTGTCACTCTGGCCTTTTAGGAACAGACTGGGGGGGTCAAAGTTTGTTAGGTGAGGGTGTTATCTGCAAATGGGCCGTGCGTGAAGGATGTGTTTAACTTGATTTTCAACAACGTGACCATCTCTGTGATTCACGTTCATTTAAATATAAAAGCAGCAGTTTAGTGAGAACACTGCTGCTTCTTTGTAGTGCTTTGTTTTCAAATCTGCATGACAAAAACCCAGTGTGTACTCAAGCATTCTGTTCATTGTTCAGATAAAAGTCAATGTACCGGATTTTTTCAGTCTTAAAAACGTGAAAAACAGAACTAGTTGGTTGTAAACAGTTTGCCAAAGTTCTTCCTCACTTCACTTACGCATTCAGAACATTCTAATTCTTCACCATAATGAGTTTATAAGCACTTTTCACAACTCTAACAGCAACTTGCACACTCAAATGAAACAGAAAACACACACCAGAGTTCTTGTAGAGGAGCAAATGCAAGGAATATCTATTTAAAAGTGGAAAAAGTGTATGGTTGTCGTATAGTTGGTACAAAATAGTTGCCAGCACAGATGCTCATATCCCCACCAACGGACGAGCCGGCTCAACAGCAAGAGAAAACAGATATTTACATTACAAACATCATCTCATCAAATACAATACAAACATTCACATAAAATACAAAAATTGTTTGTCAATGTCACAAAAAGCATTTTAGGTCAAAGTCCACATTAAGTCTGTGAGGATCAACAGTCGTATGGAAGTAAATATGTTTTGATTTATACAGAACTTTTCACAGACATATGTCACAAAGACAATTTACAGAGCATTATTCATTCACACAAACAATCAGCAGTGTAAACTACTACTAGCCACAGCTGCCCTGGGACACACTGATGGAAGCGTGGCTGCCAATCGGCACCATTGATCCCTCTGACCATCACCAACATTCACGTGCATACCACTTTTATACTAGGTAATGTAGGTGAAGTGTCTTGCCTAAGGACACAATGTTTTGTGACTGGCACCTCTATGCGCCAACTATGCGCAGACACTAAGGACTGTGTGTGTTCCTCTCTACGTCTGCTCTACATACATGTCCAGTACTCTGATTTCCTGCTTCATTTTGTACACACAAACACAGTTTTTAAATCCTCACCTCCGCGTGCTGTGGTGCTGAATTAGTTCATGGTGCATAGACCTCGACACAGATCATACATTTAGCAGAATATGGGGCTTTTACGTGTTCAGTGTTGAAGATACTTGTTTTGGTTACTGCTGTCCAGGAGAGAAAAGAAAAAAACTCAAGTAAAAAGGTGTAAATCTGAAGTTATAAACAGGTTATGTAACTGACAGAGTGCAAGCGCACACATGAATGTACAAAGGCAAACTCCACTGATACAGAACAGATACTGGCGCTTCACAGGGGAAGGCTCGTCAAGGTTGTTTTTTTTTTACTTATTTTGAACAAAAAAAAACAGTTTCAAGACATAACAAAAAGCAAGAAAACCAGCCAATAATGAGCATTCATAATCATTATATAAAAAGATTTCTATACATGTTTGAAAAGGAGTGGCTGGAAGTATAAACATTGGTCTCCACTCGTTTTCCCGACTGTTAAACAACATTCTGTGCATTCTGTTTCATCATTTGATCAACATATGTACAATTATATCCTTTTTTTCTACAATATTCTTGAATTAAACATATATACATACAATATTATTACCCTTTTGCATTACTGCATCTTCATCTCTTTCACGTTTCATAAAGACGAGATCGAAAATCAGATTCTAATCAATTCTAAAACTAGTAACTTAACTAGATCCTTATTTTTTGTGTCATGTTTTGTATCAATACTAAAAAAGTTTGATTAACAGGACAGAAATGAACCTTTCCTGAAGTTTTGAGGATTTTTTTTGAGGCTTTTAAAATTTTTAAATGCATCAGGTTTGTCACAAGGCCTTATTTGTCCCCTGTCCGATTTGGCACCTTTTTTATTATGAGTCAAAGCTGCATTGTGTAACTTTTCTGATGGAGAGTTCGTCAAACGCTTTTCTCCACGAAGATGTTATTTCTTTGTCTGGAATGTTTCACAGTATAGTAGTTGCCGATATGATAAATACCTCGATACACAGGCCACGATACGATAATATCTCGATACAGTGCACTTTTGATTCAATACGATATATTTCAAATCAATTCCATACAGTTCAATACAAAATAAAGCCTAAATCATGTCTGTGATACTAAAAGTTTTTTGTTAAATCACTTCTTGTGCAAAGTTCATATGAAACACAAACATTTTAATCATCAAAACAGTGAAAATGTCAAATGTGTCGCATAAATGAGTTTCCTTCCATTAAACAAGCAACAAAACTGTAGCTGTAACAAAATAATTTTGTCAAATATACCAAAAAATACTCGACACAGCAGCCCACGATATCCGTACTGTATCATCACATTAAACGACACGATATATTGATATTTCCATATTTTTGCACATCCCTAGTGGAGACCAAATAAGTTACAGGTCAGATCTGTGGAGAGGCGACTCCGCTCACAGTCACAATGTCTGTTTTGTTTTTCAAGGTATTTTTGAGACATAAAACCACCTGGGATTGAATAAATGGACAGTAGAGCTGTTTAATGTCACACTGTGGAACATTCCAGGCAGAGCAATGCCGTATCCATAGAAACAAGCAGGTGACAGATCCCCAAACCAAAAGTTACACAGTGCACCTTTACTTTACTCATTGAAGTCAGAGTTAAATCATCTCTGCTCTGTTTTCTAACGTGCAGTAACAGTTTAAATGCAGAAGTTTCATGGACTTGGAGCAGGTCTTTACAAAACAGTTTATATGAAAGTTTGATCGAGTGAACCTGAAAAATGAGATGGGTCCAAAGTACGGTTACTATAGCAACTTCAGCTCATGCTCTGAAGTATCTGGGCATGCTCAGTCTGACACATGGAGGCAAATCAGGTAATGGCACTCACCTGATTTATCTCTATATCTCTATATCTATATCTATATCTATATCTATTTATCGCTCTATTGTAAATATAATAATGTGTGTCGAATCCCTCAGTCGTTCCAGGTAGAATCCAGGGCAAAAAGAGAAATTCAATTTGTCAAATGGATAAAATTTTTATTTGGTTGAATATGTTTTGCAGCTCATCCAAGCTCCTTTTTCAGTGCTATATAATAATAATAATAATAATAATAAATTCATTCTCGACACCACTGGGCAACACACACCAATTCAGAAAAATAAATAAAAACATAATATAAATAAAATAAATCAAATTGTTAATGTTAAGATATGCAGTTTATGTATTAAAAATTATAAAATTGAATAAAAAAATGGTGAGAGGTCAACCTAATATTATGGAACTATGGAGCTAGATACGTTTTATACTCTGGAATATTATTAATAAGAGTCAGGTTTATGGAGATGCGAGCCTGCTCACAGTAAAGTTGTAAGGGTAAGGGTGTGCAAAAATACTGAAATATCAATATATTGTATCGTGTAACATGATGATACAGTATTGATATCGTTGCTGTATCGATATATCACTAATAATATTTTTTTGGTATATTTTACTAAATTATTTTGTTACAGAGCTACAGTTGTGTTGCTTGTTTAGAGAAAGAAAACTCATTCATGCGACACATTTGACATTTTCACTGTTTTATTGATTAAAATGTTTGTATTTCATATGAACTTTGCACAAGAAGTGGTTTAACAAAGACTTTTAGTATCACAGTCATGATTTAGACTTTATTATTTTACTGAACTGTATTGAATTGATTTGAAATATATTGTATCAAATCAGAAGTGCACTGTATCGTGATATGTATCGTATCGTGGCCTACGTATCATATCGGCATCTTCTTAATGATACCCAGCCCTAGTAAAGATGCAGGTTTTTCTAAGTTTTTTTGTACAATAAAAACCACATTGTTTCGTTTTAGTCATACTATTATTATTATTGTTGCAAAAAGTGACACAGTGTTAAAGTCATTTTGCAGTGATTTTAAGTGTCACGTGTAAAGTTTCTGATAAAAAAGCAACATGATTAAGAACTCCAAAAGGTTGATTTAGCAGAATATGGGGCTTTTAAGTGTAAAAAAAAACCCATAATAATAATCAAAGAAATCAAATAGTTAATGTTAAGAAATGTAGTTTATGTAGTGAAATAAAGCTTCAGTTCACACAGTGCAAGTTTGAAACAGAGAGAAATCTGAACGTCTAAACTAATACAATAATCCGGTGCATTTCAGAACATGTTTGTGGAGGTCTAAAGTGCAGAGTTAGCAGGTTTTCCCCTTAAAATAACAGGATATTTGGCTGTTTGATTAGATTAAGAGACACTGTGCACTTTTAATCCAGGTGGTTACTCTTGTGCCTGGGGGAGTTTGACTTTTCTCACTGGAAAATTACAGAAACTGGTCCATTAACTGGTGCGATACCTTAGATCACTGTTACACTTGTACGAGCAGCTCTGGAGTCGTGTGCGTGTCGAGTCTGGACCACAGTTACAAATAAAACTGTTAAATAACCCAAATCGGACCAATGGGAGCGCAGGACCTGAGCCGTATCTGGGTCAAAACACCAAACCGGAGAATCACTAATCCAGAGACTTACAGCACAAGAGCCCGTCACGATAACAACATTTTAAAGATGATGTATTGTTGAAGTCGGCTATTCTGTTCAGCGGTTACCATGGCGACACAATGCACACATTCACAAACACAGACACAAACGTTTTAAGATCATCTGAAAACTCTAAACAAAATATAAAATGGGTTTAAAGAGTACATTTTCAGGAGCCTGTGATCAGTGCGAGCGTTCGTGGTCCTGTTTAGGAGTTTGATTTTCAACAAAAAGTTGAGAGTGACTAACTGAAAAACAATGTATTTATTTTTTCCTACACCAAAGCAGTAACAGTGCACAAGTGCAGCAGCACACACAGATATCACTCTTCACTTTAACCCAGGGGTGGGTAGTTCATTTTTCCATGGGGCAACATGAGAAACAGAAAATATTGCGGAGGGCCACAACGCTTAACTCAATTCTGCATAATATAATTGTATTTCTTTAGAAAATGCAGTAAATATCTTTGTTATGACGAGCTGGTCAGACTGGGAAGAGTTGATGTTATGACTAAGCAATAAAAAAGTGAGAAAAACACCTATACCAATAAAATCAATGTAGCCTTAGTTCAACTTATAAAATATGTCTACGATCAGACTGCAGCCTGAAGTGACTCAAATCCGATTTTTTTTGGTCCATGCTCCTGTATCTGATTTTTTTCAAATGCGACCCAGGACACTTGGATATGTGTCCGGTCAAGCAGAAGTAAACAACAAGGCCAAAAATTCAAGTTAATACATCTGATATAAAACTGTATTGAACAGATACATATGTACTCTAGTTTATGAAACTGTTGACCTTTTTTCTGTACCATTTTTGGTTCTAAAGTTCCATATGTTTTAAACAGACCATGTATGAAACATGGAACAAAAATTATTTCCCAAATTTCAAAGACCTGCAAATCATGTCAATAAATGGATGTATTTCATCATATCTTGTGTTATTCCATCTTTGAACTGTTGATGAAGGGACATGATTTAAAAAATAAAATAAATGTATTTAAAATGATAAAAAATTGCTTGGAAGGACTGACATATTTTATAGAAATAGTTTCCTTTCATTTTGAAGTAATATTAAAGTATTCAGAAGAAAAAAGAGACAAATGATGTAAAATCCTGCACCTTCTACTTGCTTGAAGAATTTTCCCTCCGTTACTTTTCCCTCCGTTACCATGACCTTTCTTAATAAAAAATCTAATGAGTCAAAAAGTAAGAGGTTTTTCAACCTAATCTTGGACCATATGGTAGAAAACTATATGAAGCAAATATTCAAACCAGTTTGTTAAGGATATGGAAGTGAGAACCAAGAGTTATCACTGTTTGGATTTATTGCCCAAAAAGTGCTGCATATTTCATTCCCTCTGTTACCAACATGAGTTTTAAAATTTTTTGTCAACAACTTGAAAGAATATCACAGGTTTAACTTGACCCTGTTGGAGTGTAACTCTTTCCTACATTCTGATACTTTACTTATTTCAATAGTCCCTCTAGTTTCTAGTTTCTAGCTATTTGAATGTAAAAAATGTGCCCGTTTCTCTCTGTTACCACTTGACCAGACCCAGATGTGCTCCTAAAACTGATACATATCTGATCTTTTGACATGTCACTTCAGTCTGAGCGGACAGTCTTTGTTCATATGAAACACAAACATTTTAATCATCAAAACACTGAAAATGTCAAATGTGTCACATAAGAGAGTTTCCTTCCACTAAATAAACAACAAAACTGTAGCTCTGTAACAAAATAATTTTGTAAAATATACCAAAAAACCCTATTGGCAATATATCAATACAGCAGCCGACAGTATCGATACTGTATCATCACATTAAATGATACGATATATTGATATTTCCATATTTTTGCACAGCCCTAGTTAGCAGTATCATTAGCCACTGACGTAAACAGTCGCGCTCACGTCTCCAGGTCCTCACTGGGGAAAATACAGAGTAGTATCAGATCGGGGATTTGGTCTGAGTACTGGCCGATATCGGAGCTTTTGCCGATACCAGTATTAGTATCGGAACAACCCTAGCTGTGAAGTTGTAAAAGCAGCTCTTAGGGTTAAAAATTAAATAAAAATGATAAAGCATTCAATTATAACACATTTTTATCACACTTTATCTACCGGTAAGTGAGGAGGGTGCAGTGTTGCCATGTGAAAGTTGTGAAAAGTGTTTCTAAACTCATCGTGGTGAATCATGAAGACGCTCTGAATGCACAAGGGAAGAACTCTGGACCTCTGCAAACTGTTTACAGTGAACTAGCTCTGTTTTTCACATTTTGAAGAATCAGGTACAGAGACTTAAATTTTTATTTTATTTTTGTTTTTGTTTATGTGTTTATTGATTCATTTCATAACTTGTAATTATAACTATTATAAAAGATTTGACGTATGAGACGTATGAGCCCACGGGCCTCAGAAACCCCCTGAGAGCAGCTGGAGCACACACACACACACACACACACACACACACACACACACACACACACACACACACAGTCCACTGCACAGACATGTCCTGAAGAGCAGAAGCACACAAACACACACACAGGGTCACAGATATAGACACGCAGACACCCCCCCACACACATACACAAACACACCTACACACAGACAGATACACACACACAGGGTCACAAAGACACATGCACACAAAAACACACACACAGGGTCACAGATATAGACACACAAACACACACCCAGACACATACACAAACACAGACACACACCCACACACATACTCACAGATACAAACACATGCACACAAACATACACACACACACAAGGTCACAAAGTCACACACACCCACACACATAGACCGGGTCACAAAGACACACGCACACAAAAACACACACACAGGGTCACAGATATAGACACGCAAACACACACCCAGACACATACACAAACACAGATACAGACACACACACTCGCATACATACTCACAAATACAGACACACACACAAACACGGACATAGACACACACACAAACACAGATACAGACACACACAGATACACACACACGAGATTGGCCGTCCTGGGTACTTCTGTGGCCAATGCCGATAGCGACAGTTTAGAATCCAGAGCAGCCAATGACCGATAAACTCTGTCGATATTTCTGAGCCGATACGTCAGGCAGATTGTTTTGGCTGGTTATTTTCCACTAATTATTACACAATTTAAATTTACTATAAACTCACCCACAGCCTTTTTTTTTTACCACAAACCAATAAGGGAACTTTCTCTTTTTATTATTAACACACACATGTACACACACACACACACACACACACACGCACACACACACAGACACACACCCCTTTCCTCAAGCGTGCTCCGAGCCACAGAGAGTCTGCTGTGATTCACTCTTTGTACTGACAGATTTGTGTTACATAAAAGGAAAAGCAGCAGTCAGCACTTTACATCCAGACATGAGCCACCTCCACGAGTTTATACTGTGTCTGAGCAGATACCAGAGGAGAAAGAGGAGGAGGAGGGGGGGAAGACAAGGACACTTCTCCTCTTTTAGAGTCTTTAGTGTTGAGCAAGTTTACCGTTAGTTATTTATCATATGTATCCATTTACTGTGTTTAGCAATTTGGCCATCTCTAACAGTCTTATCCAATCTAATAATCAGATAAGACCGTGAGCAAGATCGACTAGTGGCCACTCAGGTCAGTGTTGGGACGGTTTTAAAATGTATTCCCCTACAGATTACAGATTACATACCCCAAAATGTAATTTGTAACGGTTTGTAACCATTAAATTACTTAAAGTGAGTAACGTAATCTGAATATTTAAGATTACTTGATTTGCTGTAGAGAAGCAAAGACGAGGACATCGTAACATAAGATGTAGTTTTGTCTGATAAAAGAAAATAAAAAGCCCAGACTTTACTTCAACAAGTAACTGTAATCCAATTACCACTCACTGAAACAGTAACTGTAACCGAATACAGTTACTCATAATTTGTACTCTGATTACATAACTCCGGTACATGTAATCTGTTACTCCCCAACATTGCTCCAGGTACTGCATCTGCTGGGAGCTCCGGCCCAGAAAGAATTGTCCCAACAAGCGCAATATATTTATGTGAAATTAAACTGGCCACATTGGGCTGACAGGGCATCCACAACTTTCAGAAAGGTCAGATTTTGTAGGATTTGATGCCTAAAGTTAGCTTTGTAAAGCCCAAATTATGATCATGCGTCAAATTGTCTGCGTCGCGACATCATGAACCCCTCCACAGACCAACTTGCATCTTCGAAATTTTCTAACTACGTGTCAAAGTGACGCAGACAAGCAGGGAGAGCGACACACGACAATAAGAGCTGTGATTGGTCGTCTCCACATCCACTCTATAGACATTTCTGGTACTCCACTTTCCCGCTTTATTTTGTAAACACGAATGCCAGGTTTAAATCCTAGTCTCCCAGTGTGGAGGTGAATTAATTCAAGGAGCACAGACCTGTCCACAGATCCATAAATCAGAAGTGACTGTGACGGTGGCAGTTTGCATTGAGTCGACACAGAACTATAATTTGGCCTTAAGACTTAGCCCTGCCCCGCTCTGAGCCGGTGTGGTGACCCCAAGGTAAACATACTATAATAGGATTCTGGTCAAAATACTATATGGTATATTGATGCCCCAATGAAAAACTATATTTTATTCATAAAGAACTTGAATTCTAGAGAAAAACTTTTAATATTAATACTATATCTGCAAATTAAAACATATTGACATATTTAAAAGTGTTTTTTCAGATGCATTTTTTATGTCGATTATAACTTTTGAATCTTAAAAATTACTTAGTTGTTTAAACATATTTGACTGTAAATGAGATCAGTAGTTATTCATTAGTTAATCACAGTGTTGTATAATGATTTGGAATCTTAAAAATAGACAGAGGTGATCAGTTGAGTAGTAGTTAAATAGGAGAAACCTGTGACTACAGTAATCTGACCCCCCAATATGCTGATTTTAACACAACATGACTAAATTCACAGTCATTATTCTTACAAACCATTGCCTAAAATGACATTATGATGAAGGATTATCTGAACAGAACAAACTAAAAACCATAACAATGTAAAATACAATCTAAAAAGTGACAAGATTGTTATGTATATGCAATTTGAACAATATGTTACATTTACACAAAATACCAAGTCATTCTCCATCAAAACATTTCTTAAAATACCTTAAAAGTTCGTGAATATGTAACAATATATAATCAAAGTCAAATATGAGAAATAATGATCAGATAAGTAACTACTAAAGAAAAAAGTAAGAGGAGTCCAAATCCTATAAGGGGGGGTCACTTTACTATAGCAGTATGTTGACACCGGGGTCAAAATACTATGGGGGTCAAAATACTATCTCACACCGGCACTAGGTCCGCTCCAGCAGCTCTCGCTCCAGCAGCTCTCGCTCCAGCAGCTCTCGCTCCAGCAGCTCTCGCTCTGATTGGCCAGAGCTGCGTGTTTCTAATGTCACTATTGCGGCGTAAGGCCAGTATTCAAGAAGTAAAAATCTTCTGTGGCACGATGCACCAATGAGCACAGGCCATTGAAAACAATATGGGTTGAAACATGTTGGGTTCATCCTCTTCCAGATCTTATTAAACGTACATGATTTGGCTGTTTATCGTGTTTAGCTGTTTAGCAAACAGGCAAAACTCTTGATAAATGTGGCCCCAATGAAAACAAATCCAGCTGAACCTGGAAACACGTCTGACAGCACCAAAACCTAATCCTTATAATCTGTGTAATTATAAGAACTTGGATATGAAAATTGCCTCGTTTTACCTCAATAGCAGGTGGAGCCGGCACCTTGTCTATCAAAACAACATGTGGGCCCGTTTGACACGACCTTGACAACATAATACTGTTCAAAAACAAATGCTGGTGGAACGGCAGGGCGGATTAGAGCAAAAGTCCTATATTACACAAAACTGACTCTTGTGAGGTGTGAGACGTATTGTTTTGTTTCATTCACATGTCTGAGTAACTCTTTATTATTACTGTATTTTCCAGGCTATTAGGTGTTCTGGATTATAAAAGCCAATTTATGGTCCAGCATCAAATCGTCTGCGTCGTACCCCCTACGCAGAGAGTCTGCGTCGACCGACGTGCACCTCCGAAATGTTCTAACTACGCGTCAAAACGCCGCAGACAGCAGGGGAAGCGACGCAGACGATAAGAGCTGTGATTGGTCCTCCGTACCACCGCTCTACAGACATTTCCTGTCGACATTTCTTTCTTTCCATTTATATTGAGAAATAATGTGCTTTAATGCAGCTTTGCGCATATGTGTTTACATTTTACAGAAACGAAACTTAAAACCACATGGCTAACCTAATAACCTAAGCGCTCATGAAACAGCTCGCTCCTGGTACGTGGTCAGCTTCCGTCAGACTTAAAAAGAACACGACTCAGTGGAATATGAGTGTCTTTCTGTGACAGAGGGATGTTGTACTAATGGTGAGTCTGTTCTGTGCTTTTGTCGTGTTAGAGATGGTTCATGTTCAACTTTTCAGAGATTATACGTCTGCGGGTCGTACACACAGACCGTATATATGAATGGACAGATATCGTCGCCCCCTAGCGTTTTGGCAGTGAATTACTTCGTGGTGCACAGACTTCAGACGCAGATCCATAAATCAAAAACGACGGCGACAAGGCGACGGCGGCAGTGTGCGTTGAGTCAACGCAGAACTATACTTCACCCTTAAGGTGCACTGTCATTAAATGGCCTATTTTCAAACTTTTTTCACAAATAAACCGCACTGGACTTTAAAGGAAACACAACAGTGTGATGGGTGAGTGGTTTTGTTTGTTTGTGGTGTTCACGGTGACTCTGGGCTTTGTTCAGTTGTGGCGTGTAGGGAGGGTGTGTCTGGGACCAACGGATTGTCGGTGTGTTCACAGTGACTCAGTTGTTCAGTCGTGTCTAGAAGTGGCACACTGCACTCACTTTTTCGGTTCTTTCCTCCGTTCCGTTCCTCGTCGGCGTGGAGTGATGAGTGTGTCTGTGAGTGTGTTTCGCTGTGCGGTCACTGTCTGCTCCGTGTGTGTTTGTGTGTTCTGTGGGTGGTGCGGCTTTGTAGTTTACTGAAGTCGTGCTGGGACACTCGAGTGGATTCATGTATGGGGTGCTCTGGATTGTGGGGCGCAGTTGTTTTTTGATGGAGTTGGAGGCTTAAGAGCGCGTCTAATAGCCCAGAAAATAAGGTACTTTAACCTCTTGGGTTCTTTTTAAAGACAACAAGGAGCAAGGTAAATACACTTTACTGCATTGTCTTTAAAAAGAAACCAAGAGGTTTTCTCGTTCTCGTTCTCTTCAAAATGGCACACAGGGATTCAAAATTACCATCATTTATTAACCGCTTAGATGTTACAGGCCTAGTGACAAATACTGACGATAATCAATAAATCAATTAATCGTACTGTCGGCTCTCCCAGACATGACTTACGAGTGACTTCAGGAGATGGAAAGCTCTACGTATATGTCTCTGTAAACTACAAAGCCACACCACCCGCAGAACACACAAACACACACGGAGCAGACAGCGACCGCACAGAGAAACACACCCACAGACACACTCATCACTCCACGCTAGAGATGCTCGGATGGGCTATTTTTTCATCCGCAACCGCGACACAAAACTCATCATCCGCCCGCTATCCATTTTGCACCGAAGGTTTTCAAAACCGCACCCGCCCGCCATCCGCCCATTGATTTTAGATTTTAGAACAATCATACAGCAAACAAACTAAGGAGCCTCGATAAAAATGCAAACTATAGCTCATTCATTCCAAAATTCGCTCAGCGTGTATGTTCGCATTCTTAATTGTCAGAGTCGGCGTCAGAGCACATCTACTGGAGGGGCATGGGTCACCAGCAGGGGGGGCACTGCCAATTGAGAAATATTTTAACGCGTTGGAGTCATACACAGCAGAAATGCTATCAAACACGTTTTTCTTTAACAGTATTATAGGCTAATTATGTGTTGTTATTATAATCATTATTATATTAAGATTATTATTACTATTAGCTGCAATAGTTGTTGAGGCTGTGTGGTAGACGATAGGCACACAAGACAATAATAAAAGGCTGAGGTTTATCTAAAAAACAATAAGTCCTGCCACTGGTTGTAAACATTAAACAACAGCCTCTAGTCAAAAACACCTCTGAACTGAGTGACAGGACAGTTGTCCAATCACATTACACTAAATAAACAGAGACTGTGATGTCATTGATGTCACAGTAAAGTTTGTGCCCGAAGTGAAATGCACCAATCAAAATCATTTTAAAATAGTCATAATAACGGCCTGTTGGGGGTGGGGCACCAGTGGTTGCTAGGGGGGGCACGGCCCTCAAATGCCCCCCTTGCCGCCGACACAGTTAATTGTCCGTAACAACCCCAAACTTACCTGGTTTTCTTGCGCAGCTAATTAACTGACAACGTTTTCCGACTAGGCTATTTTTGAACCTTCTTGCCTTCGTGTTGGATGTTGTTACATTCTGAACATTCTGCCATTGCCCGATGTTGTTTCAAAGTCATAGCCTCACTCCATCGGTCTTTCTTTAAGTTTTAAATCCCCCGAGTGGCAGTCTACGCTATAATGTCTGCGTGTTTTAAAATATATCTGATATCGAAACAAAAACAAAAGCATAACTAAATAAATATGGCCCTATAGCCACTTACGTGTTGGCAAACAGCTGAAATAAATTAGAAATAATAAAATAAACTGCATATAATATGTGCCTCGTAAATCTTAGACATCAATAACCCGACACAACCTTAACCTTCAAACATAAAAACGAGGTCAAATGGGCTTATTAAGGATATGACGTACACTTCATACTACAAGCATAGACAATGACACTCGTCTTTTCAGATGTAGGTAACAATACTAACAATAACTTTTTTTTTTTTTTTTTTTTTTTTTTTTTTTTTTAAAGTAGTTAAACCGCCACCTGCCCGAATTTAATTAAAATATAATTTTTCGTCACGTCATCCGCCCGACCCGCGGATAAACCGCGGATACCGCGGTTGTAACCGCAATCCGCGCATCTCTACTCCACGCCGACGAGGAACGGAACGGAGGAACGAACCGAAAAAGCGAGTGCAATGTGCCACTTCTAGACACAACTGAACAACTGAGTCACTGCGAACACGCCGACAATCCGTTGGTCCCAGACAGCACCCTCCCTACACGCCACAACTGAACAAAGCCCAGAGTCACCGTGAACGAACAAACAAACAAAACCACTCACCCATCACACTGTTGGGTTTCCTTTAAAGTCCAGTGTGGTTTATTTGTGAAAAAAGTTTGAAAATAGATCATTTAATGACAGTGTGTCTTATAATCCGGAGCGTCTAATAGCCCGGAAAATACAGTATATAAGAAGAAAAAACGTTCATGGCAAATTTTCAGGTTTGACGATTTTATGGCAGTTTAAAAGCTGAAATACACAAAAAACACACATGAGAAAATAGTGTAACATGGGCCCATGAAAACAGGAATATAAAAAGAATCTTGGAGAGAAAAAGCTTTGCAGTTTGCAGTTTGGGAGGAGGATACAGGAGCCAGAGAACAGCCCTGTGCTCTTCTCACGACAGGGTTTAGAGGAGGAGGTATAATTGGAGACTTCTTCACCAGATCGGCTCCAGAGATGTCATTAAATAAAGCTGTGGAGCCCTTTATGATCTCGGAACACTAATTCTGCTGTTTGAAAGTAGCTATTTATTTGATTGGATAATGTCAGTGGTGGAGCTGGTTGGATGTAAACACCGCCACACACGCGGTTAGCTTCAAATTAGCTTGGCAAAGTTTTCTCACGATTTAATGAGAGCAGAGTTACAAAACACTTGACCTGTCTCTACAATGCAACAGTACACGCAGGGATTAAAACCGCGACCACAAAGTCATTTTGAAAAGCTGTGGTAAGTGGCGCAAGATTAACGTTTAACGTTTAGTCATCCAAATTAATGAGGTAAAGCTCCATTATGTAACTGTTCTAGTGGAGAAATTAAACAATAGAAACCAGAGATTTACACCACGCTCGACACGTTTACATGAGAGCTTTAATTACAAATAAAAATGATTTAATTCTGAACACAAATTTATTCTGTTTTAAAAGACAATGTAAACACTTAATTCCTTATGAAAATGGTTATTCAGAATTCAACTTAATTCTGAAGTAAGTGTGTGGTTTATTTCGATTTTAAAGACAAATTAATTTATTCCTGGATCATGTAAATGTTTAGCCCGATTCATCAGACGGTTTCACTTCGTAGAAACCGTCTGACCTCTCAGTGTTACAATTCGTTCGCTCAACAGTAGGCGGGTACTTTTTATCATTTAACAATTGCTGTTATTTAGTCATGACGTATGTAATGCACCACTAATGGGGATAACTGTTATATTAAGCTTTCCCCAAATCCTGTAGGAAGAAGAAAAATAACATCTTTCCCCTTGATAAAATTCACCAAACATTCTCTTTGTTCTGGCTTTAAATCCTCGATCTTGGGATCATTGACCTCACAGAATATATGGCTCTTTGCTGATTGGCTGGTGCCTGAACTCACACTTCCAGGGTTCTTGCAAACTATCTAGTGTATTCTGATTCCTGAACTAGTCTCTGGAGAGAAATGAAATTGAGTGGAGGCAGTAGGTGATACCAGCCTGGCTAATAAACGGTTGTTCTTAAAATAATGTTGGTGGTTCAGTTCATGTTCGTTGTCGTCCTTCTGATGTGATCCGGATGATCCGGCTCCACCAGTACTGACTTCGAACTTTCATCCATGTCTCTTTGGATTTGTGAGCGGGATGTGGGAGTGGGCTGAGGTAGAGCAGCCTCACACTCACTTTGTCTTCTTCCTCTCTTCTCTGACACTCTTCCCTTCTCCTCCTCAGCCGACAGACATAAAGTGTGATGAGAGAATTCTCCAACTGCTGCACAATTATCATCAGAACCACTGTGGGAAATGTTTGGATCATGTTTGTGTCCGTGATGTAACGACAATCCCAGATGACAGAAAAGCCGGTAGCAGCTGAAGTGTGTGTTTTCTTCCCAAAGATGTAAATACATTTGAGTCTCTGTCCAATCACAACCTTCCCCACGCCCAGACACTGAGCAGAATTAAATAAAGACGATTTAACGACGATTTAAGTTTTCCATGTAAACCTCAATTCAGAATTATGTCCATGTAAACTTGAAGAATATTTTAATTCTGAACTATTTCCTTCAGAACAATTAATTCAGAATAAATACAAAAAAAAACCCCATCATGTAAACGTGGCCACAGTGAAACATTCTATAGCCAACTCCAGGTCTGTTTTTGAGGAGGAAATAATATTAGAACATGACTTGAAGCTCACAAGAGTCCATTTTGTGTAACATTGGCCCTTAAACTCTAGTGATATGTTATAAAAGTGAACTTCCAGAAGCAGCAGATAGCTTTGGCTAACAGGGACTCCGAACTATAAAACAGCTTCATATAAAAAGAGGGAATTATTTTTGCCAAGTCTTTATTTCCATACTTTGTACATAGGTCAGGAATGTGTTTTAATTTAAATTTCACCATCATTACATCACCACGTCTCACACGAGCACTATAAAAGCTCAGAGGGTGCCGCGAAAACACAAAAATGCAATTTGTCTTGCCTTATTTTCTCATTACAAAGTGAGTTCAAACGCTGTGGGTAATGTGAAGGATGGCTCTGACAGCGACCAGACCCAATGTAAATAAATCCACGTTAAAAAGAGCCGTCTAAACGCGCAGGGGCCGGCTGGAGCGAGCACATGAAACACCAGCACCTCGTCTCATTTAAGGAGGAATGCTCTTATCTCGTCTCAATGAAGGCGGAATGCCGTCATCAAAGAGTCGGCGGAGGAGGTCAGAGATGTACAGTGAGCAGATCAGAGAGAGACATTTTTACATGTGTCAGAACGGCAGAAATTTAGGACGAGCTGAGAGTAGAGCAGTAGCACAGACTATATAAAGAAAAGGACCATATTATTTGGACTATAAGGCGCACTTAAAATCCTTCCATTTTCTCAAAAATGGACAGTGTGTCTTATAATCCAGTGTGCCTTTTGTATTAATTGTAGTGATGGGCAAATGAGTCGGAGCTCCGGAGCACGTCTCGTTCTTTCTGAAACAAATTGCTCTGAAGTACTGCCCCAGAGCTCGTCTCGCAGCAGCCGCTCACGTGACCAAAGTGTCGCTCCCTCCCCCTACTGCTTTGCTCTGCCTGTCAATCGCTTCAGCGTTTCGAAGCGTTTCATTGGCTCAGCGAATGTTCCGCTCTTTACATATTATCTTAAATCGTCATTATTATTGTATTATTGTATTGTGGGTTGTGTGCTGGTTTGCAATGGTTAAATTTGTCCACTAGAGGTCAGTGTTTCTCCATGGCCTCAGACACGTCGAACCATTTGAGATAATATTGCGACTGAGGTGTCGATGCTTCACGAGGCTCCATTGGCCCATCACTAATTAATTTTGGTTGAGTTTACTGATCTCGAAATGATTTTATGTGGTATAGGGCGCTCAAAAATCTGTCAAACTGTTTTAGTACGACTTTGGTAAACTACGAAGCCACACCTCATGATGGATTGCCGGAGCACTGCTGTAGTCAGGAGCCTCACAGAGTAATCCACATTCACCAAAACAAGGAGGCGACACCGAGCGAGTTACACCACGATCTGCCGACGGATCGTGGACGCCTGGGCGAAGGATCAGTCTCAAATGCTGTCTGAGCTTCACGAAGGTCCAAATCACTGAACAGCGAAGTAACAGCGATGAGACTGACTCGAATAATGACCAGAAGGATCCAGGCTCCACACCGAAATCACCAGACTGTTTACTGATTAACTATTATAAACTGAAGATGAAGAATTTGATGGATTTGTGGAAGAGGAAAACTGAACTGAAAAAGTGAGTGTATTGTTTTGTATTTTATGTGTTACAACTGAACAGTGTTGAGAGTTTTTGTGAATGAGTTGAATAAAGTTTGTTTTGTTTCTTTTAATGCTCCTTATAATCCAGTGCACTTATGTATGAAAATAAACGAGACAATTCAACATTATTCATACTGCGCCTTATAGTCTGAAAGTACTGTCAGTGAGTGTGACGTCACCCACAACGTTTGGCTCCAGTCAAATGAAACTTACAGAAGCTGGCAGCTGATTTACAGACAAAAGAGTGAAATAATAACCCCAGGATCATGTAGAGTAGGTTAATACAAACACTTTAAGAGTGAAATGACGAGGCTCACAGCAGCAGGTACAGAGAGAGGGGCCACAGTTTTGGAACCAGAGTCGATGGAGCCGGATGTGTGCCATGCTCACTTCCTATTTGGAACGTGGCGGCTAGCGGGTTAGTACTTTATATATACAAATAGGGTGTGTTGCACTCAAAACAACAGACATCAACAGTGGTTCAGACCAATCACAGGGCAGCACTGTGTTTAGGGCTGGTATCGTTAAGAAGTTGCAGATACGATACAAACCTCGATACATAGGCCACAATACGATACAAACCTTGATATAATGAGCTTTTGATTCAATACGAAATATTTTAAATCGATTTGATACAGTTCAGTAAAAAATAAAGGCTAAAACGTGGCTGTGATACTAAAAGTCTGTTTAAACACTTCTTCTCATATGAAACACGCCCATTTTAATCCTCAGTGAAAATGTCAAATGTGTCACATAAACGAGTTTCCTTCCTCTGAACAAACAACAAAACTGTAGCTGTAACAAAATAATTTTGTAAAATACACCACAAAATACTCTTGATATATAGAGACAGCAGCCCACGATATCGATACTGTGTCATCACATTAAATGATATGATATATTGTTATTAGGGATGGGCATGATTAGTCGATTAATCGATAATTGATCATTAAGAATTTCATCGATTATGTTAATTTTAATCAACAAACTGAATGTATGTTTCTGTGTGTATCATGACCAAACAGGTGTGTACATGTGTCTGTGCATCAGAAGGAGCGAGACACAAACAGTGGGTCAGTCTGTAACGAACCGAAGCACAAATGTGGATTTAACGATGATTTGTACAAGAAATTCCACACTTTCCGTTGCATTTGGGACAAGTGTGAGTCCATGTGCACAGTGTATAAAGCAGCACATATGTTTTGGTGTCCAGTGGAAAAAAGTTTTGCCAGGTGAGAGTCGCTCAATGTGGATGACGAGGCCCCGCCCCCCTCCCCCCGTACGCTGTCCTGGTTTTGACAAACACAAA
This sequence comes from Boleophthalmus pectinirostris, assembly GCF_026225935.1. Lineage (NCBI taxonomy): Eukaryota > Metazoa > Chordata > Actinopteri > Gobiiformes > Gobiidae > Boleophthalmus > Boleophthalmus pectinirostris. The sequence goes on along the minus strand of NW_026571133.1, from coordinate 45,402,780 downwards.
TCTGGTCACACTGACCTGTATTCATCTGAGTCGTGTCTTTTAATCCGACAGAAGTTGAACCACATCAGCGACACAAGAGCTGGAGTTTTATCTTCGCTTAGTTTATACAAATTAGCGATGCGGTTTTAAGTTTCGTTTCTGTGAGATTTGAACAAAACTGAATTAAACACATTCTAATGTCAAACAGCTGATGTGGCTCTAGAGTCGTTACGGTTTATATGTCGTAAAGTTTAATTTATTTATGCAGATTAGTAGCGCAGATAGTAATAATAATGATCATTTTAATATAAAAATGTTAATGATCGTTAATTCTTCCGACGATCGATTAAGAAACTTTCATCGAATTCCCATCCCTAGTTGTTATATCAATATTTTTGCACACCCCTAATTGTGGTGTGGGTGGGGCCAAATGTAAGCACCCAAATGAACCAAAACAAACATGGTGAAGCAGACAGATGCACTTCAGACGATTTGATCCAGACTATTTGTGAAAAACACGCAGAGGGAAGATGTCTGTGAATCTGATTTCTCTCAACTGGGCCCATATTAAAGTGTTCTCTGATCTCTGTTCTAATATATTTTCCTCATCACAAACAGACCTGGACTTGTGTTTTGTTTCATTCACACATGTTGAACACACAAACCCTGAACATTTAGGCTGAGTTCTTCTTTCAAACTGAAAACATATTTGCCAATGTCTGCTGAACACGAAGGTAAAACATGACATCATGAGGTGGAACACAGCATTTTGAGAACACTCCTGGTGCAGCTCAGTTGACAAATTGGCTTCACATTTTTTCATTTTCAATTTTCTTTTAACTCACTTTTTTACCTTACAAGATCCTGTCCCATCCATATTAAAGGGTATTTAATGTGCACTATTTCAGATGTTCTGCCCCGTTAGTCATTTCAACTTGTCTAATTCTCCTATATGTTCACTCACATACTCCATCCTCCACCCGCCGCTTCTGCCAAGACATTAAAAGCTCACAGCTCAAAACAAACCTTCGCTCAGACTGTTCACAGCGTTTGGCACCACCTTCACACATCAAAACCTGGCAACAGTTTGAGATAAAACCCTCAAACCACTCAGGAGATTTCTATAAAACGTCCGATAAGAGAGAGGACCAGAAGACGGCAGTTTAATCGCGTGCACATGTTTAAAGGGCCTGCGTTCTTCTCTTCTCTGTGTTCTAATGTAGTTTCCTCCTCACAAACACACCTGGACTTGTGTTTTGTTTCATTCACACATGTTTAACACACAAACCTGCACATTTAGACTGAGTTCTTCTCTCAAATGGAAATACGATGGCTAGCGGTAATACAGGAATTGCTCCACTGTGTTTTTAAACTCCACACACCTCCACTTGAATTATTTGGATCATTTCAGCCGCGGAATTGCCAATCTCTACTGCAGAGGTCTGCAACCCGCAGGCCAGGAAAGAAACACACAAAAAGAATAAATAACTTGCCTTATTTCAGTTTTATTTATTATCCGAGTCTGAACAATGTTTTATTTTGAAAAATTACGGAATTCTCTGTTACATCCGTCTATGACTCAGTCTTGACTCTTGATTCATGTCCAGATGTTTGTCTCGGTCATGTGATATATTAATGCTAATATTGTATAAGCAATATTATTTGCAATAAGTTGCAAAATTTGTAAAAAAAAAAAAAAAAAAAGACGTCTTCAGAAACGTTTATTATTATATACACAAAATACCACTGTTTTTGTGTTGGTCGTGTCATTTTATTTTGTCGTTTTTATCCGCCACACCTTAAAGGTTGTTACGTGAAAATCTTGTCTGACATTAAACCGTCTGTGGTGCAAAAAAAGGTTGAGGGCCACTGCTCCACTGAACAAAAGTTAAAAGGAGCTGTTAAAGGTGCACTGTTTAACTTGTTTGGTGAAGGGTCCATCACCTGCTTGTCTCCACGGGCATGTGTCTAGAATGTTCCACAGTGTGGCTATAAACTGAAGAATCTCCATGGAAACTTACAGACCAAATTACAATAGTTTTTTAAGCTATTTTTGAGCACTTAAACATCTGTAGTTGAATAAATACACAATGGATTTGCTTAATGAGACACTACTGACAATTTAAACCAAAGAATTAACATCTCCATGGAGACAAACAGGTTGCGGACTCCCTCCAGAAAAGTTACACAGTGCACCTTTAACTTGAAAACTAGTGCCCCATGACCTCACAAGGTGGAACAGAGCATTTTGAGCTTCGGAGATGTTGACAGACTAATAATAAAGAGTTACTCAAACATGTGAATGAAACAAAACACAACTCCAGCTCTGCTTTTGAGGAGGGAACAACATTAGAACATGACTTGAAGGTGCATTGTGGAACATCTAAGACAGAAGATCCTATTAGGTTCTTTTTTTCAGACCAAGAGTTTGTTTTCAGACCTGACAGTTTGTTCTGCTCCTGCACTCTTCCTCAGAGTCTCGTGATGTTGCTGTGACATGTTGCTCAGCTAATTTAAACAGGTTTTGGCGCCGTCTTCCTACCGGTGGAGTCAGGATGACAGCGCCCATTTCCTCAGGACAGTATCCTGAATCGAAATACGGAAACGTGGCCACGAAACAAAAAACTGGGACGAGGGGCTTTTTCCCTCTCACTCACCTGGGATTCTGTCCTGAGGAAGTGGGACTGCAGGTGGCGCTGTCGTCCTGCCTCCTCCGGTAGGAAGACAGGGCCAAAACTTGTTTAAATTAGCTGAGCAACGCCACAGCAACATCACGTGACTCTGATGAAGAGTGCAGTAGCAGTAGACAAGTGTCAGAGATAAAAAAAAAATTAATAATATATCTTCCATGAGTTTTATAGCTCATAAATACCGTATTTTTTGGACTATAAGTCACACTTTTTTCATGGTTTGGGTGTTTCCTGTGACTTATACTCCGGTGCGACTTATATATTAAAGTTTTTAGACTGACAGGCGCGAGAGGGCGCTGTAGACCTGTGTGTCAGTATCTATTACTCCTGTACCAGTGTCACTTCACATTCTACTGCGCAGGCCTCCTGTAGAAAAAGCTGTTGTTCTGCTGCAAATAGTGAAATCTGCAGCCGAAAACAGTAATCAAGTAGCAGAGAGAAAGTTTGGATTGAGAGAGAAACTTGTGAGGGACTGTCAGAAAGCGGGGATGGAGGACACAACTTCACAGCAACCGGGCAGGTGCACCATGTAACTTTCCTGGAAGTCACTGGATGAATCGACAAAGCCTGAACTTCAATGACACTGAAACCATCCTGTCAGGATTCAGAAAGGCCGGAATAATTCTAACTGGAACTGATGCTGAGTCTGACGACAGCGACACAGAAGAGGAAGCGACGCTCTGTTTACTCATGGATCTATGGTTTATCTCTGGAGGTCACACAGAAGTGACACAGAGGACAAAGAATTCAATGGATTTAGTGATTTGGAGTGAGATTGTGAGTTTGGGAAACTTATGTTCTGTTGTTTCTGCTATAATTATCTGAAGAACTGTTCATATGTGACGTTAACATACTGTATTAACGCCTGTTCAGTCTGTTGTTCTATGTTCTGTTGTTATTACTAGAACTTGCCTTTCAAGATGAAATGTCGGTTCATGGTGTCTGATTTTATAAAATGCATTTCCCCAAAAAGTGCGACTTGTATATGTTTTTTTTTGTTTTGTTTTTTTTTTGGCTGGTGCGACTTATACTCCGGAGCAACTTATAGTCTGGAAAATACAGTACCTTAAAAAACATGAATTCTTATGAGCTCACTTCTCCATAGTTCTGACCATTGTCCTGTCTCCACTGTGATTACCAAGTTTATTTCCAAACTGTGGAATAATTAAGACAAAACAGTAATATCTCCACCTGAACTGTTACACAGTGGACCCTTAAATCTCAGTAAAGAGTCAGTTTTGCATTGTACTGGGCCTTCAAGATGAGCTCAGAGATCACATGGACACAGACTGAAAACCTTTGAACAACACTTTGATTTTTGAGAGAAGGATTCTGTTACGGGCAGCTGGAAACGTCTGCTTTTAACGGCCGCCATCTTGTCTGGATCCAATCAAAAGCCGGGAGTTTGAGAGACTAAAAAGGAAGATTGTTAACGATTATGAGAAATCCGAAGCAGTTCCTGTGCTTTTTAACGAGCTGGCAGGGTTTGAAACGGTAATTGCGATCTTCGACAGGTATTAGTAATAAACATGAATGGAGGAATGTGGCATAAAGCTCTGGGCTGGAGACTGAGGATTCTTCTAAAGTGATTTCATGATTGGACTCGTGTTGAAGGAGAAACAGGTTTTTGCAGGAGAAATACTGGTTTGCAACAGATCCATGTTGAAGTTGGAACAGATGAATCTCAAATGTTAGTGCCAACCAGATGTGTTACGGATGAGCTGATGGCAAAGGCTTTTGAAATGGCCCCAAAAACAGTCCGAATAAGAACAATTCTGCAAACCAATAACATTTGTGCTGCATTTTAAATTCAGTTAACTTAACTCATTTTTGCACGTCAGGAAGTTTCAGAGTTAAACAGCAGCCTGATGCTTTGGATTTAAGTATCTGCCAATCACTGACAGGAAGATGTCTGAGGTCATTTTAGTTTTCATCTTGTTCCGCTGTGGTGACACTTTTACCAGTCAGATTCTAATAACCGTCATGACACTCCATGTTTTCCGATCTCTTCCAGGGCATAGAACTGTAATAAAATCTGAAGATGAACCCAAGATTGTTTTCATGTTGTTTTCAGTGGTCTGTGTCATTGTGAGCTCATCTTGTGAACTTTTAACAGTGGCTGAAGGTTGTTCTCTCCTCAAAAACAGACCTGGAGTTGTGTTTTGTTTCATTCACACATTTGAGTAATTCTGTATCAGGGCCTGGTCAAGCAGAAGTAAACATCAAGGCCAAAAATTCAAGTTAATGCATCTGATATAAAAATGTATTGAACAGATACATATGTACTCTAGTTTATGAAACTGTTGACCTTTTTTCTGTACCATTTTTGGTTCTAAAGTTCCATATGTTTTAAACAGAGCATGTATGAAACATGGAACAAAAATTATTTCCCAAATTTCAAAGACCTGCAAATCATGTCAATAAATGGATGTATTTCATCATATCTTGTGTTATTCCATCTTTGAACTGTTGATGAAGGGACATGATTTAAAAAAAAAAAAATAGTTTCCTTTCATTTTGAAGTAATATTAAAGTTTTCAGAAGAAAAAAGCGACAAATGATGTAAAATCCTGCACCTTCTACTTGTTTGCACAATTTTCCCTCCGTTACTTTTCCCTCCGTTACCATGACCTTTCTTAATAAAAAATCTCATGAGTCAAAAAGTAAGAGGTTTTTCAACCTAATCTTGTACCATATGGTAGAAAACTATATGAAGCAAATATTCAAACCAGTTTGTTAAGGATATGGAAGTGAGAACCAAGAGTTATCACTGTTTGGATTTATTGCCCAAAAAGTGCTGCATATTTCATTCCCTCCGTTACTGACATGAGTTTTTTTATTTTTTGTCAACAACTTGAAAGAATATCACAGGTTTAACTTGACCCTGTTGGAGTGTAACTCTTTCCTACATTCTGATACTTTACTTATTTCAATAGTCCCTCTAGTTTCTGAATAAGAGACATTTGAATGTCAAAAATCTGCCCCTGTTTCCCTCCGTTACTGCTTGACCAGACCCATCATTATTCTGTCTACATCTCCAAAGCTCAAAACGCCTAGTTTGTTTTTGTAAGTTATTCTTCTGTTTATTGATGTTTCAGGTTCCTTTTTGGCTCATGGGCCCAAATATAATTTTCTCTTCCGCATTTACTTCCTCAGTCCGGGCGAGCTCCTCCCACCTGTGTGACGTCTGTAACGTGCACGGCGTGGAGCGTTTGGACCAATCACAGTGAGAGCTGCTAGAGTGGAGCTAGAGCGGCGAGGTTAAATCTGACAAAGATCACTTTTAGATGCTTTGAGTAGGGTGACCAGATGTCCCTATTTTCCCTGGACAGTCCAGTTTTAAGCCCTGTGTCCCCTGTCCAAGCAGATTTATATAAAACCAGTGATTTGTACCAATTTTATATAAGAAATGTCCCAGGTGTCCCCATTTTTAACCAATCTGATCCCTGCCAACAGTAAAGAGAAACATACATTGACATTTGTTTAGGTAAAATACAGAACATGTGTTTTAAAATGACCAAAACACAAAGAAAATGTGTCTGTACTGACTTGTATGTTGTGAATGGGCCGAGTGCAGAACAGTTTTCCTTATTTACGCACTCATTTCACAATTTTATTATTACAAACTGTCACAAACCGAGAGTGCCCCAGTTTTTGATTTTAAAATTCTGGTCACCTTAGCTTTGAGGATTTTAAAAAATTGAATAGTTTATGTTGAGAAAATAGAAAAGAATCCTACAAAATGCCCTGTCAGAACACGGGCAGTTTGAAATCCCAAAATGCAAATGCAAAACAGGAGCTGCAGTACCTGGAGCGTCCACTAGTCTGTCTCAAGTCAGAACAGAGGGGGCGGGGTTTATCCAGTTTTTATTACAGATCCATGTTCCAGTGTGAGCCGTTTCAGATTGATAGTGTGAAGAGTTTATACTACTGTGGAAGATCATTTGTTTCATCAGATTTTGCATTTTAAATACCACTGAATTTCTCACTTTGAATTTCTTTACTCTGAAAAAAGATGTCTGAATTGTTTTTATTCGGAATTTTAATTGCTGAAATTTTACGTTTACGTGTGTGTACTATGTTTTAAAATAAAAATGAAAAAAAAATTCACCACAGATATTTTCAAGCCCTCAAATTCAACAGTCAGAGTTCAGAATGTAAAATTCACAGTGAAAAAAAAAATCACAGTAAAGATCCAAGATGCCAAGGCAGAAGCAATCGATCCAAAGTGATCCAATCTAACTCAGTAACCAACAGGAAACAAACAGGAGGTGCAGAGAAGCGATCTGATTGGTCAGAATTAGCCTCATTGGAATCTCATCTCATTGATTTCTTAAGTGTAAACTCCGCCCACAGATGAGAACAGCCAATAGGAAACAGCCTCTGTCCTCCTCGCTTTCTTTTTCACTACGAATTTTACATTCTGAATTTTGGCTGTTGAATTTGAGGGCTTGAAAATATCTGTGGTGATTTTTTTTATTTATTTTGAATTTAAAATATAGTACACACAAGTACTTCAAATTTCAGCAACTAAAATTCAGAATAAAATTAATTCAAACATCTTTTTTCAGAGTTAAAAAATTCAAAGTGAGAAATTCAGTGGTATTTAAAATTCTAAATCTGATGAAACAAATGATCTTCCATATACTACAGTTTAGTTTGATAGTACAAGAAAGATTATCGGCTGAAAATATGGGCCAAACAATATCGGCAGAGTTTATCGGTTTCCCCTGGACTCTTAACGTGATCGTCATTGGCCATGAAAAAAAGCAAATGTGTGTGGATGTGGAGGTGACGGACACAGAGGCAGTGGGTCAGACTCTTGAATCTGTAACAGTTTGTGGAGCTGTGTGATTCAAGCACAGCTCTGACAGGAACAGAGGTCTGAACCAGGTTTACATAAAAGAACTGCACTGCACCTCCCCTTTAACAACAGACCTACAGTAAACCCACCTCCCCTTTAACAGATATATTATATAAGCAGCCCTTAAGGTCAGAATGTGACTGCTGTGTGCTGCTGGAGTGAATTATAACATGTTTGTACAAACCAGGATGTGCACTGTTAGCTTCACACTGATGCCATGATTCAGTATAACATAAAATGGACAATGTTCTGAAGTATGGCTTTAACTTTTTCATGCAGGTGACGCACCACCTCCAGAAAGTGGCATACGGTAGCTTTAAAGGTCCTATATTGGTCCTATATTATATACCTCTGGGTGCTCTGGTTTCCCCCATCAACACAAAACATGCTCCAGGTCTCCAGAACAGTCGATAGTCAAGGTCAGTTAAATACAATCAATGAATGAACCTGCCCAGAGACGACAGGTGGAAATGAGCACTGGTGCTAGTGGCTAGACACTTCACCCACATTGCCTAGTATGAAAGTGGTGTGTGCGTTAGTGGTGGTGGTGGTCGGAGGGACCGTTGACGCCGATTGGCATGGCAGCTGCACCTCTGTCAGTCTGCCCCAGGGCAGCTGTGGCTACAACAGTAGCGTACCATCACCACGTACAGAGTGAATGAATAATATATGCTGAATGTAATGCTCTGTAAAGCGTCTTTGTGACAAAAATGTCTGTGAAAAGCACTATATAAATAAAGACTTACTTACTTATTTACTTATATTATTAAACTACCGTATTTTCTGATCTATTAGACGCACTCTTAAGCCTCCAACTCCATCAAAAAACGACTGCGCCCCACAATCCAGAGTGCCCCATACATGAATCCACTCGGGTGTCAAAGCACGACTTCAGTAAACTACAAAGCCACACCACCCACAGAACACACAAACACACACGGAGCAGACAGCGACCGCACAGAGAAACACACCCACAGACACACTCATCACTCCACACCGACAAGGAACTGAACGGAGGAACAAACTGAAAAAGCGAGTGCAATGTGCCACTTCTAGACACAACTGAACAACTGAGTCACTGCGAACACGCCGACAATCCGTTGGTCCCAGACAGCACCCTCCCTACACGCCACAACTGAACAAAGCCCAGAGTCACCGTGAACACCACAAACAAACAAAACCACTCACCCATCACACTGTTGGGTTTCCTTTAAAGTCCTACGCCATTTATTTGTGAAAAAAGTTCAAAAATAGACCATTCAATGACAGTGCACCACATAATCCAGAGCGACTAATAGTGCGGAAAATACGGTAAATGTATTCTTGTGAGCTTTTAACAATGGCCGAAGGTTGTTCCCTCCTCAAAAACAGACCTGTTGTGTTTTGTTCCATTCACACATGTTTGAGTCTGTCTACATCTCCAAAGCTCAAAACACTCTGTTCCACCTTGTGATTGTTACGTTACCTTTTGTTTTTCCTCTGTCTTTTTCTGTCTATTTTTGTAGTATTTTTCCTAGTTTGTCAGTTATTCTTATGTTTTTTGATGTATTGTAGATTTTTGCTCCTCATTTCCACCAGGAACCTTTAAATGCTCAAGCCCGGCGCTCCTTCTCTGTGGCTCGCATGTCCTGGAGTGTGCTCGCTGGCTCCCCTGCTCCTGTGTTTTGTTAGATTTCTGTTAACCAAGCTGTTTTTTGTTTTGCCCTGGTGAGTCTGGATGTTCTGTTTTCATTGTTTTGTTTGTGTACGGATAGTTTTGGGGTTGTGTTGACGTTGAGGTAGGGACAGCAGTGCACTGGCAGTGCGTACGACCCTGCATATGCTTGGTCTGGCCAGCGCACCGTCCTTTGTCACTTTGTTTTGTTTTTTTGGAGGGCACGAGTTAAGTTTTTTTGGGGGGGTTCCAACGTCCAGAACTCAAAGAAACAATAAAAGAAATGCAAATTCTTAACTTTGTCTTCCGTGTCCCTTTTTAAATATGTTGTGGTCTGTGGTTGGGTCGTAATAGTGATGTCATGAAGCGTTGGTTTGCAAGTGAACAGCTCAGCAATCAGCAATTCTGGTCTGAAATAATCCAAATGATTCTAGTGAAGGTGTGGAGCACTTCCTGTATTACCACATGACATCACAAGGTGGAACAGAGTGTTTTCAGTGTGTTAAATGTCTGAATGAAACAAAACAACTCCAGATCTGTTTGTGATGAGGAAACTACATTAGATCAGATCAGAAAATAGTAAAATATGGACCCTTTAAGTTAGAAAACACAGTGCACTTTGGCTCTTGTACATGTTTGTGTGTTGTCGTGTTGTCGTGTTGTCGTGTTGCACTCACCAGACTCAGGTCCCATTGTGCAGCTGGAGTGATGAAGCTGAAGGAGCTACCTCTTCTCAATGACCTATGGGGGAAAAAAAAAAAAAAAAAACATTAAAGAAGATAAATAACTGAAATAAAAATGGGAATAAAAATAGATAATTGAGTTCAGGGTTGTTAAAGTTTCCATGTATTTGAGCAAAATGTGTCTCGTCCCAGTACACATATCTTGTATAAACTCAAAATAAGTCCCCTGTGTTCGGTCTGCATCTGATTCTAAGGCGTTTTATTGTCCGAGAATCAGGAAGTGCACATTAGCATACTAGTTTTTAGCTTTACTGTCACAACAAAGCCCCGCTCTGGTCTCTGAAAGTTGTGAAAAATGCTTACATAAACTCATCGCAGTGAATAATTAGGATTATTTACATATGTTATTTATTTAATACAAGTATTAAAACTAGATCCTCATTTTCCGCGGGTTTTGATCACAGATATATAAATGTATAAATAAAGTGGACTAAGTGAGTGTGACGTCACCCACAGCGTTCAGTGTCGCTCAAATGAGGCTCGCAATGTTCACGGTCACAGGAGCCAGGCTCTATGTTATCAACAGGACTGTTTTGATGGACAAAATAGCCAAAAAATAAATTAAAATTCTGGATAATCTAGAGTGAGTTAATACAAACATTTTAAGACCAAAATGTCGAGGCTCACTGCAGCAGGTACAGAGAGAGGAGCCTGCTGGAGAACTTCCTATTTGGCAAACGGTACATTAGCTCTGTCCACTCATATATACATTCACTCACGGTCTATGGTTTCAATACTAAAAAAAGTCCCACAGACAGAACAGAGCAGAACCTTTCCTGAATGTGTTTAGAACCATCTGGAACTGGATCAGAACAAATATAAGAGACTAATATACACCCATGGACCTGGTTTAGTCCTGGTTTAGACCTGGGGTACACCTGCTTTAGTCCTAGTCTAGACTTGGTTTAGACCTACTTTAGTTTAGTCCTGGTTTAGACCTGGTTTAGATCTGGTTTTGATCTGCTTTTGACCTGGTTTGGTTTAGACCTGGTTTAGTCCTGGTTTAGTCCTGGTTTAGACCTGGTTTAGACCTGGTTTAGACCTGGTTTAGACCTGGTTTAATCCTGATTTAGACCTGGTTTAGACCTGGTTTAGACCTGGTTTAGACCTGGTTTAGTCCTGGTTTAGTCCTGGTTTAGTCCTGGTTTAGTCCTGGTTTAGTCCTGGTTTAGACCTGGTTTAGACCTGGTTTAGACCTGGTTTAGACCTGGTTTAATCCTGATTTAGACCTGGTTTAGTCCTGGTTTAGTCCTGGTTTAGACCTGGTTTAGACCTGGTTTAATCCTGATTTAGACCTGGTTTAGTCCTGGTTTAGTCCTGGTTTAGACCTGGTTTAGTCCTGGTTTAGTCCTGGTTTAGTCCTGGTTTAGTCCTGGTTTAGACCTGGTTTAGACCTGGTTTAGACCTGGTTTAGACCTGGTTTAATCCTGATTTAGACCTGGTTTAGACCTGGTTTAGACCTGGTTTAATCCTGATTTAGACCTGGTTTAGACCTGGTTTAGACCTGGTTTAATCCTGATTTAGACCTGGTTTAGTCCTGGTTTAGTCCTGGTTTAGTCCTGATTTAATCCTGATTTAGACCTGGTTTAGACCTGGTTTAGACCTGGTTTAGACCTGGTTTAGTCCTGGTTTAGACCTGGTTTAGACCTGGAGCACTGGGGGATTACACAGACATAAGGACACATTTAATGTGGAAAATCACAGGAGATTCTGAAGAGTTGTGTAAAGATAGACTAAAGAAAGGGTTTTTTTATTCTCATTGTGGTATCAGTATGTATCCTGAGTATCAAGTCTGTTCCTTAGTGTTGAAATGAAGTTAGAAATTGTTGTACAGTGACAACACTACGTCATCGTGAATAAATATTGCAGTGATTCGCTAAAAGGCCACAGAGAGTACACTTCCACACGCCTGCGAACTGAAAAACACTTCAAAAACACCACCATCAAAGCTCCGAGACATTAGATAATGTGAGGTTTTATTGCTCTATTTATCCACCCGGCTGACACGGACGCAGAGGGAGGGAGGCCGTACATGGACACGGCCTGATTTGTCAATGGGAAAAATCTCCGAACAAAACCACGGAGAGATGAAAATACATGACACACAAAGCTTGATCAGAGCTGGATAAAGGTCATGTGAAATTTAGATAGGCTTTTATGGGAGTTCTTTCCATTGGTGTCATCCTGCTCCTTCAGTGATATGCATCAGTTTGGAACAGTTTGAATCAGATGCCCTTCCAAAACCAATACGTGAGGCTTGTCTAACAGAATAACTAGGTCAGTACATTCTAACTTTTATACTTAGACTGTATATGAAACAGGAGGACCCAAAATGTTTGTTGTACAGTTTTTTTTTTTATATTTTAATCTTTTATGATGTTATTTTAAATTTCAAAATGCAGTGTGTGACATGATTTGTACATCAGATATGATACATAGGCCAGGATACAATAAATATCTCTGTATACAGGCCATGATAAAATAAATATCTCGGTATATCGGCCACAGTACGATAAATATCTCGGTGTCTAGGCCAGGATACAATACGATACATACCTCGGTAGCTAGGTCACGATACAATACAGTCAATGACAAAAGTCTTGTGGCTTATCCATTTTGTAGAAACAAAAGTCTTAAAATAACCTGACTTTAAATTAATCGATTGGTTTCAGAAATGTCTCATATGAAGCTAAAACCCTCCCAAATTATGCTCAATATACTAAAATAAATTTGCTTCACTGAAGAAAGATTGATCATTTAATGAACACAGAAAGGTCAGATTTTGGCAAAACAAAAGTTTTGTCGCCTACAGAAAATTGAACAAATAATTTACTTCAAATACAAAAATATGTTGCATAACGTCAGTGAATGAAGTAGTGGTGCTGTGAGATCCAGATTTAATATCTTGTATGACGTCCATGAGCTTGAAGGACGCATCCATGCGGTTCAACAATGATTCATACAATTTGTTGATGAAGTCATCAGGAATAGTAAAGAAAGCGTCTTACATGCCTCCCAGAGTTCATCAAGATTCTTTGGTTTTGTCTTCCATGCTTCCTCTTTCATTCTACCCCAGACCTGCTCAATGATGTTCATGATGATGTGAATCTTGGATCCATGCGGGTCCAGTTGGTCTCCTGCAATATTTGCGGCGGCTGTGATGTAATTCAACCGAGGATTCATCTGAGAAATCCACTTTCTGCCACTTTTCCAGTGTCCATCCTTTTAACAGGCTGTGGGCCTTGGCAAATGCCAAACGTTTTTTTTATTGCCTTTTGTTTAGTGCTGGTTTCTGTGCACTGATTCGACCATGGAGGCCATTTCCAGACAGAATTCTACAAACTGTTGTGGTTGACACAGGGACTTGAGGTGACCAGGCCTGGTGGAGTCTGCTGCAGTGGAAAAGGGGCCTTGGATTTTTGAATCAACAACCGATCCTCCCGAGCAGTTGTCTTGTGGCGTCTGCTGGACCTGGGCTTGTCAAAAACATCTCCAGTCATTTCAGATCTTTTTCTTATTCTTTGTACTTGACGCTGAGACACATTGAAGGTGTCACCACCTCAGCAGTGGATCTGGTCTTCAGCCTCTTGATAATTAAGGCTTTGGTCTCAGGGTGGATCTTAGGCATGTTGTCAGAGGTCAAGTTGCAGTTGATGTGAAGGTCTGGTTCTGCTGGGTTCTTTTTATACACAAACACTAACTGATTGATCAGTAACTGATCACAGGTGAGGCTGTAATCTAGGATTGGGTGCATCATATGACAAGACCACAAGACTTTTGTCTTGACAAAATCTGACCTTTCTGTGTTCATTAAATGATCAATCTTTCTTCAGTGAAGCAAATTTATTTTAGTATATTGAGCATAATTTGGGAGGGTTTTAGCTTCATATGAGACATTTCTAAAACCAATCGATTAATTTAAAGTCAGATTACAAGATTTTGTTTCTACAAAATGGATAAGTGACAAGACTTTTGTCAGGGGTATGAGGTATGAGGTATGTACACACTCATTATACTGTATAGGCTACAATACAATACATACAATACATGTTCTTATAACTTAATATTTAAATCTTTTATGATGCTATTTTAAATTTCAAAATGCAGTGTGTGACATGACTTGTACATCAGATCGCAAATCATTATGAAGGTGCCGATACAATACGATACATAGGTCATGATACGATACATACCTCGGTATCTAGGCCACGATGCAATACATATCTCTGTATAAAGACCACAGTACCATACAGTACATACCTTGGTATATATGCCACAGTACGATACATGTCTTGGTATATAGGCCACGATGCAATACATATCTCGGTATAAAGGCACAGTACGATAAATATCTCGGTGTCTAGACCAGGATACAATACGATACAATACATATGTCGGTATATAGGCCACAATATGATACATACCTCGGTAGCTAGGTCACGATACAATACATACAATACATGTTTTTTTTAACTTGATATTTAAATCGTTTATGATGTTATTTTAAATTTCAAAATGCAGTGTGTGACATGATTTGTACATCAAATCATTATGAAGCTGTCGATAAGATACGATACATAGGCCATGATAAAATACATATCTCGGTATAAAGGCCGCAGTACCATAAATAGCTCGGTGTCTAGGCCACGATACAATACGATACATATGTCAGTATATAGGCCACAACACAATGCATATCTTGGTATATATGCCACAGTACGATACATATTTCGGTATACAGGCCACAATACGACACAAACCTCGGTATCTAGGCCACAATACAATACATATCTCGGTGTCTAGGCCACGATACGATAAATATCTCGGTATAAAGGCCAGTCTGATACATATCTCGGTATATAGGCCACGACACATATCTTAGTATTCAGGTCACAGTACAATACATACCTCTGTATATATGCCGCAATACGATACATATCTCGGTATGTTGGTCATGATACGATACATCTCAGTGCATTGCAGTCATACAGTGCACTTTTAATTCAATATGATCTGATACGATATATTTAAAATCATTCGATATGGTTCAATAAAAAACAAAAGCTAAACCATGGATGTGATGTAAAGTTAATATGACAAACACCCAATTTACTCATCACAAAATAATCACAAAATAAAATGACTCAAAATAATGAATTCAAATATATATAAAAAAAACCAAAAACGTCTTGGCGATATATCGATACAGCAGCCCACGATATTGATACTGTATCATCACATTAAGTAAAACGACATATCAATACTAATTATAAAAATGTGGTTCAGTATTTCTAGATTACAGGTACTCTACAGAAACCTCTGTCCACACTGATGAGTGTCTGACTTGAGTTAAATCCAGTTGAGACAAAACGCAGACTTCTTTCCTTTCCACAAATACAAAGAGTTTCAGACGACAACACAACATTCTTCAGGCCAGTAATATTTCACACAGATGGGGGCAGGTGAAATAAATCAAGCATAATAGAGTTTACAGTTTGTTGTAATACAGCGTGTTAATGGGTTTAGTCACCGACAGAAAAGAGAACAGGAAGATTTGTGAATAAACTTTCTGGATTGTTCATGACAAAGTACAATGTAATAAACGGGAAACTGGCTCCTGACATCACCACATTCTAAAATTTGAAAACCAAACTTACAATTTCCTCTAAAATTGGCTGAAGTATCTGTCGCTCTGTCGGCGCCGCCATGTTTGTTTTGGTTGGTTCAGCGCCGGCTTCTGCACAAACCACACTGCTGCTCTGTGACTGGTCAGAAATACACCAGTGTTGAGCCACGAGCTGAACAAGATGGATTTAAAGAGTTTGTGAAGACTCAAAAATCGTGATGTTTCTAGGCCGGCTTATTCTACTGAACTGTATCTGCTTTGGTTTTATACATTCACACCAGTGCCCAGCGGGTTTGGGGGGCTCTGGAGGGTTGGGGGGAGCAGGTGGGGGGCGGGCTCTGGAGCAATGATTGACAGCTGACCAACAGCCACAACAATCCAACATGGCATCGACCGGTGTACTCCGGGCGTTGAAACACAGCGGACATTTGTGCTCGGATCACACTGTTTCCCTTTTCTCCAGACACGGCGGGACATGGTGTTGCCAGGTGGGGGCGGGGCTGAGAGGGGCTCCTCACGTCCCTCCTGTAGACGCCAGTGTCTGCACTCGTCATGTAATAACCTGCATCTGACTCATCGAGCTGAAAATTTAAATGTTCTGACCGTAGTTGATTCTAAAGAGACCGATCCAGACACGACTTTGAGCCAAAAGTCACATTTTTAACAAATATGCACAAAAAAGACAAAATAAGACCAGGGATAGAGACACACTTCTATTTTAGACACATTTACACAGAGAATCAGGAGAAAAAAGTGAATTTGGTGTTTAGTGGCTCTTTAATGAAATTGTCCATCATCGTACTGTTGTGTTTTTAAACTCCACACACCTTCATTAGAATCATTTGGATAATTTCAGCCCTACAGCTTCATGACATCACAGGGTGGAACAGAGCATTTTGAGCTTTGGAGATGTAAACAGACTAATAATAAAGACTTAATCTAACACGTGAATGAAACATAACAACTCCAGGTCTGTTTTTGAGGAGGTAACAACATTACAACATGACATGAAACTCACAAGAATCTATTTTACATGACATATTATTAATAGAATGTTTCCAAAATACGATGATAAAACCGAATAACAAACAGTTGAAATGAACGAGGCCATTATCCTCTTAGAAAACTATGTCAACACAACTTTGAACAGGCGCCGATCGAATGCTTTTCACCTCCAATTAATCCATCCCAACAAACTGAAGCAAATGATTCAAATTGTGTTTACAGTTCGTGTCAAAGAGCACTGCTTCATTGTCAACACTCGGACACTGACTGAAGGAGATATTCAGATTAAACAAATAAAACAGATGGGGCGTTTATAAAGCAGAGTGCTGGATCCAAAGAAGGTGCTCTGGACTTTAAACATGTGGAGAATGCATTCAGCTCAGAGTCTGATGGTAAATGGGTCATTCCACACATTTCTGCAGGAGCTCGATACAGACGCAAGTGTGAGGCTTTAAACACACAACACAAGTGATGTCACAGTGAAGGTCGGAAAACCAGGCTGCAAGATCAAAAGGTGCACTGTGTAAGTTTTCGAAGAAGTGCCACCTGCTTGACTCCATGGAGATGTTTTTTTTCCTGAAATGTTCAACAGTACGACATTGAATTTAACTATCTCCATGGAAAGAAGCAGTACACATCCACAAGCCACTTACAGGTCAGATCTGTGGAGAAGTGGGGCCTCTCACAGTAACAATGCGGTTGTTTTGAGAAATAAAAACGCCCGTAACTGATTAAATACAAGATATATTTGTTTAATGCCGTACTATGGAACACCCCAAGCAAAGCAATAACATCACCATGGAGACAAGCAGATGACAGACCCTCACAGTGCACCTTTAAAGGGACAGTTCGGAATTTTGGTCATAGGGCCTCATTTCCTCCTGAGCCAGAGTGTTGGAGACGTGTGGAGACACTTTTTGAAATCTTCCATCCAGTCCTTGTATTTGCAGAGGTCACTGGTGTTAGACTAGTGCATGTCAATGGTCATAGTTCTGCTGAATCCGTGTATCATTCATTCATATGTTTTTCAATATAAAACCAAAAAATAAGAAAATGAAAAAAACAGCTGTTTTTTTTTTATCATTTGTCTCCAAAATCAAAATGAAAAAACGGATAATGATTAGTTTTTTCAGTTTCAATTTTGTGTTTAAATGAAAAATGGAAAAAACGGATAACGTGACTTAAACTGTGATGCCGATCTTTTACACTGCATACGGACGGAACCAGGACTGATCCAGGTCCGGGACCAGACTGGAACCAGCCCGGGACTGAGACCAGGACTGAGACCGGGACCAGACTGGATCCGTATGCGGTGCAGACGTCCGGCATCACAGTCACGGAAATCACGTAAACGGGACACGGCCGTTATCTGTTTTTTTCATTCTTCATTTAAACACAAAATCGAAAACTGAAAAAACTAATCATTATCCGTTTTTTATTTTGGTTTTGGAGACAAATAATGAAGAAAACTGTTGTTTTTTCATTTTCTTATTTTTGGTTTTATATTGAAAATGAATGAACGACCACTTACCCACTCCACAAAACACCCGAAACAAATCTATTATTACACCAGACTGTCCATGTGAATGTCTGTGTTGATAGAATCATTTAAAAGTAAAACCAACCTTGCATTTGAAGGATTTCTGTCTGAGCAGCAGCAGTGAGCTGTACTTCCTGATAGAAAGCTCAGCAGCGGTGGACTGATATATGAGAAAATAGTCCCTCAACATGCAACAATTCATGCGATGCAAGATTAGTTTTATTTCAGACATGATTCTATCAACACAGACATTCACATGGACAGTCTGGTGTAATAATAGATTTGTTTGGGGTGTTTTGTGGAGTGGGTAAGACTGTTTTTAGTGGCAGCAGAACTATGACCATTGACATGCACTAGTCTAACACCAGTGACCTCTGCAAATACAAGGACTGGATGGAATATTTCAAAAAGTGTCTCCACACGTCTCCAACACTCTGGGTAACTAGGAAGTGAGGTCCTATGTCCAAAATCCCAGACTGTCCCTTTAAAGATGCAATATTGCACAAAACGGTCTCTTGTGAGCTTTAAGGGTTCTTTCACACTGACAGCAGTTGGTGCACCACATGTTCCATTCGAACCAAAAGCTCTTAGTTCAGTTTGTTTTCATTGGTGTGAAAGCTTCAATCACTCTCGGATCTGCACTAAACCAAGCAGACCAAGATCTCAAAAAAGAGGTGGTCTTGGTCCGCTTGACTCTGCACCAAAATGCCAAACTCTGGTGTGGTCCCTCTGGTCTGAACGGTCCCTATCCCCTCGTCTCTGCCTCGCTTCCAAGAGGTCTGGAGAGCAGGAGAGTCTCAGCGTCCCAGAGCCACTGCAGTCGAACTCGCTGTGCACAGGAGTCTTGGATATATGTCAATCTCACCAATTTTGGTTGGTTTGCAGGTGTGAAAGTAGCACACTGGAGTCTTAACTATTTTATTGTCTGGTGCAAACCAAATAACTAAACTATCGGTGTGAAAGTCATGTTCTAATGTTGTTCCCTCCTCAAAAACACACCTGGAGTTGTGTTTTGTTTCATTCACATGTTTGAGTAACTCTTTATTACCTGGTCCCCGAGAATTGACCAGGTTTTATATTCACCTTGTGTGTCTGTGTGTGTGTGTGTGTCTGTGTGTGTGTGTGTCTGTGTGTGTGTGTGTGTGTGTGTGTGTGTGTGTGTGTGTGTGTGAAACATGTAAAGGGAACCAAACACAACTGCAGGTGTGTGTGTGATGAGGAAACTGCACATACCAGAGAAATGTTTAATCTGGGCCCTTTAACTGAACTCTGAGTGACAGCACAGGCCTGTTCCCAGCACCAACAGTAAGTCACACATTTCCAGCTCATGTTCGTCTCATTTAAACATCGGTGATCTCCTCCAGACTGCGGCCTCTTTCCTGTCAGGACCACCCACAGAGCTCACGAGGCCCGCGGCTACACAGGAGCCTTCGCGTTACACTCGGCGTTAGACTGCGGGTGTTCCGGGGTCAGACGGGACACAGGCCAAACTGCACACACATTTGTTCAACACTTGGGGCGTTGCATGTGTCAGCGGTTTGGAGGAGCAAACGGGAGCACACAGGCTGAGTTTGCATGTTCTACCTGTGTCTGGGTGGTAAAGCACAAGAGACGACCCATTAATCACAACACTGTACAGTCCCTAGAGTTTAAACTAGGGCTGGTATCATTAAGAAGTTGCTGATACGATACATACCTCGATACACAGGCCATGATATGATGCATATCTCGATACAGTGCACTTTCGATTCGATATGATACATTTCAAATTGATTCGATACGGTTCAATAAAAAATAAAGGCTAAATCATGACTGCGACACAAAGTCTTTGTTAAACCACTTCTTGTGCAAAGTTCATATGAAACACAAACATTTTAATCATCAAAACAGTAAAAATATCAAATGTGTTGCATAAATGAGTTTCCTTTCACTCCACAAGCAACAAAACTGTAGCTGTAACAAAATAATTTAGTAAAACACACCTAAAAATACTCTTGGTGAAATATCGATACAGTAGCCCATGATATCGATACTGTATCATTACATTAAATGATACGATATATCAATATTCCGATATTTTTGCACACCCCTAGTTTAAACCTTCTGTCACTTTTCTGCTGGAGGCTCCATCAAATGCTTTTGTCTGGAATGTTTCACAGTATGGCATTTCATACTATCGTATACTATCTTCATGGAGACCAGAGCAAGTTACAGGTCAGATCTGTGGAGAGGTGATCCTGCTCACAGTCAGAATGCATATTTTTAGGTATTTTGCATTATAAACCACCTGAGATTAAGGGGCCGTCCATGCGACAATGTTTTTTGGTCAAAAGAGAGAATTTGTTGTTGTGTATTTGTTTTGGTCTTTCGTCCACACGGAGCCGGTGTTTTGGGTGGGTGAAAACTGAGTTTTTTGAGAACGGGTTCCAGAGTGGAGAAAACTGAGAATACTGGCGTTGCGTTGTTGTGTGGACGAACAAACTGCAGCTTTTGGAAAACAATGATGTCACGATCTTGTCATCGCCAGGGTCCTCTGATGCAGTCAAGCCTGCGGCCCTCGAACTAGTCTCCACTGACCACAAGAGTGTTGCCAAAATGGGACAGGTGTAACCTACAGAGCAAGTTACAGGTCAGATCTGTGGAGACGACCCCGCTCACACTCACAATGTCTGTTTTTAGGTATTTTGCGTAACCTGTGATTGAAATGTAAAGTAGAGTTTTTAATGTCACACTGTGGAACATTCCAGGCAGAGTAATGACAAGCAGGTGACAACCCTCCACCAGAAAAGTTTCACAATGCGCCTTTAAATACATTTTACAGTGGATACTTTTTACTTCACTACATTTGAGAACATACCTGTACTTTCTACTCCGTTACAATTTTAAAATGTGTTTTATTTATTTGTTTCTGTCCCAACTTTGAGCAAACAGCTTGAAAAATTAAGAAACCAGTTGAATCACTTAAAATCACCAAAATTCTTGGTCAAAATCTCGACACTTCATCCTTTAATTGTTCTAAAAATCTCTGCAAAATACTTTTACTTTTTACTCTTTAAGAACATTTTAAGCAGGTACTCTAATACTTTTACTTTGGTAGATTTTTTCATGTCATACTTTTACTTTCACTTGAGTAACTTTTTGTCCCTGTATCTTTAACAAGATGGAGTCTCCAGGTTTTTTAAACGCTCTCCTCCGGGTCACATTGAGCTGAAGAAGTTTTTTTTTCCTTCCCGCTCTCTTGGGGTGGGTCAATCAGACCCAAAAATGTATTTTTAAATAAATTCCCTCCAGGCGAGAAAATACATTTTTGGGTCTGATTGACCCGCCCCAAAAGAGAAACATTTTTCTTCTGGTCTATGTGACTCCGAGGAGAGTGTGAGGGTTAGCCCGGAAATAAGAACAGAAGACGATGTGATCGGGGAGGAGTTTACGTGAAATACACACCGGTGTAAAGTGTTAGAGGACAAGTTGTGTAATAATAATGAGACAGTGAACAGAGCTGAGTGTAAACAGAAGCTTTACTGAAACTGAACTCCAGCTGCAGCCACTCACACGAGGAGGAGCTTCTGGTTTACCCAAGAAGAACTTAAACTCAGCGGTGGACAAAGCAATACATTTTAGAACAATTAAAGGATGAAATGTAGTGATTATGATAAAGAATTAAGCTGATTTGAAGTGATTCGGTTGATTTCTTCATTTTTCTAGCTGTTTTTGGTTTGCTCAGAGCTGGGACAGAAACTCAAACTAAATAAAATGTAGTGCAGTAGAAAGTACAGGTATGTTCTTAAATGTGGTGAAGTAAAAGTAAAAATTATCCACTGTAAAACTGACTTAAAGGCGCAGTGTGAAACTTTTCTCTTGTTTCTATGGAGATGCCATCGCTTTGCCTGGAAAGTTCCACAGTTACGATGTTTACATGAGAGCTTTAATTCAGAGTAAAAATAATTGAAATGAAATGAAATGATCATGTAAACACTTAATTCCAAAGTAAGTGGAAGATTTAGTCTGATTTTAAAGCCAAATTTATTCCTGGAACATGTTTCACATTTATTCTTCTTAAACATGGCGCATACTCCTTGTGTCGTCCTTCTGACGCGATCTGGACGATCCGGCTCCATCAGTCCTGGCTTCAGACTTTCATCCACGTCTCTTTGGATTTGCAGATTTGAATTAAAATAATTTAATTCTGAATACAAATTTATTCTGTTTTTAAAGTTCATGTAAACACTTAATTCCTAATAAAAATGATTGCTCGGAATTCAAGTTAATTCCAAAGTAAGTAGGCGGTTTATTCTGATTTTAAAGCCGAATTTATTTATTCCTCGATCATGTAAGCTTTTTTTCTTGTTGTCCACCAGTCCTGACTTCGGACTTTCCTCCACGTCTCTTTGGATTTGTGAGTGGGATGTGGGAGTGGGCTGAGGTAGAGCAGCCTCACACTCACTTTGTCTTCTTCCTCTCTTCTCTGACACTCTTCCCTTCTCCTCCTCAGCTCACAGACGTAAAGTGTGATGAGAGAATTCTCCAACTGCTGCACAATTATCATCAGAACCACTGTGGAACAAGTTTGGATCACGTTTGTGTTTGTGGTGTAATGACAAACTGAGATGACAGAAAAGCCGGGAGCAGCTGAAGTGTGTGTTTTTTTCCCAAAGACGTAAATCAGGGGTGCTCAAAATGTCGATCCCGATCTACCAGTCGATCGCCAAGGTGGTGTGGGTAGATCGCCGTGTCTTGTCTCGGACTCGCGTTTGGACTCGGTCTTGTCTCTCACTCGAGGTCTGACACTCAACAAGTGTGATCATATTTCATTCCGGCCGCTGCTGTTGGTAATAAACTTGTAGCGGGTGCAGGAGCGTGTGGGGCGTCTCAGTGCAGCCTGTGCGCTCATTTGAAACCCGCGGAGACTCTACGGCGCATCACAAACACACACGCTCCCTATGCACGGCTCGTCTGCGACAGCGTGTGTCCTCGTGTACCAGCGTGCATCACAGGGCAGGTTCAACTTCCTAAACATCCTACCTGTCCATCTGCCTCACGTCAGCACGCCGCCCCTCGCCTTTTCACGCTCTCGCTCCTTCCTGCGTACAGCCAACACAAGCCCCTCCCACAGTGCGGCTGATTAGAAGAACAAGACCAAACGTGAAGCAAAAACCAGTCTAAATTTGTGTTCCAGTGTTGGCACAAAGCAGGTCTACAGCATAGAGCGGATCTACAGAACAGACCTACTAGGGATGGGCATTCAATGAATTTTTTTTTATCGATCGTCGTAAGAATTAACGATCGATTATCGATGAATCATTAATGTTTTTATATTAAAATGATCATCATTATTATTACTATCTGCACTACTAATCTGCATAAATAAATTCAACTTTACGACATATAAACCGTAACCACTCTAGAGCCACAACAGCTGTTTGACATTAGAATGTGTTTAATTCAGTTTTGTTCAACTCTCACAGAAACAAAACTTAAAACTGCATCGCTAATTTGCATAAACTAATCGAAGATAAAACTACAGCTCTGGTGTCGCTGATGTGGTTCAATTTCTGTCGGATTAAAAGACATGACTCAGGTGAATACAGGTTAGTGTGACCAGATTTGTGTTTGTCAAAACCAGGACACTGAAGTTTGTCTAACAAAAGTGCACAAATGCATCTGTGTTTGTCACGATGTGCGTTTGGTTTGGTAAACGTGCAGAGGCTGGTAAATATCACTGCAAAACCAGAAAAGAATGTAACTCCAGTTTGGAACTTTCAAAAACAGGTTTAAAAATCTTCCTTCACTTTTTTCACAGTTTTGTGTAAAGTGCCAGAGGAAGTTCTCTTAAAGAAGAGGTTCTCAAACTGTGGGTCAGGGTCCAAAAAAGGGGCACAGAGTGTTTCAGTGCAGTTTGCTTATCTTTGTATTAGGTAGATCATTTTGACTTGGTCATTTTGTAAGTAACTCGCATTCTGAAAAAGTGTGAACACCCCTGACGTAAATCCTTTGGAGTCTCTGTCCAATCAGAACCTTCCCCTCCCCCAGACATTAACGCAGAATTAAATAAAGACGATTTAACAAGTTTTCCATGTAAACCTCATTTTGGAATTATTATTTCCATGTAAACTCCAAGGAGAATATTTTAATTCTGAACCATTTCAGAACAATTAATTCGGAATTTTAAAATGTAAACATGGCCAGTGTGACATTAAACAGTTCTACTTTATATTTATTCAATTACAGGTGGTTTTGCAGCTCAAAAACACCTAGAAAAACAAACATTCTGAGTGAACAGGGTCACCTCTCCACAGATCTGACCTCTAACTGTGTCTGGTTTGGTCTATGATGAAAGAAAGGTTTAATGTCTGCAGAAAAGTTACACAATGCACTTTGAAAAGGAAATGAATCAATCAGAATGACGTTACTAACAACAGTATCAGGTGGTGTGAATTTAAATCGATCTCTCAAACTTCCTCCTTCCACGTTCCACTTCTCTGACACCGAAGTTTAGAATTTTTACGATGCGGAGTCAGTTTTCTTTTTTCTCATGTTATGGATTCTTATATTGACATTGGACCTGTGCAGGAAGCTCCGGTGACGCACTCCACCTAAACTTGAGTTGAACTGTAAACGGCGGCCTTTACCTGAAATCTACAGCCTGCAGCCATTCACAGATAAAACACGTCTGAAGAACAGAGCTCCACGCACAACCAGAGATTAAAAACTGACTCACCACCTACACTGTGTCTGTGTGTGCAGGTCTGGAGGCTGCGAAAAGATTCTGATTTGCAATTTACAGTTTAAAAGGTCATATATTACACAGAAGTGACTCTTTTGGGCTTTAAAACATGTTCTAATGCCGTTTCCTCCTCAAAAACACCTGGACTTGTGCTTTGTTTCATTCACATGTTTGAGTAACTCTTTATTATTAGTCTGTCTACATCTCCAAAGCTCAAAATGCCCTGTCCCACCTTGTGATGTCATCAGTTTTCAAGTGAACAGCTCCTTTTACCTTTAGTTCAGTAAAAATGGTCAATTCCGGGGCTGAAATGACAATAGTAATGGAAAAATATTTGAAGGAATAACAGCAGTAAAGAGAATTTCATTATCAGGAGAATAATTGTTGATTTTTTTACTATTATAATTATTATGATGCAGTGCTGTAGTTAGATAAGGTGTAGGCACAATAAGCTTCTGCCTACACCTGCTCAGTGGCTTAGACAATGTTCACACTGCAGCCTGAAGTGACCCAAAACTCATTCTTTCACCCCGATGCTCCTGTATCTGATCTTTTAATGACAGTCTGAACCACACAGATCTGATTTTTTCAAACGTGACCCAGTCCACTTCCTAAAAATGATACATATCGTTTGACATGCGACTTCAGTCTGAACGGTCAGGTCACATTCACCCACCTACACGTCACAAATGTTCACAAACATTCTTCTCGTCATACAAAAATTGTGGGTGAACTGTGTGTAGGTGAAGAAGTGAAGCACAGATCAGTCCCTCCACTCTTGACTGGGACTCTGCACCAACATGTTCCTTTCTATGGACGTTGCTGCCACTGCCCCATAAAACACCATGGCCAAAAACCTCATCCTTCTCAATCTCCTCCTTAAAACAAGTAATCTGTTCATGTTCTGGCTCCAGTACGAGAGCAATTTTAAAATCTCCAATGTTGTCCATGTTTAGGCGACTTCCTTAAACATTGTGCACGCTCACGGCGGTTGACGTCGTCATGTCCTCTAGTGTGCATGCGGGACACTTTTGGGGTGTTTAATGTTCACACTGGAGATTACACACAAGTCACATTTAAGTAGAAATGTGAACGACCTCGCAAAAAAACTCCAATTTGAGAATTAAGCCCTGCAGTCTGGATGTACACTTACTGAATGTTTGATTTTCTGGGCATCAGCCTGAATATAATATATGTAGACTGTAATGAGTTAAAGTTACACACTGACCAAATAAAAACACATGAACATAACTCTAATGAAGGAGTATTTGTGTGTTAAACATGTGTGATTGAGAGCAGGTCCACACAATATTTTTTGGTCGAAACTGTGAAGTTTGTATTTGTTTTGGCCTTTTGGGTGGGTGAAAACGGTGTTTTTTGAGAACGGGTTTCAAAGTGGAGAAATCTGAGAACACCGGCGTTGTGTTGTCTTGTGGACAAGCAAACCACAGCTTTTGAAAACAATGACGTCGCGACCTCGTCATCGTCAGGGTCCTCCGGTGCAGTGAAGCCTGCAGCCCTCGAACTAACCTCCACAGACCACAAGGACAGGTGCAGCCTACAGAGCCACTCCCATCACCCAGCAACCGAGACACACTGTTAGTGCCAATATTAATAACACACACCAGATTATGCACACGGATCAATAACGAAGATTACACACGGATAATTAAACAGCTGGGTTTTGAGACCAAGTTATTCTAATAATTCTCATCCAGAAAAACAAAAACTTATGTTTAACTTTTGCAAAACAAAACAGATATATTTCTAATATTTCATCTTTCTAAAATCAGCAATTACCTTAAAGTTTAAAAAACGGTGATGAGATTTGCATTATTAAATATTATTATCATTGTTAACAGCGCCACATACAGGTGTCATCTGGACGTGAAGATTTACTGATCCAACACGTGTGGCAGATGCAAATTTTTTCAGCCCGTGAAAGAAAAAATCCAGGAGTGTGGACGTCACCTGAATCAAAACACAACTCCAGGTCTGTTTGTGATGAGGACACGACACTAGAACAGAAATCAGAGAAGAGTGTAATACGGACGCTTTAAGAGAAGGATTCTGTTCAAAGCTTCACGTTTTAAACTTGTCCAGAAGAAGTGACAAAAAGACTGAAATCTGAACTGACAAATGAATAACAAGAATCACATTTCAGAACATGTCTGTACAGATCTAAACTACAGGGAGAGATGTTTTTTTTCTTTTGCTGAATAAACAGGAGATTTTGCGGTTTGTGAGGGAAATTATGGTACTTATAATATTGTGGTCTTTGTGATTTGCTAATTGTGAGTGTGAAATGTGCTGTGTGCTGATTTAGTTGGAATTTAAGTATCAGTGTGAAAGGACTAAAATGCCAACATAAAGCAGTATTACTCTTATTTGAATGGTCCTATATTATGCAAATTAGACTCTTGTGAGCTTTAAAATGTGTTCTAATGTAGTTTCCTCCTCAAAAACAGACCTGGACTTGTGTTTTGTTTCATTCACACATGTTTTTTATTAGTCTGTCTACATCTCCACGGCTCAAAATGTTCTGTTCCGAAAGTGTGTTTTTGATGATAAAGCAACAAACACAGATCAGAAATATGGGCCCTTTATATTATTATATCATTTTGTAACTATTTTACTTTAATTCATATTTTCCCCAATCTATTCAGATCTTTTATAGGAATTTAATCTGCGTTTCTAGACTGAAAATACATTTAAACGACTAAACCACCACAACAAACCCAAATCTTTCTGACAGTGCTCCGTTATCGTTTCAATCAGTAGAAATCTCATAAAACAAAGGCTGAATCGACTTTTAATGGAGTTCTGTGGAACATACCAAGCAGAGCAGTAACATCTCAGGTTTCTCAGTGATCGTTTGTGGAGAGAGCGAGGAGCAGGAGAAAGACTAAAGACAGCAGTACAGTAGCAGGTGAGTTTGCAGTGCCCCCTGAGCGACCTCTGCATGTAAACAGAGCCTGCAGCACAGTCACTTAACTGTAAATGATCTCATGATTCACATAAATGTACAGGAAATAAGAGCACAGCACAGGTCACACCCAAAAGACTGACATTTCCAGACGAATACTGACTAAAACTAGTCCATGCTCTGATTAAAATGTTCTCTGACGTTTCCAGTGGGTCCGGTAATGTCACTATATGGTTTTTTCCACAACATTTCACCTGAACATTACTCAACACTTGTGCTGACTGTGACTACTGTATGTTCACTCTGGAGTCTAAGTCACACCAGCCAAAAAATGCATAATCAAGAAGAAAAAAATATAAGTCACACCAGACTATAATTTGCATTATAATTTGGGGAACTTATTTTATAAAATCAGAGTCCAGGAACCGACTTTTCATCTTTAAAGTCAAGTTCTAGTAATAAGAATAGAAGAGAACAACAGACTGTTAACGTCACATATGAACAGTTCTTCAGATAAACTATAACATAAACAACAGAACAAGTTTACCAAACTCTCCATCTCACTCCAAATCACTAAATCCATTCAATTCTTCATTCTCTGTGTCACTTCTGAACAACTCGGCCAAATCTAACTAAATGTATCTTTTAGCCCACGATGAGCTTTTTTTGTTTTCTTCATTGCACTCAGAGTATCCTCCACTTTTCATCAGTCCCCAGGCCCCAGGCCTTAGATTGTAATTTGTTTTGTGTGTTTGCAAGTTTCTCGCTCACTCTAAACTTGCATTTTGCTGCTTGATTATCGTTTTCAACTGCAGCAGGACAGAGGCTCTTTCTGCAGGAGACATGCACAGTAGAGCCAAGTGACAGTTTTACAGGAGGAACAGGAGCAGCAGATAATGACACACAAGACTAGAGCCTCTCCACGCTTCAGTGTGAAAATAATGAACGTGACATTATATATTTTAGTCATACCAGAGTAGAAGTGGCAGGAAACACCCAAATAATGAAAAAAGTGTGACTTATAGTCCAAAAAATATAGTATTCAAATTGTGATTTTGATTCTATTGAATACATTTAAATATGTTCAGATTCACTCAAAAAAATAAATAAAAAATAAAAAATAGAAAGAAAAGAGATGTTTTTCCTGCGTGCAGTTGAAAGCCTCTCCTAATGTAAGTGGGACTGTTCTGTCACATCAGGTGTGTGAGTATCAGCTCCACATGTGTGACCCCTCATTTACACCAAAGCAGTAACAGCACACGCACATGTTTGGCTTTTTATTTTAACCAGTAGAACAATTTACAGCAGCAGTGTCATACACACATTCAGTGGCCGTCATTACACTCCACTCCACTCAAGTTAAGTTGGAGTTCTAATTTTTTAGAGTCTCCAGAGTGTCTCCAGAGTGTCTCCAGACTGCTGTTGGGGGAAGACAGTAAATAATCATGTGGTGTCAAAATACATTTCCAAATCCCTTTCAAAATACATTCTCTAAAACCACTACAGTGACGTAAACACTGAGTGTCACATCAGGAGCTCAGGGAACGACTTGTGATAGACTATGGAAAGTTTACACTTCTTTACAGGAACTTCTGCTGCAGACGACCAAAGTGAAAGGGTGAGTAGTCTAATTAATGCAGCACTGCAGATACGACTCGTTATCACTGCAAAACAACGACTCTCTTTTGTCAACTTTTGTTTTGTGAATTAAAACAGAATTCATCCAATCAACAATGAAAACATACATGAATACATGTAAAAAATGTAGTGTTTAAACGTTAGAATCCAAAGAGTTTAGTGTTTAAACGTGAGAATCCACAGAGACTGCGTCACAGGAGCAGTTCTGTTTCCTCTGGAGTAAAGTGAAGCTTTTAAAAGTTTGTGCATTTGCAGCTCTGCCCGACACTCCTGGTGTAAATTCCGGGTTACTGGAATCTCAGTCGAAGTTCCCAGCTTTACTGCATTTTGAAAAACAGTTAAAAAACATCGGACTGGGCTCGAGCTGGACAAAAGATTCAAATTGATTTGTTTGGAAAGAAAATCGATTTTTATTCTCCCCATTTTCTTGCAGACACAAGTGCTTTTATGTTACCATCACTAAAATAGAAAAATATTTACAAAAGATACAAAGGGACAAAGTTAAAGTCGCCCTGTGTATCGTCTGTGTTGTTTGAGTCATTGGTGGCTGTGTATTTGATTGAATACAGATTCTAGTGTCCTTCTGGCTTGAAAGTCCCAGCTGAAGTGTCCCATTCTCTCAACAGGAATGTCCCCCTCCTCCCTCCACACGCCTCCTTCTCTTGAGCGCCACACGGGACCTGCTGCGCCCAGGAGAGGATTTTTTGTGATGTATTGAGTTTAAATTGGACTGGGTTCGAGCTGGACAAAAGATTCAAATTGATCTGTTTGGAAAAAAATAGATTTTTATTCTCCCTATTTTCTTGCATCAGAAAAGACATTGAAAAAGCAGGACAGGCGTCTCACAGAGCCCTGCAGCACTGCAGTTTTTGTTTTCTGTCACTCATAAAAGATTTCCCCAGTGGACAATGTAGTTTCCTCATCACAAACATACCTGCAGTGTTTCATTCACACATATCTGAGGCTGTTAGACTTTTGAACACTGCACACCGACTTCCTGTCACTCATTTTACTTAGACTTGTCTGTTAGGACTGTTAATTGCTCTTAAGAACAATACAGTAATAAATAAGCAATATTAAAAAATTCTTTATCTCTTTCAGTTGCTGGACCTCGAGGAACACACTTTGTTCTGTCATGTGTGTCTCTCGAATGCTTGAATGACAAATAAAGAACCTTGAACACACAAACCCTGTAGATTTAGGCTTCTCTCAAACAGAAAACACTCTGTTCCAACTTGTGATGTCATATGGTAATACAGGAAGTGCTCCACTGTGTTTTGAAATTCCACACACCTTCACTAGAATCATTTGGACAATGGTGTCCAAACTTTTTTCATCTAGGGCCACATATCTAAACACAGACAAAACAGAGGGCTGATCGAGGGCCGTAGACTGGTGCTCAATACAATTAATAACTGAAATATGTGCATGTTTAACACGTTAGAATGAGCCATCAGTCTTTATTCATGCTAAAATGCTTAAAACAAAACACTAAATATTAAATATGAGCTTTATAAAGGTAGATTTTCAAAAACTTGCGAAAAAGAAAAAAAAGTTAATTTTTTATTCATGCAAGGTAATTTGGACAAATTCACCTGGAAGCCTGAGGACCAAGAAAGATTTGTCTGAGGGCCACATTTGGCCCACAGGCCATAGTTTGGACATGCTTGATTTGGACCATTTTTGTCTCTTTGAACAAAAGGAGCTGTTTACTTGAAATCTACTCTTTCATGACATCACAAGGTGGAACAGAGCATTTTGAGCTTCGGAGATGTAGACAGACTGATAATAAAGAGTTACTCAAACATGTGAATGAAACAAAACACATCTCCAGGTGTTTTTGAGGAGGTCATAACTTTATAAAGCACCTTAAAGCTTATAAGGCCTTTTCGTGCCCACTTCTGAATACAAGCTTTTTAGTTTGAAAAAAAAAAAAATCTTAAAACTAATTTTTGGAGCAAATAAATCCACTATTTTATTTCTAGGCCAGATCGCCCAACCCCAGACGAGGCCTTTAATCCTGTTTTCCTGGTGGCTTGTAAACGAAGCGTGTGTGATTCTTGTGCTTTTGTCTGAAGGGAAACGGCCGAGTCACAGGTTGGTCCAGTCTGAGCTCAAACACGACGTAAACATGTGACTCAGCTGTATTTATACTCGAGCCCTTAACGACACTCGGGATGGAACAATAACCGAAATACCGTGATCTCGAATTATGTAATAGTCCGGAACGTTGGTGGTTTAAGAGAAACAGAGAAGAACTGAGCCGATTTTCCACTGCAGGCCCAAGTGCTTTTATTTTACCAACACAAAAATAAAAAAGATATTTACAAAAGATACAAAGGGACAAAGTTAAAGTCGCCCTGTGTATTGTATGTGTTGTTTGAGTCATTGGTGGCTGTGCATTTTACTGATCTTCCTGAAGTTGTTGTACAGATGTATGGAGTCTGGTGTGAATTAGGGCTGGGTATCATTAAGAAGTTACCGATACGATACATATCTCGATACATAGGCCACGATACGATACGCTTTCTGATACAGAGAGCTTTCGATTCAACACGATTCGATACAATATATTTCACATCGATTCGATACGGTTCAGTGCAAAAAAGGCTAAATGATGACTCTAATACTAAAAGTCCACTAAGTTTGTGAAAAGTGAAAGTGAAAACCATCCATTTTACTCAAAACACTGAAAATGTCAACACAACTGTAGCTCTTACACAAACTAATTTAGTAAAAATATACCTAAAATAATCTTGACGATATATCGATACAGCAGCCCACGATATCAATACTGTGTCAGCACATTAAACGATACGATATATTGATATTTTGATATTTTTGCACACTCCTAGTGTGAGTGTAGTTCTGCATTTCTAACAGCAGTTCTACACAGAACTGCTACACATTTACCTCTTTATGTAATTTGTTTAAAAACACCAATAAAAGAAAGTGTTGTTCATGTTCGAGAGAATAAGCAGTAGACAGGGTATCCCCAGGTTTGACTAACCCAAATGTAAGACTTTTTAAGACCTTTTTAAGACCACAAAATTAAGACCAACATTGCACACATTATACTGGTGAAAAAACACCAGATTCAATCTAATAATGACAAACCAACTACTGTATCTAGAATCTAAGAGCCACTGTGGATTAAACCGACACTTCCCCATGATCCATCCAGCGTCTTCCTCCACTCTACTGACTGTTTACTCATCACCGTCGGCGCCACAAACCAAAGTATTTTTTGCGCATACGCCAAATTCATTCACGTTGTTGTTTTTTTCCTGGATTTAACATTGCACTGCAGCCTGGTTGAGTATACAAAAAAAATTGGCTAATGAATTTTAAGGCCTTTGTGAAAAAAAATCGGACTCTGACAACATAATTTAAGACTTTTTAAGGCCTTAATTTAGGAACATGAAATTTAAGACCTTTTTAGGACTTTTAAGACCCCATGTCTACCCTAAGTAGAAGTTTTGTGGAGTGGTCCCAGGCAAACTAACTGCTCCTGAACGTTGACAAGTAGGGCTGTGCAAAAATATCAAAATATCGGTATATCGTATCGTTTAATGTAATGATACAGTATTGGTATCAAGGCCTGCTGTATCGATATATCGCCAAGCTAATTTTTTGGTGTATTTTAGTCAATTATTTTGTTACAGCTACAGTTTTGTTGCTTGTTTAGAGGAAGGAAACACATTTGACATTTTCACTGTTTTGATTATTAAAATGTTTGAACTTTGCACAAGAAGAAATTATTTAGCCATTATTTTTTAATGAACCGTACTGAATCGTTTTGAAATATCGTATCGAATCAAAAGTGCACTGTATCGAGACAGTATCGTGGCCTATGTATCAAGGTATGTATCGTATCGGCAACTTCTTAATGATACCCAGCCCTATTGACAAGACCAAGGAAGTGGGGATTCATTTCAAGAGGAAATAGTGGACTGTTACAAGAACCTACAAGAATCCAGGTGAACGACAGGATGGACTGGAGGGACAACAGTAATACTGTGTACAAGAAGAGCATGAGGAGACTCTACTTCCTGAGAAAGCTCAAGTCTTTCAATGTGTGCTGCAACTTACTGGAGATCTTCTCCCAGTCTGTGGGGCCAGCGTCCTGGACTTTTCTGTGTTCTGCTGGAGGAGCAGCTCCAGGAAAAGGGACATTGGGTGGATCGACAAACTGATCTGTAAAACTGCTCATGTGATCGTCTGTGAGCTGGAGACATTTATCACAGTGAGGGACACGAGGACACTGGACAAACTGCTCTTCATCATGGACACTCCTGCTCCCCCACTGCACCAGACTATAGAGGGACAGATAATACTCCCTACAACTGTACAATAATTCACCCACTGCACCAGACTATAGAGGGACAGATAATACTCCCTACAACTGCACAACAACTCACCCTTATGTAACAGATAATACTCCCTACAACTGTACAACAAATGGATAACCCTGTGTCCTGTCAGTCATCATATCATTGTTGCGCTGTCTTCCTGTGACCTCTTGTATAAAACTGAGATTTTATATTTTATGACTTCTTTTTCTATTTTATTTATTACTGTTTATAATATTTCTCTTTGTTATTATATTATATTGTGATGTGTGAGCTCCTGTGTCCAAATCAATTCCCCTGTGGATCAATAAAGTTCGTCTAAGTGTAAGGTAAAAAAATATAATAATAATGATTAAAAAAAATCTAAATAAATGCAACTAGTTGTGTTTAAACGTGGTCCTCTGCTGCCCTCTGGTGGCTTTTCTGCACAACTTTAAAACAAACTTAAAGTCACAATTTAAACACTGCAAAAACAATAAATGTTCAACAGAAAATGTCAATTTTCCCTGTTCATGCAATGTTCATTTTCTGCAATCACGATTACAAATCCAGTTCCTAATTTTGCAACACGTTTATTCAGCAACACAGTAAACAAAATGAGCAAATGCATGCACAAATAAAAAAGACAACAGCCCAGAAATGAGAACCTGGTTCAGTAAGATACTTTTACTAAATTTAAACTATTAAAAGCGCAGATATGTGGCGTTGGGGCGGCGGTTTGATCGTGCTCTTACCGTCTCAAAGTGCCTCTGAGGTCCTGCACAGATGATCGGTCCTCGCTGCTCCTTCTCTTCCGGACTCTCAAACTTAATTGGCGTTTTAAAACTCCTTTTGTCGAAAACTGAGACGAGACTTCATCCATCTGAGGAGCTTAGGGATCTTTTTTGTAATAAATAGTTTGAATTAAAGCCACAAATGTTGCAGGGAATTAGCGGAGTATTTTTAAATATGTCGGAAGTGGAGTTTTGGACCAATGAGAGAAACTGACGCTGCCAAATCTGTGACGGAAGTGAGGTCTGCGCATGCGTCAGTTACAGCTGTAGAGCTTTTTTTTGTTTTTGTTTTTTTTTTTCATTTATTTTATTATTAGTACTTCAGATCAAACAAAAAGGCACCACACAAAAATCACATCCATACCTCTTAAAAAAATAAAAAAATAAAAATCAAATCACAGTTGTGAAGAAAAGCAAAAACAAAAATACATTCATGAACGAACTATGGGGTCAAATTCTAAAGCGTGTAATCAAAGGAACAAACTGACATCATTCAAAAAGGAAACAAGAAACCCGGCTTTTCTTTTTTTCAGTCAGGTTCAATGAGTCAACAAAAATTCTTCAGTCATTTCTAAAGTGTGTTATATTTGGTTTTACCTTCAAACATTGACGTTTGTGAATAAAAAATATACCTAAGGTTAATACACTATTAACTCCAAATTCCCTCCTTTTATCTTCTCTTAATACACCAAATATTATTTCTTTTATGGTTAGAGGGGCAAATTGAATTCCCCTGGACTGAAGCAACGAATGAAAATCAAACCAAAATTGTTGTACCAAATCACATGAAGAGAAAAGATGTTCCAAGTCTTCTTCCCCTGTGTCACAGAACACACATTTACATTGTAATCTCCAATTACAATTTTTGTTTTTGGAATTCATTGGTTGGATAAAGTTTATTCAAAATTTTAAATCATATCTCCTTTACTTTAGCAATAAACTTAAATTTCTTCTTGAGCTATAACCATTTCTTTATATTTCAACATTTTCATATTTGGAAATGTTTTGAGCTCATCACTCATAGAGTTCCAGATTTTGACCCCACAAACTGAAATACAGAGGAATAAGAGTATAAGGGTCAGATAAAAAAAAATAAATAAATAAATAAATGGCGCTACGAGAATAAAGTTGTAACATTTCGACATTAAAGTCGTAATATTATGAGAATAAAGTCGAAGCCAGAAAAAGTCATAATTTTACGAGAATAAAGTAGTAATTTTATGAGAATAAAGTCATGCGGGAATATTGCGCCGTATACGGACTGAACCAGGACTGAATCAAGACTGAATCAAGACTAAACCAGGACTAAACCGTTTTCAGTCCTGGTCTGGTCCCGGTCTCAGTCCCAGTCTCAGTCCTGGTCCTGTTCCCGGTCTCAATCCTGGTCTCAGTTCTTGTCTGATCCCGGTCTCAATCTTGGTCCTTGACTCAGTCCTTGTCTAAGTCCTGGTCTCAGTCCCCGTCTGGTCTCGGACCTCGTTTAGTCCTGGTTTAGTCCTGGTTCAGTCCAGAGGTGCAAATAATGAAGAAAATTGTTGTTGGTTTTCTTATTTTGGTTTTATATTGAAAAACAAGGTTCTTCTTCTGCCACATTTTTCACTTTGATTTTATGATGACTTCATTCTCGTAACATTATAACTTTATTCTCATAATATTACGACTTTATTTTAACTTTGACTTTATTCTCATAAAATTACGACTTTAATGTCGAAATGTTATGACTTTATTCTCGTAGCGCCAGCATGTTGTTTTTTTTTATCTGATCCTTATACTCCGTCGTATGTTCGGACTCTGGCCATTTCAAAAAGATAAATTCCCCTTAAATTATAAGTTGTCTCCTTTTCCCTAAAAAGTTTCTGAATATTTTTTGGTAGTTCCTTCCTTTCTGCCTTGTACATTATTTTTGCTGTCTGGAAGTTTATCAAATCCTTAAGTTTTAAAATGTTGGAAGTGATAAATAGTTGGTTGGTGTGGTCATAAAACCCAGCGTTCTGAATGATCCGTCGTGCTTTTTTCTGGAATGTGAATAGTGGTTCCAATATTGTTTTATAATTATTACCCCAGATCTCAGCACAGGATGTTAAATATGGTGCAACTAAGGAACAATCAAGTTGCTCAATCAATTCTGCTCTGCTTTTTGAAATTTTCTTCTGTATATATTGTATGTGTTCTTTCCAGTTCAGTTTTTCATCAATAGTAACACCTTTACCCTGTATTATCCCCCTGTATTTGCAGCTGAATTTGCTTATTGTCACTGTGGTTTCCAAATAACATTACTTTTGTTTTGCTCAAATTTAGAGATAATTTGTTCTTATCAAACCATGTTTTTAATTTCAGCATTTCAGACTCAATTTCTGAAAGTGACTCTTTTAAATTTTCACCAGCACAAAATAAGTTTGTGTCATCTAAGGAACATCTCAAAAATGTGTTATTGCACTATGAATCACACAATTCAACCCCTTCAATGCAAAATTGTCTCAGTCCAGGAGAAATATTAGAGTAAAATATCTCCTGCCCGGCCACAGCTCTAATCTGTAATGGGAGAGCTTTTATAACTTGATTATATTTTCTTTTGGTGCACTGAATTAGAAATTTCTGACAGAAATCAGAATGTTGTAAATCATCATGTTGTCATCATCCAACACTGAGGAAAAAAGGTTGTTGGATTTGTGTAAAAAAGTTATGAAAAGCAGTTGCATGTAATAAAATGATGTTTAGGCTTTGAAACTTATTTCGATCTCCTCTACACATATTTTTCTCAGAACATGAACGTCACTTTTTCATGTTGATGAAATTTGATCAAATCATGCTGAATATGTATATTTATCTTATGTTAACTTATCGTGAAATGTATAAGTATGTATAATTTAATTTAATTGATCTAATTCTGTAAAAGAAAACAAAAACAGTCTTTAGTTTTCCACAGTTCTGTATTGTCTTAAAATACAAATCTCAAACACACAGAGACACACAAGTACAGAGACACACAGTTTGGAGCTGGACAGTGTGAAGATTTATTCCAGTGAAGCTCTGGTCTCTGTGGACACAGAATAACACATGATGATCACATTCTGATCATCTACTCTGTTCTACATGTTTAAATACATTTAAAGAACCTGTAATGGACCAGAACAGAATCACTCTCTCTACTTCCTCTCTAACACCTCTCTTCTCTCCTTCCTGTCCTCCTTTCCTCCTTTCCTCCTCTCTTTTCTTCTTCTCCTTCATCTCTCCTCCGCTCCTCTCCATCTCTGCTCCTCCTCCTCCTCCATCCATCTCTCCTCCTCCATCTCTCCTCCTCCTCTGCTCCTCTCCTTCATCTCTCCTCTCCTCCCTCCTCCTCCTCCTCCTCCTCCTCCCTCCTCCCTCCTCCTCCTCCTTCCTCCTGTAGGTGTGTGTTGCTCTGGTCCACGCTTCATAACCGATTTCATTTGGTGCTAGAAACGTTCCACACTCTGAGCACCACACGACGCCGGTCATCTTTAAGTGGACTTCACACACACGGACACACTCTTCATCCTCTGAGCTGCAGGTTGGAGGTTCAATCCCAGCTCAATACTGTCGCTGTGCCCTTGGGCAAGACACTGAACCCCCCCCACCTCCTGTGTCTGTGTAATGTGTGAAAATATGTGTGTCAAAGTGTATTAAAGTGAATATTTCCCATTTTCTGAGACTTTTCAAATCACTGTTAATTCTTTGCAGGGACTTCACGTTGGGGGTGTTCTACATGTATGTCTAAGGCGGAATGTTCAGCGGTCTCCA
Source organism: Boleophthalmus pectinirostris (assembly GCF_026225935.1). Classification (NCBI taxonomy): domain Eukaryota; kingdom Metazoa; phylum Chordata; class Actinopteri; order Gobiiformes; family Gobiidae; genus Boleophthalmus; species Boleophthalmus pectinirostris. Next base: position 45,364,504 of record NW_026571133.1, on the reverse strand, counting down.
TGGTGACACAATGCACACATTGGCAAACACAGACAGAAAAGTTTTAAGATGTGTTTTACACAGTAAATGATGCGATTAAAGGTCCAATGTGTAAATGTTTTGCCAACGCTTTTCTCCATGGAGATGTTAATGCTTTGTCTGGAATATTCCACAGTATGGCATTAAACCTTTCTACACAGCAAAAAGTGAAGGGTTAAAATTTTAGGGTAAAATATTTCACAGTTGTTTTTAACACCAAAAGTGTTATTTTAACTATTTAAAAGTTAAATGGAGGTTGGAGTTATTTGCCAGAGTTGATGTGGTTGAGGTTAATTCAACTTCCTCTAGTGTTAATTCAACTTCCTCTAGTGTTAATTTGTGTTAATTCTCCTCCCATTCACCACTTCAAACTCTTGTGAGAGAAGACCAGTTTGAACCAGTTTTGTACATAATTTCATCCTAAATTAACTAAAATAAAGTAAAAATTAAACAACACACAGAGGTGTTTTATTTTGTTAAATCAGGATAACTCTACAAAGTGTTAAAAAATGTTAATATAAACATTTAAAAATTTGACTTCATGAACTGTGAAAGATCAAATTTTAAACACTCCACTTTTTGCTGTGTATCTTCATGGAGACCAAACCAGAGCAAGTTACAGGTCAGATCTGTGGAGAGTCGCCCCGCTCAGTCACAATGTCGTTTTTCTCAGTATTTTTGAGCTGTAAAACCACCTGTAATTGAATAAATGTAAAGTAGAGCTGTTTAATGTCACACTGTGGAACATTCCAGACAGAGCGATGACATATTCATAGAAACAAGCAGGTGACGGACCCCCAGACTAAAGGATTAGCAGCATAAAGGCGTGATTCTGTCCCCGAGAACACTGATTTCAAATGGTGCTAGACACGAGACACAGATCTATGGCACCACAGGAAACCAGCCTCTCGAGGAAGAGCCGAGCAGGAAGGGCATCTGGAGCAAACCCCCCCAGCACCTGCAACGAGACAAGACGATATTAAAGACTCTATATCACACAAAACTGACTCCTGTGAGCTTTAAGACATGTTCTAATATTGGTCCTTCCTCAAAAACACACCTGGAGAAGCACAAGTTTTGAAGTGAACATCTCCTTTTCCCTTTATTTATTTACAGTAGATCATCAATTCCAAAGCTGAAATGATCCACATGATTCTAGTGAAGCTGTGTGGAGTTTAAAAACACAGTGGAGCACTTCCTGTGTCACCACATCACATCAACATTATAACCAGTGTTGGGGAGTAACAGATTACATGTACTGGAGTTATGTAATCAGAGTACAAATTATGAGTAACTGTATTCAGTTACAGTTACTGTTTCAGTGAGTGGTAATTAGATTACAGTTACTTTGTTCAAATAAATGGATTACACAGAGGGATTTTCCTGTTTTCACATTTTGGGCTATATCCCTTTTTTTTGTAATTTCACTCATTGCTGGAAACTAAACCAGGTCTAAACCAAGACTAAACCCAGGTCTAAAACCAGGACTAAACCCAGGTCCCAGAAACCCAGGTCCAAACCAGGTCCAAACCAGGTCTAAACCAGGTCTAAACCAGATCTAAACCCAGATCTAAACCCAGGTCCAAACCCAGGTCCAAACCCAGGTCTAAAACCAGGTCTAAAACCAGGACTAAACCAGGACTAAACCAGGATTTAACAGGACTAAACCATGTTGTGTTTCTTCATCTTCTATCAATAATAGTTTTAAATTGGTTCAGTAAAGTTTGGGCTTTTTATTTTCTTTTAACAGACAAAACTTCTTATGTGAAGATTTCCTCATCTTTGCTTCTCTACAAATCAAGTCAAGTCAAGTAATCCAAAGTATTCAGATTACATTACTCACTTTAAGTAATTTTGTGGATTACATTACAAACTACATTCTGGTGTATGTAATCTGTAATCTGTAGGGGATTACATTTGAAAAGTCACCTTCCCAACACTGGTTATAACAGATCAGAAATTCATCATCTTGGTTCTTAAAGCTGATATAATGAGCTGTTGTGTAATACCTGTAGCAGCCACAAGAGGGCAGCATCACATCAGAACTGCAGGATTCACAAGACAAACCAATGGCCGAGTCTCATTTCTTTTTCCTCGCTTCCTTCTCCTCGATTCCTCTCCT
>NW_026571133.1:45304864-45352364 GCF_026225935.1 Boleophthalmus pectinirostris | reverse complement strand
CTACAGCATTAAATATATGTATATCACAGACATCATTACTGTGTATCAAAAAACACAGAGGTGGACACTACTCGGTTACATTTTCCCAAGTAACTTTTTGAAGAAATTGTACTTTTCAGAGTACTCTTCCAGCAACATACTTTTACTTCTACTTGAGTAATATTTGTACTGAAATAACTGTACTCTACATTTGTGTTTCATGCAGCTCCTTCAGATACAGAAGAGAGCAAGAAGAAGAAAGAGGAAGAGAGGAGGGAGATAACAGTGAGGAAGACCGAAACAAATGAAAGAGGAGAGGAGAGAAGAGAGAGGAAGAGGAGAAAGGGAGAAGAGAGAGGGAGAAAGAAAGGAAAGGGGAGGGGGGGAGAGGAAAAGGTGGAGAGATAATTGAAAGGGCAGGAGAGAGAGAGAGAGAGAGAGAGAGAGAGAGAGAGAGAGAGAGAGAGAGAGAGAGAGGAGAGAGGGAGATTAGAGAGAGAGGGAACAGTTTGAAGAGAGAGAAGAGAGGGAGAAAGAAGCAGGAGAGGGGGAGAAGTGACAGAGAAAAGACAGAAGAGGAAGAGAGAGATGAAAAGAGGGTGATGAGATAAAGGAGAGTGGGAGAAGAAGAAAGGGAAGGAGGGAGAGGGAGAGAAAGAGGCGATGACTGTTTTTTGCTCGATAATAGTAGTAGTAGTAGTAATAGTAGTAATAGTAGTAATAGTAGTAGTAGTTGTAGTAGTAGAAGGAGTAGTAGTAGTAGTATCAGCAACAGTAGTAGTAGTAGTTTCAGCAGTAGTAGTAGTAGTAGTAGTAGTGATAATAGCAGCAATGAACCTTTCCTGAAAACCTTTAGTATGATCTTATATATAAAAGCACATCAACTAGTATACACCAATGGACCTGCTTTAGTCCCGGTTTAGACCTGGTTTTGTCCTACTTTAGACCTGGTTTAGACCTGGTTTAGTCCTGGTTTAGTCCTGGTTTAGTCCTGGTTTAGTCCTGGTTTAGACCTGGTTTAGACCTGGTTTAGACCTGGTTTAGTCCTGGTTTAGTCCTGGTCCTGGTTTGGTTTAGTCCTGGTTTAGTCCTGGTTTAGTCCTGGTTTAGTCCTGGTTTAGTCCTGGTTTAGTCTTGGTTAGACCTGGTTTTGTCCTGGTTTATCCTGGTTTAGTCTTGGTTTTGACCTGGTTTTGACTTGGTTTAGACCTGGTTTAGACCTGGTTTAGTCCTGGTTTAGTCCTGGTTTAGTCTGGTTTAGTCTGGTTTAGTCTGGTTTAGACCTGTTTGTTTAGACCTGGTTTGTCTTGGTTTTAGTCTTGGTTTACTTGGTTTACTGGTTTAGACCTGGTTTAGACCTGGTTTAGACCTGGTTTAGTCCTGGTTTAGTCCTGGTTTAGTCCTGGTTTAGTCCTGGTTTAGACTGGACTGGTTTAGACATGGTTTAGACTGGTTTAGTCTTGGTTTACCTGTCCTGGTTTAGACCTGGTTTTGTCTTGGTTTAGTCTTGGTTTAGTCTTGGTTTTGTCTGGTTTGTCCTGGTTTAGACCTGGTTTAGACCTGGTTTAGACCTGTTAGTTTAGACCTGGTTTTGTCTTGGTTAGTCTTGTTTAGTCTTGGTTTAGTCTTGGTTTAGTCTGGTTTAGTCTTGGTTTTGTCCTGGTTTAGACCTGGTTTAGACCTGGTTTAGACCTGGTTTAGTCTTGGTTTAGTCCTGGTTTAGACCCGTTTAGACCTGGTTTAGTCCTGGACTGAGGGATTACACAGATATAAGACACATGGGAATAGAAAAGAAAGTTCTACCATTTAATGTGGAAAATCACAGGAGATTTCCCTAATAAAAAGAGTTTTTATTTTCATCGTAGGATCAGAATCTTGCATCGAGTCTGCTCCTTCGTATCAAAATTGAGTTTGAAATGTGAGTGTCATGGCAACACTAAACAATGCAGCTAAAAATGAGAAGAAACATGATTCTTCTGTGGCGAAATATCAGCCCCCCCAGGTCTAAACCAGAACATAACCCCAGAGATACACAGGAACAGGGAGGACGAATCAGAGAAGACGCTGAACCTGCGCCAGTTTTTCTTTCATGACCCAGGAGTCACAGAGAGCCATCCATCCATCCATCCATCCATCCATCCATCTTCCGCTTATCCGGGGCCGGGTCGTGGGGGAAGCAGACTGGCAGAACTCCCAGATTTCCTTCAACTGGGGACCTGAGGTGTTCCCAGGCCAGCCCAGAGACACAGTCCCTCCAGCGTGTCCTGGGTCTTCCTCAGGGCCTCCTCCCAGTGGGACATACCCAGAACACCTCCACCAGGATCATTTCAGCTCTAGAATTACCAGTCTCTACTGAACTAAAGGGAAAAGGAGCTGTTCACTTGAAAACTACCACTTCATGACATCACAAGGGGGAGCAGAGCATTTAGAGCTTTGGAGATGTAGACAGACTCATAATAAAGAGTCACTCAAACATGTGAATGAAACAAAACGTGACTCCAGGTCTGTTTTTGAGGAGATAACAACATTCTAACATAGTTTAAAGCTCATAAGAGTCACTTTTGCGTAATACAGAACTTTTAAAAGAAGCAATAAAAAGAAGGTTGTTTGTTGCCCGTTACCTTTAACAGGTGAGGAGGTGGAGGTGTCTTGCTCGAGGACAGTAAATCAGTGTGATGTCGGTACAGTGAGGTTTGATCTGTGAAACAAACAAAAGCACAGTGAATGAGTGAATGAGAAGATGAATCCTATTTGTGATTTCACTTGGTGGGATGATATCTGTTGTAAATATAAGTTATAGTTTTACACAAATCAAGAAGCAATTTGTGAAGAAAAGTGTAAAAATATGTTGAAAATGACAGGAAGAAGAGAGACACTGATGACATCACACTGGGAGAATTCTGGACAAAAGTTCAGCCCAATTTACAGCCAAAAACACATTTTTCCTTGTTTATGTTAGTTTTATTTGTCAAGTAATAATCGTATGAATTGTTTGTGACATTAGGAGTTTTGACCTTCTCTACATCACGGTTGCTCGGTAACAGTTGTGAAATTCCCTGGCGTGATGTCATGATCAATTTGAAACCTAAAAAAATTGTCGAATTGCAAAAAAAAACAAAAACAAACAAAAAAAAAACCTTTTAATCTTTCATAAGACCTAAAAAGTAATGATCTTAAGTGTGTAAAAATGAACTGTCCAACATTTAACTCACATACCAGGTCAACAAATCTGACATTTGTTTCCTGCTCATATTACACTGTGTTTATTTATTTTTTTCATCACAAATAGAGTTGTCTTTTGTGTCATTCACACACATTCCACCTTGTGAGGTCATGTGGTAATACAGGAAGTGCTCCACTATGTTTTTAAACTCCACACATCTTCACTTGAATCATTTGGATCATCTGAGTCCTGGACCTGCTGATCTTTACTGAAGTGAAGGTAAAAGGAGCTGTTCATTTGAAAAGCAGCGGAGAGGCGACCCCGCTCACTATACCAATACATGTTTTTCAAGGTATTTTTAATCCATACAACATCTGTAATAGAAAGAAAATACAAAATAGGGTAACACTTTATAATAACTACACATTATTTAGCCTTAATAAAGCATGAACAAAGACTTAATTAATAATGAACAAAGACTTAATTAATAATGATTCACGCTTAGTAAATGCTTAATAAAGGATAATTAGTCTTCACTTTAGAAAAGCTCTCAAAAAGACTTAAACAGATAACAGCTGCCTGAATGATCATTGCATTGTATTATTAGTAAATCATTCTCTCATAGTTTACTAATCATTAATAAATGCTCAAATGGTTAGTTCATGAGTAATTAAGTATGAAATAATTATGAGTAACTATTTACAGCACAGGCAAATGAAGTGCAAGTGCTAATTAAGGTAGTAATTAAGTAGTTACTAAGCGTGAATCATTATTAATTAAGCTTTTGTTCATGCTTTATTAAAGCTAAATAAGGTATAGTTATTATATAGTGTTACCCAAAATAGATATGTTTAAAGTCTTAAAAGGTGAAAAACAGAACTAGTTCATTGTAAAAGGTTTACAGTGGTCCAAAGTTCTCCCTCATCTTCTGCATTCAGAGCGTCCTCATTACCGTATTTTCTGGGTTATTAGACGCGCTCTTAAGCCTCTAAACTCATTAAAAAACGACCACGCGCCCCACAATCCAGAGCGCCCCATACACGAATCCACTCGAGTGTCCCAGCACGACTTCAGTAAACTACAAAGCCGCACCAACCACAGAACACACACACACACACACACACGAGTGCACAACTGAGTCACTGCGAACACGCCGACAATCCAGCGGTCCCAGACAGCACCCTCCCTACACGAAAGTTTTAAAATGTAAGAAAACACCGATAACGATGGACAAAACTGAAATGGTAATCTTCCGTTTACCGAGATTAGAATTTCTGTCGAGATGAGTGGAGAACTGTGCTTAAAGAGGGGGTATTATTGGAGCTTTCTCCCGTGTTATAACGTTCCATCATCTAAAAAAAAACATGTCTGAAGAGGTTTTAGAGACATCCACGCGTGTCTGAGTAATCTAGCGATCTCTCTGTATGAGATTTCTCAATAAATACGACAACAAACATGAAAATTCTCCATAAATAATACAAAAACATGACAGAAAATAGTTTCATTAGAGGGACGCACAGTGATTATGTTGTGGTAGCGCTCTGAAGGGGGAGCAGCAAAGCCGAAACTTATAAAACATGTTAATATGTTGTTGCGGGTGATTATAGCATTTACAAAATAAAAAGAGCTAAAAATGTGAGGAACAAACCGAAAAAAGCGAGTGCAATGTGCCACTTCTAGACACAACTGAACAACTGAGTCACTGTGAACACGCCGACAATCCGTTGGTCCCAGACACACCCTCCCTACACGCCACAACTGAACAAAGCCCAGAGTCACCGTGAACACCACAAACAAAACCACTCACCCATCACACTGTTGGGTTTCATTTAAAGTCCAGTGCGGTTTATTTGTGAAAAAAGTTTAAAAATAGAGGCTTTGCACTGTCACGTGACCCCTACAGCAAAGGTACCTACGCCGCCATGACACCGGGCACACTGTCATTGACTTCAGCAGCATCGGAGAAACATGGGCAGGTTTTGTTGGGTATTTGGTTGTTCTAGACGCTCTGAACGGGATAAAACGATTTGAGCTCCTGATGAGTCATTTCCAGAGGAACAGTGAAGAAACAAACAAGGGAATTATCGAAAAAAAGACGTGGATTAAGGCTAGAGAACATAAACCGCAAAGAGATTTCTTTTGGTACCATCAAGACACCCGAAGTTTCATCAAGGTATTTGCTATTTAAATGGTTTCATAGTTTATTTAATGAAAGAAGCACATTTACTGAACTAAAATGTCATCAATTTATCCAGGAAAACCCGCACTAGTTTATGATTCAACAAACCCACACTGGGCTCCTGTGATCAACATGACGCACGAGTCGAAGAGTCTGTGAGCCAAACCTTGAAAGAATCGGCCATGAAAAGATCCTCGCTAACGTTAGAAAGATCCACACGTAAAAAGCGATTAATTCTAGAAGACATAGTTGTGGATAAGCAAGACAATAAAGAAAACATGGGTCCTACGACGAGTGACATGTTTATATGTGCGAAGATCCAGTTTCTACTGCCACTCACACTGCAAATGTTTTCTTTTTACATTTTAGTTCAGTAAATGTGCTTCTCATAAAATAAACTATGAAACTATTTAAATAGCAAATACCTTGATGAAAGTGACGTGAGTGGGTCTTGATGGTACCATTGGAAATCTCTTCGCGGTTTATGTTCTCTAGCCATAATTCCCGTTTTTTTTTTCGATAATTCCCTTGTTTGAGCTCATGATGAGTCATTTCCAGAGGAACAGTGAAGAAACGAATCGTTTTATCCCGTTAAGAGCGTCTAGAACAACCAAATACACAACAAAACCTGCCCATGTTTCTCCGATGCTGCTGAAGTCAATGACATAGTGTGTCCGGTGTCATGGCGGCGTAGGTACCGTTGCTATAGGGGTCATGTGACGGTGCAAAGCCTCTATACAAAATAGAAGTGTTTAACGTCTTAAAAACGTGAAAAACAGAACTAGTTCATTGTAAAAGGTTTACAGAGGTCCAAAGTTCTCCCTCATCTTCTGCATTCAGAGCGTCCTCATTACTCACCATGAGGAGTTTATAAACACTTTTTACTACTGGAGACCAGCGATGATAAAGCTAACAACAACAGCATGGTAACAGCGCACATCCTGATTCTCTGACAGTAAACCGCTTTAGAATTAGACGTAGACAGCACACAGTGGACTTATTTTGACCTCAAGAGCTGCTTAAGTAAAACATGAACGGCAATAAATAAAAAGCAGAATGAAGCACTTTCGTAGTAAGTTTGTGTCTCTAATGAGACATAGATGTTTTTATTCAACTCTCTACAGCTCAGATATTTTAACAGAAGATAAAAATACCCAAAATTTCCCAATAGTGCAAAGAAAAAAATACTAGGAAATATGTACTGACCCCCCAAAAAATACTGTTCCACCTCACATATGTTCAAGGTGAACTGAGTAACTTTTCTGTCTCCATGGAGATGTTATTGCTATTGCTTATCTTTAATATTCCAAAGTATGGCATTAAACTTTTCAATCTCCACAGAATCGAACAGGAGACACGACTAGGTTAGTTTACGGGTGAGATCTGTGAAGAGGCGACCCCACTCACACTCAACACTATTTTGAGCTATAAAAACACCCATAACTGAATAAATGCGTCTTATACAAGTTTAATGCCATATTGTGGAACATTACAAGCAAAGTAATAGCATCTCCATGGTACCGCACCCCCAACCTGAAAAGTTACAAAGTGCATCTTTAAATAATAAGTGGACAGAGTGATTATCGTAACAGATGTGTGGAACACTGCACTTTCAGGTTGGATATGGATGAATGTAAATCATCTATTATGGACCAAATACCTGGAATGTTCTACTGTGGAACATTCCAGACAAAGAAAGAACAACAAGAACACAAGATGTTACATAGTGCAAGAGTGAAAAGTATACTGTTTTCAGACTATAAGTAGCTCCCAAGTATAAGTCGCAGCAGCCAAAAAATGCGAAATGAAGAAGAAAAAACATATGTAAGTCAAATTTTTGGGGGGAAATGTATTTTAAAAGATCAGACACCAGGAACTGACATTTCCCGTTGAATGTCAAGTTGTACTAATAAGAATAGAAGAGAGAAGAACAGACTGTTAATGTCACATATGAACAGTTCTTCAGATAAACTATCACATAAACAACAGAACAGAACAAGTTTACCAAACTCTCCATCTCACTCCAAATCACTAAATCTATTCAATTCTTCATCCTCTGTGTCACTTCTGAGTAACTCTGCCTCGACCCCCAGAGGTAAACAGAGCGCCGCAAACTCTTCTGTGTTGCTGTCGTCAGACTCAGCATCAGTTCCAGTTAGAATTATTCAGGCCTTTCTGAAACTCGACAGGATCGTTTCGGTGTCACTGAAGTCCAGGCTTTGTCCATCCAGTGACTTCAGGAAAGTTTCATGGTGCATCCTCCCAGTGTCCCAGAGTTTCTCTCTCACTCCAAACTTTCTTTCTGTTGCTCGATTATCATTTTCAACTGCAGATTTCATGATTTGCAGTTTGTAATCTGCAGAATCTGATTTTGTTTTTTGGGGCATTTGTGTTCAGTCTTCTCAGTCGTTGTGGTGGGTTCTTCCAGAGAACTCAGGCTTAGTCAGCAAATGCTTTTAGGTGATTTATTGTGCTCTCCAACAGTGCAAAAAGGTGCCAAATGTGAGAGGTCAAATATTTACAGTGGTTGTGTGAAAAAAACAAAAAAAGTTAAAGTTCGAGACAAACTAACAAAGTGAGTTTTTGTTGGACTTCCCCTTTAAGTCCCGCAGAGTTTGCTCTCTCACTCTCTCAGTCGCTCGTTCGCTCTGGCTCTCTCCACACATTACCTCCGCTGTAACCTGGTCGCAACTGCTGGCAGAGCTGCAGAGTGCACCTTTATACCCCCGTTTGCCCCTCCCACATTACATAATTCCCCCAATAACTGATTTGCGCCGTTTCTACTATTAAATGGCCTACGTTCCATATATCGATCGTTATAAACCTGTAATACCTTGCGCCCAGAATGAACAGGTCTCGTATATAATTTCCGAGAGACAGACAGTCCGTTTAATTGAGCATGCAAATGAATCTTAGCTCACATGATCCCTTGAACCCGCGCAACGGAAGAAGGACCGAACAAGCGCTCCTAAATGTGCACCCTTAGTCGCGGCAAGACACGCAGGAGGTGTTGGGAAAATGTATTTTAATAATGAATACGGAAACGGGCGCGCGCGTCTTCACGTGCTCTCCCCAGGGACGGCGTTCTTAGGGACGGGCCTGCTCTGTCACAGTCGTCTTTAGAAGTTTGTTTAAATGTTAAATAGTTCAGTGGTGCAGAAGTAATGGTGCGATCGACTGACATGATACGACAGGACAGAGGCTCTTTCTGCAGGAGACATGTGCAGTAGAGTGACGTGACAGTGGTACAGGACGAACAGGAGCAGCAGATACTCACACACAAGACTAGAACCTCTCACCGCTTCAGTGTGAACATTTTAATTTGTAAGTCACACCCAATCCATGAAAAAAGTCCCACTTATAGTCCGAAAAATACGGTAACAAATGTAATAAACCTTCAAATGTGGTGATTTTGATACAGATTTGTGCTGAATTTTGTTCAACAGAAACATTTGAATCCACATTTTTTGTAGCCGTTTTTAATAATTTGTGTATTTTGTGTTTGCTCAAATTAAATGTTAAAAATTAAACCCTCAGCATTTTCACCAATCTCCACTCAACTAAAGGGAAAAGTTAATGTTAACATGAAAACCACCACAACATGAAGGAACATTTATATTGGATGTGCAGATAGATTCATGCATGCGCGCACACACACACACCTCTTGTTATCTAAACCCACAAGTACGTAAGGAAACAGAACATGCAAATATGCTGTGAACCTGTTGGAGCAGCATCGCCTTTGGCTCAGATTCAAACTCCGCGGCGCTTCACATCGACTGGAAATCTCTGTGTAATCCCTCGATCGTCCAGGAAAGAGCCATTGTAAAGCTTCTTCTTCGCCTGTGGTCAGACGGCGGTGGACACTGCCTTATATCTGCCTGAAGGGGGAGCTAACTACACTAACTCTACTCTGTAATGAACACACACTTGTTTATAGTTTGTGTTTGTTAGCTCGGTCTGTTGAACAGTACTAAGTGAAGACTGAGCCTCGATCTATAATAAAACTGGATAAGCCCCTCCCCCCCTCTAGACCCACTAGTGACCACTCCAGGTACTGCAGCTCCCGAGAGCTCAGGCCCAGAACGAATTCTTCCACAGAGCACAATGCATTTACCACTGAGGGATTACACAGATATAAGGACACATGGGAATAGAAAATAAAGTTCTACCATTTGAAGTGGAAAATCAGAGGAGACTGTCTAAAGAAAGAGTTTTTATTCTCATCGTTGGATTGGAATTGGGATGGAGTATCGAGTCTGTTCCTTAGTATCAAAACTACACTACACAGTACAGCTAAAAATGAGAAGAAACATGATTCTTCTGTTTGAAACCAGAACTCCACAGATACAGAGAAGAGCACAAGGCTTTTGGGGACTTCAGACTGCCTGTGTTCTGACAGGGCATCCGGCTTTCACAAAGGTCAGATTTTGTAGAATTCTTTCCTCTTTTCACAACATAAACTTATAAAATCTTTAAATTCTAAAATTCCTTTAACACTGCGTGAGTTGTGTATTTTACTTATTTACTGTTTTTTATGATTTTTATGGTTTCGCTTTGATTTGATTTGATTGTTTGAGGACTGGTGTGACCACATTTTAGCAACTGACCTTTTTGTTGTTTTCATTTTCTGATCTGTGCAGCACTTTAGAAACTGATTTGTTTGTAAAATGTGCTGTAGAAATAAAGTGGATTTGGATTTGGGTTTACCTTCAGATCTGACTTGAGTTCTATGAGACTGAGTCATATTAACATATTAACATAACAGGATTCCTGCCAGGGGCCTGAACAATTACGCCAACATGGATTCATTTGGGTCGCCAGTTCCAATGCTGAAATCCATTTGGTTTAAACCTTAAAAAAAAACACCTCTCTGATCTGAATGGTCACTTCTTTATTACCATATGACATCACAAGGTGGAACAGTGTTTTCCTTTTGAGAGAAACAATAAATGTGCAGGGTTTGTGTGTTAAAAGTGTGTGAATGAAACAAAACTAGAGTGACCAGACGTCTCTTTTTCTCTAGAATATTCTCAGTTTTGTGTCCTGTGTCCCCTGTCCCAGCAGATTTATACAAAACCAGTGATTTGTCCCAGTTTTATACAAGAAATGTCCCTGTGGTCTCTCTGTTTAACCAATCTGATCTCTGATAACAGTAAAGAGAGACTTAATTTGTCATTTGTTTATGTAAAATACAGAAAAGTTACTTTACAATGACCAAAACAAAAAAGAAAATGTGCCTATAGTGACTCATGTGTTAGGAATGTGTAATGTGTAAAAACCTGTTACACAGAGTCCATTCATGACTTTCATAATTTTATTATTACCAAACATCACAACCCGGGGATTTCCCAGTTTTTAATTTAGATTTAAATCTTGTCCTCCTAAACAAAACACAACTCCACGTGTGTTTGTGATGAGGAAACAACATTAGAACAGATAATAATAGTGTAATATGAGCACTTTAAGACTAATATAACTAATTAAAGGGCACGTCTCATGCAAAATCTACTTTTCAGAGCTTTCTACCTTCTAAGGCTACGTTCAGACTGCAGGGCTTAATGCTCAATTCCGTTTTTTGTTTTTTTTTGTGAAATCCGATGTTTTTGCGAGGTCATTCACATTTCCAATTAAATGTGACTTGTATGTGATCTCCAGTGTGAACATTAAACGGCCCAAAAGTGTCCCACATGTGCACTGGAGACACGACGACGTCAACCGCAGCGAGCGTCTCTGTGTTTACAGAAGTTGTCCAAACATGGACGCAGCATTGAGCACCTGGAGATTTTAAAGTTCCTCTCGTACCGGAGCCAGAACATGAACAACTTACTTGTTTTAAGGAGGAGATTGAGAAGGAGAAGGACGAGGTTTTGGTCGTGGTGTTTTGTGGGGCAGTGGGAGCAATGTCCGTTGAAAGGAACGTGTGGATGTGGAGATGGAGCAAGAGTGCTTTTTCTCAGGAGACGGGCGGGGGGCAGGAGCACAATAGTCGGCCTTTCATAGTTCCTGGGATCTGTGACTGTCTCCAAGAAATCAGTAAGATTTCACAACTATTGTGGAATGGATGTTCCAAAACCCAAATAGTGCTTGTTTATGTGCAGAAGATACAATGTGAAAAGAGTTTACATGAGACGGGCCTTTTAAGGAGCTGATCCTCGACAAATAATAAAGTTCAACATTTGTGGATTAGAAGTTTGGAGATTTCTTTCAAAAACAGTGAATTTTCCTCAGAGTTACACAACAGACCCTCTCCCTCCATCTGAAAATATGACATTGCCACGACACGGAGTTCAAATCCCCCGACTACAGCGTTACACACACACGTTTCACTACGTCCACAGTCGCTTCATTCATGTGCCTCTGTTTTGGTTTCATCACTTTTCCCATGATGCATCTCTCTCTCTCTCTGAAGCAGAATGTGATAAACAGCTTTGACCTCTGACCTCTTTTCTGCTCATGTTTGTGTTCCTCATAAACAGTGTTGGGAAGGTTACTTTTAAAATGTATTCCCCTACAGATTACAGATTACATACCCCAAAATGTAGTTTGTAATGTAATCCATTAAATTACTTAAAGTGAGTAACGTAATCTGAATACTTTGGATTACTTGGTTTTCTGTAGAGAAACAAAGACGAGGAAATCTTCACATAAGATGTTTTGTCTGATAAAAGAAATGAAAAGCCCAGACTTTACTGAACCAAATTAAAAATATTACTGATAGAAGACGAGGAGAGACGGTCCACGCATGGTTTAGTCCTGTTAAATCCTGGTTTAGTCCTGGTTTAGAGTCCTGGTTTAGTCCTGGTTTAGAGTCCTGGTTTAGTCCTGGTTTAGTCCTGGTTTAGAGTCCTGAGAGTCCTGGTTTAGTCCTGGTTTAGTCCTGGTTTAGTCCTGGTTTAGAGTCCTGGTTAAAGTCCTGGTTTAGAGTCAAAAATTAAATTATCGAACAAAAACAAAACAAAAAACAGTTTAGCCCAAAATGTGAAAACAGGAAAATACCTCTGTGTAATCCATTTATTTCAACAAAGTAACTGTAATCCAATTACCACTCACTGAAACAGTAACTGTAACTGAATACAGTTACTCATAATTTGTACTCTGATTACGTAACTCTAGTACATGTAATCTGTTACTCCCCAACACTGCTCATAAAACAGTGGAAGTGTGTGAGTGGAGCGTCGAGGATCTCAGTGTTTCAGTCGGAAGGCGGGTGACACGATACAAACGGACAAAGCTGAGTTAGTATAAAGTGACCAGATTTTCACAATCCAAAAAAAAACTACTGTTCCATCAAACATCTATTAAAGCTGCACTGTGTAACTTTCCTGGCAGAGGACCCACTGCTCGTCTCGAACATGTTATCGCTTTAACTCCATTATAAATCAACAAGTATGACAATAAACTTCTTCTCCATAGAAACAAGCAGGACACAACACCAGACCAGTTTACAGGTAAGATCTGTGGAAAGGCGACCCCCACTCACACTCACAGTAGGAATGCAGGTTTTTAACGTTTTTTTGAGCTATAAAATCACCCATAAATGAATAAAAGGATCTTATATAAGTTTAATACTATATTGTATTAAGTAAAAAACATAAAACCATGGACATAAGTGAAGAGCTGAAGGCAGATGGAGCAGGGTCTGATCTGTGCAAAGGCGAGCAGAGCTTTGTGGATATAGGAGAGTTTCATTGTTGACAAAAGCGCGTGTTGCATGCTGGGAATTATTTTGGTCGGTGGCAAGAAACACTAATTCAACATGACGGACGGAGCGAGAAAGCACGTAAAGGGTATTGATCCCGGTTATTTATCCACTCTAACAGGCAGAGGACCCAAGACCATTTGACCAGAAATTGGTCATAAGCATCGACGGACGACAAATCACCCTTTTCAACCCCGACAAAAGGTGGACCAAACCAAATTTCTGGTCAGAATCACCAACTACCTTGGACAAATATTCAGTTCGGCGATATCCACAATGACTTGGTGGAAACTCCTGGGCCATTCACAGCAGAAAAGATGAAAACCTCCAAGTTTGAATGTTTGAAAGTCGTTTAATTCACCGTTAGCGGTTCTTTTCACTCAGAATACGAAAAAGACATTTTCCTTCTTTCGTGCTTCTATTTGTGCATCCGATAATGCAGCAGGAATTTACCATTATCGAGGATAAATACGTGAGGTTACGCACTGTGTTTGACCGCTACCATTTTTCTTGCCTCCGACCAAAATATTTCCCAGCATGCAACGCGGGCTTTTAAAACAATGACGTCAGCTGAAACTCGCTTATAAGGATGATGAAAATCTGAGTTCACTGTCTCGGTGTTTCAGACGGAAGGCGGGACCAATGGAGCACTACGGGTGACACGATATAAATGGACAAAGCTGACCCATGAGCTGCTTCATCCTGATGGGAAGTTAGGATAGTGCCGGCATGTCCAACCTATGGCTCATGGGCCAAATGCGGCCCTCAGACAAATTTTTCTTGGTCCTCAGGCTATCAGGTGAATGTGGGACAGGGAATTGGCCCAAATTACCGTGCATCACTTAAAAATTTACTTCTTACTGAAAGTTTTTTGAAAATCTACATTGCCAAAGCTCATATTGAATATTTAGTGTGTGGTTTTAAGGATCTTAGCACATATTTCAATTATTCACTGTACTGAACACCAGTCTACAGCCCTCAAACATCCCTCTGCTTCATCTGTGTTTAGATATGTGACACTTGATGAAAAACAGATTTTCACAATTCCAAACTGGGACACACCCGGGTTGAGATGTTTGGTATAAATAAAGTAGTAAAAAGAGCGTGGAACATTGTGTTTTCTCGTGTCAGTCATGAGCTTCTGTTCCTGCACTCTGACATTTTTTTATCCTTGGTCGGAGTGGCGGCATTGAAGCTTTTGTTTTCAACATTCCACCATTCCAACACACAAGGGAATTATTAAGTTCAGTTAATTATTGGCACTCTTTTAGGGACAATATTTTCACAGACTGGCGGCGTAGGAGGTGCGGTCCACGCGACATACGAGAGGAGGCGACGCTCCAAACTATGTGTATTTTGTCAGAATGGCGACATAAAGGTGTCAGAATGGAGGGTTGTTGGAATGACAGAATGTCGGAGTAGCAGTATGTCGGAATACCCCGCTTCTATTACTGCATTTTTTATTTATTTTTTTGCTTTATGTTAATTGGCAAACACGGTTTTCTGTATTTTGGCTAAACAAATGACAATTTATGCTCCTTTTCACTGTTGGCAGGGATCAGATTATACCAAAAATTGTGATAGTCCTGTTTGAGTCCTGGTTTAGACCCAATATTGTCCTGGTTTAGTCTTAGTTTAGTCTTTGTTTACTCCTGGTTTAGATCAAATTGGTCCAAATAGGGACACCTGGAAATTTTTTTGATAAAACTGGGACAAATCAAATAAGAATTTTATATAAATCTGCTGGGACAGGGGACACAGGCTCAAAACTGGGACTGTCCCGAATAAATATGACGTCTGGTCAGCCTGGTTTAGTCCCAGTGGTGGAAGAAGTACTCAGGTATGTTACTAAGTAAAGTTAAGTAAAAGTACAGCTACCAGTGCAAAAAAAAACAAAAACCTTAAATGAGCAAAATAAAAAAAACACCTATAAAAACTATCTCCGTGGAGTCCAGCGGGTGAAGCCACTAGGCCAAGTTACGGGTCAGATCTGTGGATAAGTGGCACCGCTCTCTCGAAGAATGCACGTTTTCAAGACAATAAAATCCACTGTAACTGATTAAATACAGTGTTGGGGAGTAACAGATTACATGTACCGGAGTTACATAATCAGAGTACAAATTATGAGTAACTGTATTCAGTTACAGTTACTGTTTCAGTGAGTGGTAATTGGATTACAGTTACTTTGTTGAAATAAATGGATTACACGGCGGGATTTTCCTATTTTGGGCTATATATAATTTTATTTTTTTTTTTGATAATTCCACTCATTGCCAGAAACTAAACTAGATCTTAACCAGGTCTAAACCAGGACTAAACTAGATCTAAAACAGGTCTAAAAACAGGTCTAAACTAGATTAAAAACAGGTCTAAACCAGGTCTAAAACCAGGACTAAACTAGATCTTAAAACAGGTCTAAACCAGGTCTAAAACCAGGACTAAACTAGATCTAAAACAGGTCTAAACCAGGACTAAACTAGATTTAAAACAGGTCTAAAACAGGTCTAAACCAGGACTAAACTAGATCTAAAACAGGTCTAAACAATGACTAAACTAGATCTAAAACAAGTCTAAACCAGGTCTAAAACCAGGTCTAAAACCAGGTCTAAACTAGATCTAAAACAGGTCTAAACTAGGGCTAAAACCAGGTCTAAAACCAGGTCTAAAACCAGGTCTAAACTAGGTCTAAACAGGTTTAAAACTAGGTCTAAACTAGGGCTAAAACCAGGTCTAAACCAGGTCTAAAACAGGTCTAAAACAGGTCTAAACCAGGATTTAACAGGACTAAATCATGTTGTGTAGACGTGTATCCTCCTCTTCTATCAATAATATTTTTAATTTGGTTCAGTAAAGTTTGGGCTTTTCATTTTCTTTTAGCAATACTCTGGAACATTTTAGGCAAAGCAATAACCTCTCGATGGATACAAGCAGGTGACAGACCCAGAAACAACTAGCATGCTAATCACGCACAGACAGCAGCTTAGACCATGTATCTGTGTTAAATCCAAGGGAAAAGCAGCGTGTGTAACTGTTGACCACCACAAGTGACTCAACTCGACTCCAGTTTTCAGTGTGCTGGTGTGGGTGCGTTCTCTGAAAAGTCTCAAATGTTTTGTTCTGACTAATAAAAGGAAAACACACGCGGCGGTGACAGTTATTGGACTGGACTGCAAATAAAAGATGAAAATGTGGTGAGGTGAGTAAAGGCGAGAATCACAGTTCAGACGGTGCGAAACAGAACCGTCCGCAGCTTTAAACAGGTGAGTCCAGCAGCGCAGAACTCAGGCGTGTGAAGAGGAACAGTGATCCTGTCTGGACATTCTCTGGGGCTGTGACGCTAACCGGAGGCACTGCTCTGTCTAAGCATTAGCTAACAGAAAGAATTCTCCCACAGAGCTCATTTTTGGAGAATTCAAACTGCATGTGTTTGGCAGACAGAACATCCTCAACTTTCACAAAGATAAGAGAATCCTTTACTGTCTCCCATGGGAGAAATTTGTCTTGGGTCAGGGTGTAACATGCTTTATCAAAAACAGGACAACGCAACACAAAGCACCACATAAACAAAACCATAGAACACAAATAAATATGAGACCAAGTCTGACCGCGAGTGCTGCACCAAAAGGACTCTTAACTTATTCTTAACAGACGAGCCCTTTGCATTCTTGTATTCTATTCATTATTGCACATTCCCCTTGAGCCTTTGTGCAGTTCAGATTTTGCAGGATTCTTTTTGTATTTTCACAACATAAACTTATTAAAATGTTTACATGCTCAAAGCTCCTAAAAGTGATCTTTGTCAGACTGAGCCTCCACGCTCTGGCCCCGGCTCTGGCCCCGGCCCCGGCTTCGGCCCCGTCCACTCTGATTGGTCCAAGTGCTCCACGCCGTGCACATTACAGACGTCACACAGGTGGGAGGAGCTAACCCAGATTGAGGAAGTAAATGCAGAAAGGAAAATAATTTTTGGGCCCAGAAGCCAATGAGCACAGACCACTGAAAACAACACAACACATCTGTGGTTCACCTTCAGATTTGATTGGACTGCTTTGGTCCTGTCTCAGTCAGGCTGGCGTCACCTAGTGCCTCCACTCAATTTCATTTCTCTCCAGTGACTAGAGCAAGAATCAGAATACACTAGACAGTTCACAAAAACCCCAGAAGTGCGAGTTCAGGCACCAGCCAATCAGCAAAGAGCCAGACATTCTGTGTTGTCAACAATTCCCGAGATCAAGGATTTAAAGTCAGAACAAAGAGAATGTTTGGTGAATTTTATCAAGAGGAAAGACCTTCTTCCTACGAGATTTGGAAAAGTTTAATATACCAGTTAGCCCTGTTAGTTTTGCATTACATACGTCACGACCAAATAGCAGCGATTGGTTAAATGATAAAAAAGTACCTGCCTACAGTCGAGCGAACAAAGTCTAACAGTGTGAGGTCAGACGATTTGTATGAAATGAAACCATCTGATGATCGACCATGAAAACCCACATGGGTCCATCTCCAATCACACAACACAGAGGAGATCTACACACACACACACACACATCTGAACACACACACACACACACACACACCTGAACACACACACACACACACACATCTGAACACACATCACACACACATCTGAACACACATCACACACACACACATCTGAACACACATCACACACACACACATCTGAACACACATCACACACACACACATCTGAACACACATCACACACACACACACACACACACACACACACACACACATCTGAACACACACATACGAACACACACACACATCTGAACACACACCTGAACACACACACACACACACATCTGAACACACACATCATCGGCGGTGGGGATGAGAGTGTTTTTGAAGGAGTCAGCTCCTCCGAAAGCAGAGCCAAGAGTCCCACCTCCCTTTCCTCTCCATGCTAAGTCACTCCCCCTTCAGAGCGATATCACAACAGTCAGTGTGTGTCCCATTAATGAAACTCCTGCACATATATCAGGTCTGTCACGTCGCTGTGGACAGTTCTGTACATGTTTTTGTTTATTTATGCAGGGTTCCCACAGTGATGGAAATCCTGGAAAATTTAAAATGTCATTTTTCAGGCCTGGAAAAGTCATAGAATTTTGTAAATTCAATGAAAGTTTTGAAAAAGTCATGGAATTTGAGTGTCTCTTTCACACAACTCCAGTGTTCTGTGAAGTTCTCATGAGGCTGTTGTGATTATTTCTGAACGTCTGCGCCTTTTGTTTAAAAGACGACAATAAATGCACTGACAGTATACTGAAAGTTCAAAAACTATAATCCCAAACCATAAGGTGAGTGGAAAGAGTTAACTTTTCAGATTTAGCCCTAAAAGTCTGATCAGTTCTACACATGTAGGAAAATTCACTTTAGGTCATGAAAACGTCATGGAGAAGTTTTGAAATTCTGTTGTGTTTGAAAGAGTGAGAGCCCTGAGAGGTGTCATGTGGGAGCATGGGTGATGTTGGCTTGTGCCTTGTACAGAAACATACTGATAACAGTAAGGAGGGTTTGAATAGGGCCCAGGAGAGATCTCTAGATGAGTCAAACATGCATGAATCACTCTAAACCCAGAGGTGTTTTTGATGAGGGAACAATGTTAGAACACTGAAGAAAGCTCAAAAAAAGAATTTTGCTTAATACCTCCTCTTTAAACAAAGCTCATGGAAAATGTAGTGCATTGTGATTAATTTGCAGCATTTAGAGGTGGTCAAGGATCCACAGGTGCATGCTGGGAGTGTGGAGAAGGTGAGGCTTTGGGGGAGTTGGAGCAGCAGGAGTTATGATGATGTGGTTTCCTCCAAAGTGGTTTAGGAATTGAAGATCCTGAAACTGGAAACACCCAGAAAGAGACAGAGATTCACGGCGGTGTTTCCTTGTGAGGGCAGCTCAGCGCTATATCAGACCCGTTCTGTAAAATGGACTTTCAGAACTTTCACCATGTTCTAGTCGTTTCCTCTCATCGACCCTCTGAGGTTTGTATTTGGAGTGATTCACGTTTGAGTCATCTTTAAATCGATTATTTTCAAGATGTCATTTCGCCGATCTAATCCTGTTTTCAGCAGCACTGGTCCACGCCCACTGTGACGTCCACACTTCCTTCTCGTTTGATTTTCTCAGTGATACTCGCAGAATTCGGCATCGTTGCGTCGTCATTTTCAGTGTCAGGGAGTAACAGATTACATGTACCGGAGTTATGTAATCAGAGTACAAATTATGAGTAACTGTATTCAGTTACAGTTACTGTTTCAGTGAGTGGTAATTGGATTACAGTTACTTTGTTGAAATAAATGGATTAGACAGAGGTGTTTTCCTGTTTTCACATTTTGGGCTATGTCCCCCCCCTTTTTTTTTTTTTTCAGTAATTCCACTCATTGTTGGAAAATAAACCAGGTCTAAACCAGGATTTAACAGGACTAAATCCTGCTGTGTGGACCGTGTTTCCTCGTTTTCTATCAATAATATTTTTAATTTGGTTCAGTAAAGTCTGGGCTTTTTATTTTCTTTTATCAGACAAAACATTTTATGTGAAGATTTCCTCGTCTTTGCTTCTCTACAGAAAACCAAGTAATCCAAAGTATTAAGATTACATTACTCACTTTAAGTAATTTAATGGATTAAGGTCTGTAATCTGTAATCTGTAGGGGAATACATTTTAAAAGTCACCTTCCCAACACTGGCCATTTTGGTCCAAATAAAAATGAAACCGCTTCTCGTTAACGCGACGTGCAGAGATCCACAGGAGCTGCCGGGGTTACGGATCGAGGAACCGTCTGGACGTAACATCTGATTTATAATTTGAAGTGAATGTAAATTATAAAAAAAACAAAAAAAACATGAAGTCATCAAATCTGGTCTTTTCAAAGGACAGACGTAAAAATGAAAATCAGATGTGAAGAAGCTCAAGAAACACAAATGTTCAAATAGTTTCAGAGTGTCACATGAAGCTTCTGTCACTTCAGACTCAGAGGAAGCACGACTTTTACTCAAGTAAGAGTACTGTTACTTGAGTACAAATATGACTCGAGTACGTGGCTAGAAAAGTACTGTGAAAAGTCGAGTTTCTGTAAAAAGTAGTGAAGTTGTGTTTTTTGTGGTTTTGAGCTCGTCTTCTCAATGAACATGAGTCACATCTAAAAACACGACTGATGTAAAAGTGCACAAGAGACGAGAGGAAAGGAGGGAGGAAGAAGAGAGAGAGAAGAGAGGAGGAAGGTGGGAAAGAGAGAGAGAGAGAGGGGGAGTTGAGAGAGAGAGAAGGACAGGAGGGATGGAAAAAGGAGAGATGGAGGGAGGAGGAGAGACGGGGGTAGAGGGGACGTGAGAGATGAGGGAGGGGAAAAAAAGAGAAAGAGAGAGAGACAGAGAGTGTGTAGAGAGGGAGAGGTGGGAGAGGAGGGAGGGGGGAGAGGTGAGGTGAGAGAGACGAGAGAGAGAAGGGGGAGGGAGGAGAGGAGGAGACGTAGGAAATAGAAGGGAAAAAGAGCGGGAGGAGGAGAGAGGGGAATGGTGAGGTGAACGGGAAGAAAGAGGGGAAAGAAAAAGAGGGGGAGAGAGGGAGTGAGGTAAGAGAGAGAAGCGAGGGAGGAGAGGGGGGTGAGAGAAGAGGGAGGGAGGAAAGACAAACAGAGAGAAGGACAGAAGGGATGGAAAAAGGGAGGGAGGAGGAGAGATGGTGGTAGAGGGGACGTGAGAGAGGAGGGAGGGAGGAAAGAGAGAGAAAGAAAGACGGAGAGAGATAGAGAGTGTGAAGAAGTGGAGAGGAGGGAGGGCGAGAAGGGAGGTGAGAAAGAAGAAAGGGAGGGATGGAAAAAGGAGGGAGAGGTGAGAGAAAGGAGGTGAGCGAGAGAGAGAAGGGAGAGAGGACTGGAGAGAAAAGAAAGAATGAAGTAAGGAGAGAGGGAGGGAGGGAGAAGAAAAGAACAAAAAAGAAAGGGACAGAGGGAGAGGTGAGAAAGGAGAGAGGAGGAGAGAGGAGGGATCGGGAGAAAGAAGGAGGGAGGAGAGGAGAGAGAGAGAGAGGATGATCTGCAGGGTAAAAAGTCCTCAAAATGTCGCCTGTAACAGGAAGTGACGCGTGTGAATAAAACTGAAACCTCAAACTGAAAGCCACAAGTTTCAGTTTGAGGTTCGGTTTTCACAAATAAAACGTGAAAACCATGAAATGAGTCGCAGCTGTGTTTATTTCCATAAAACACACACAAGGGCTCGCTTAAAGGCGCACTGTGGAACTTTTCTGGTGGAGGGAATGATTATTACCTCTTAGACTTGTTCTCTTTTTTCTATTTTATTCTATTGTCATGTGTATTTAAGTCTAAGTATTAATACTGTGAGCCCGTCCACTTCTCCACAGATCTGACCTGTATCGTGACCCTGGTGGCTTGTTTCCATGGAGATAAATGGGTTAAATTAAATGATATTCTGTAGAACATTCCAGGAATTTTTTTTTTACTAAACTGGTTAATGGTTTTGTGTGGCAAAATATGTGTGTACATGTGTGTGTGTGTGTGTGTGTGTGTGTATAAATGTGTGTGTAAATGTGTGTGTACAAATGTGTGTAAGTGTGTGTGTAAATGTGTGTGTGTAAATGTGTGTGTGTAAATGTGTGTGTAAATGTGTGTCATATTCTCCAGTAGTTTCATAAATCTGCTCCATCACCAAATCTTCAACCAACAAACTCCACAAAGAAGAAACATTCTTCATGAACAGTTTTCTTCTCTTGATAGTTGTGGATAAAATGAAAACTTGAAGGAAACAACAAGCACACACTAGTCACACAACAAACTCAACTCATGTCATGGTCATGAATGAAACAGAAGGAACTTTCTACAATAAAAACTAAAAATCTATTTCATGATGTCGATGTTAGAATAGAGATCTGTGCAGTTTGAATTCAACACATGTAATCTGTGAACATCGGAAACATTCAAACTACACAAATATCGACAACATGAAATCGATTTTTTATTTTAATTCTAGAATCAGTCTGAGTGAACAAGTTCCTTATTAATGAATTACTTATTACTTCTGTTTCATTCATGACCACGACGTTAGTTGAGTTTGTTGTGTTACTAACGAGTCGTCGTCATTCGCCTTTAAGTTTTGGTCTTTCTTCTCTTGATATTTGTGGATAAACTGTTCATGAAGAATGTTTCTCCTTTGTGGAGTTTGTTGGTTGAAGATTTGGTGATGGAGCAAATTTATGAAACTGCTGGAGAATATGACACACATTTTGACACACATTTACACACACATTTACACACACACATTTACACACACATTTACACACATTCACTCACACACATTTACAGACACAACATTTACACACACACATTTACACACATTCACACACATTTACACACACACATTTACACACACATTTACAGACACATTTACAGACACATTCACACACACATTTACACACATTTACACACACATTCACACACACATTCACACACAAAAACATTAACCGGCTGTTGTGAAATAAATCTATAACCTGCATCTGACTCATCTGTGGCTGTTAGTCCAACCTGAAAATTCAAATGTTCTGACCGTAGTTGATCCTAATGAGACCGATACACACACAACTTGGACCCAAAAGTCACATTTTTAACAAATACGCACTAAAATGACAAAATAAGTCCAGAGACAGAGACACACAGAGAATCAGGAGAAAAAAAGTGAGTTTGCTGTTTAGTGGCTCTTTATCTAAAAAAAATAAAACAACATATGAATAAAAACAGAATCTAATAAAATGTCAACATCTCAAAATGTGTCAAAGGCCAAAGTGAACACACACACACACTACACACACACTACTCACAGTTCCTAGTGACACAAGATCTCGTGAGAGTTTTTTCACACGTTCACATTTGGGTTGGACAAAAATGTGTAAAGGGCTATAAGTGACATTTCTTAAAAGAAGCCGTGTTTGGTTTCATTCACAAAAGTTTTACACACAAACCCTGAACATTTAGGCTGAGCTCATCTCTCCAAACACTGTTCCACATTGTGATGTCATGTGGTAATACAGGAAGCGCTCCACTGTGTTTTTAAACTCCACACACCTTCACTAAGAATCATCTGGACAATTTCAGCGCTGAACTTCTTGACTAAACACAAAGTAAAAGGAGCTGTTCACTTGAAAACTATCGGTTCATGCAGGAGACTCAAATGTACTTTTAGTTTGGTGTACCATATATTATAGACAGTGTTGGGAAGGTTACTTTTAAAATGTACATGTAAATGTCCCCTACAGATTACAGATTACATTCCCCAAAATGTAGTTTGTAATGTAATCCATTAAATTACTTAAAGTGAGTAATGTAATCTGAATTACTTTGGATTACTTGATTTGCTGTAGAGAAGCAAAGACGAGGAAATTGTAACATAAGATATTTTATCTGTTTTATCTAAAATAAAAAGCCCAGACTTTACTGAACCATATAAAAAATATGATTGATAGAAGAGGAGACATGTCCACGCAGCAGGATTTAGTCCTGTTTAGTCCTGGTTTAGTCCTGGTTTAGTCCTGGTTTAGTCCTGGTTTAGTCCTGGTTTAGTCCTGGTTTAGATCTAGTTTAGACCTGGTTTAGACCGAGTTTAGACCTAGTTTAGATCTAGTTTAGACCTAGTTTAGACCTAGTTTAGACTAGTTAGACTAGTTTAGACTAGTTTAGTTTAGATCTAGTTTAGATAGTTTAGACCTAGTTTAGACCTAGTTTAGATCTAGTTTAGACCTAGTCTAGTTTAGACCTAGTTTAGATCTAGTTTAGACCTAGTTTAGACCTAGTTTAGACCTAGTTTAGATCTAGTTTAGACTTGGTTTTAGACCTGGTTTTTGTCCTGGTTTTAGACCTGGTTTTTGTCCTGGTTTAGACCTGGTTTTTGTCCTGGTTTAGTTTCCGGCAATGAGTGGAATGACCAATTAATGAGTGGAATTACTGTGGCTGGAGTTTTGATGATGGTCGATAACTTCTACTTCCTGCATTTTTGTACTTTTCTTGTCAACGTTTTATCCACAAACTTCCACTGAACTGATGTAAAACTGAGATTACAAGACCACAGGGACTGTCCACCACACCAACACACACTGACAAGAACAAACCCTGAAACACACACACACACACACACACACACACACACACACACAGTGAGATCAGGAGTGACCGTTTGACTGGGACTGTCCCTGTCAACACAAAACAAGAAACATTTTTATGAATCAGAGCTGAGTGTTACCTGCCTGACCTCTGTGTTTTTATACACAGGTCTCAGTCCAGTCTCGGTCAGGTCTTGTTCAGGTCTCAGTCTAGGTCTCTGTCAAGTTTCTGTCCGGTCTCCATCCGGTCTCAGTCTGGTCCTCACTCCCTCCATTGTGCTTCCAGCCAGTCCGGTCCCAGTCCGGTCCCAGTCCGGTCCCAGTCCGGTCCCAGTCCGGTCCCAGTCCGGTCCCAGTCCGGTCCCAGTCCGGTCCCAGTCCGGTCCCAGTCCGGTCCCAGTCCGGTCCCAGTCCGGTCCCAGTCCGGTCCTCTCTCAATCACGCCTCCAGCCAGAACACAACTCTCCACTCAGATTTGTTTATTTCCTCCTCTCTCCCTCTCCTTCTCCTCATCCCTCTGTCTCTCTCCTTCTCCTCATCCCTCCCTCTCTCTCCATCTCTCTCCTTATCCCTCTCTCCCTCCCTCCCTCTCTCTCTCTCTGTGTGTCTCTTTCCTTATCCCTCTCTCTCTCTCATCCCTCTCCCCCTCTTCTTTTCATCCCTCTCTCCCTCTTCTCCTCATCCCTCTGTCTCTCCTCTTCTCCTCATCCCTCCCTCTCTCTCCATCTCTCTCCTTATCCCTCTCTCCCTCTTCTCATCCCTCGCCCTCCCTCCCTCCCTCTCTGTGTGTCTCTTTCCTTATCCCTCTCTCTCTCTCCTCATCCCTCTCCCCCTCTTCTTCTCTTCATCCCTCTCTCCCTCTTCTCCTCATCCCTCTCTTAAACATGAGTGGTGTTATATTCTCGTGGACACTCGTCGGGTCACAGTGACACAGGCTGCACTTTGTTCATCACTGAGCCACTTTCAGCTGATTTGATTTAATTTTCAATTCAAAGATTTATTTAAAGCTACAGTGTGTCACTTTCTGGACGTGGCATGTCACCTGCAGGTTTTCACGGAAACACAGAGTTAAAAGCAGACTCCGTAACATTCTCCATGCAGACAGACGGGTTGTGTGCAGACGCTGTATAAAAATGGACACAGCCGAGTTTCAAACAGGAAGTGAGCACGGGTTTGTGGAGTTGTAGTGCATCGTTTTGAATCAAGTTTTTGTATGTTTATGGAAAATTGTTGTGTGGGAGCATAGATGATGTGAGCTTGTGGGCGGAGCCTTGCACAGACTGTACTGCTAACCATAAAGTGTCAGTCTGCGTCACAGTGAGCCTCCTCCACAGAGCACTGACCGACCGACCGACGAAATGTTCTAACTGCACAATGAAACGACGCAGACATCAGGGAAAGTGACGCAGACAGTGTTGGGAAGGTGACTTTTCAAATGTATTCCCCTACAGATTACAGATTACATACCCCAAAATGTAATTTGTAACGGAATCCATTAAGTTACTTAAAGTGAGTAATGTAATCTGAATACTTTGTATTACTTGATTTTCTGTAGAGAAGCAAAGACAAGGAAATCTTCACATAAGATGTTTTGTCTGATAAAAGAAAATAAAAAAGTCCAGACTTTACTGAACCAAATTAAAAATATTATTGATAGAAGACGAAGAGACACGTCCACACAGCAAGATTTAGTCCTGGTTTAGTCCTGGTTTAGTCCTGGTTTAGTCCTGGTTTAGTCCTGGTTTAGTCCTGGTTTAGTCCTGGTTTAAGTCCTGGTTTAAGTCCTGGTTTAAGTCCTGGTTTAAGTCCTGGTTTTAGTCCTGAGTTTTAGTCCTAGTTTAAATCTAGTTTAGATGTAGATTAGTCCTGGTTTAGTCCTGGTTTATCCCAAAATGTGAAAACAGGAAAATAGCGCCGTGTAATCCATTTATTTAAAAAAGTAACTGTAATCCAATTACCACTTACTGAAACAGTAACTGTAACTGAATACAGTTACTCATAAATTGTACTCTGATTACGTAACTCTGGTACATGTAATCTGTTACTCCCCAACACTGGACACAGAAATAAGGGCTGTGATTGGTCCTCTCCACATCTGACATTTCCGGTACTCTGATTTCCCGCTTCATTTTGTAAACACAAACGCCATATTTAAACAGTGTTGTGGCGGTGAATTAGACCTCGGCTCAGATCCATAAATTAAAAACAACGGCAACAAAGTGATGGTGGCAGAGTACGATGAGGTGATGCAGAACTTTAATCTGTCCTCAAGGAGGGTTTGATTTAGTCAGGCTGGCGCCACCTAGTGCCTCCGCACAATTTAATTTCTCTCCAGTAACTAGTTCAGGAGTCAGAATACACTAGACAGTTCACAAAAAACCCAGAAGTGCGAGTTTGGGCACCAGCCAATTAGTGATGAGCCAGACATTCAGTGTTGGCAACGATTCCTGAGATCCAGAGAATTTAAAGCCAAATTAAAGAGAATGTTTGATGAATTTTATCAAGGAGAAAGACATTATTGTCCTTCTTCCTACGGGATTTGGGAAAAACTGGCATGTCATATAAACCCCCAAAATAACAATAAATTCAAATATTTGTGCAGAGAAACACAAATCTATTACAGAAATCTTTTTAACTGATGAACTCTTTCTTTTACAAAATATTATAATATTATGAACAACCTGAAACTTTAAGAAAAATACAATTTCAACACAATGTTTTAACATGAACTTGTATGTAAATAAGAATAAGTCCATTTTTGTTGTAAAATCCTGCACTCGGCTCCACTTTTCTCATGTTGGACATTTTTCTGATGAGGGTGTCACGGTCAACAGTCAAAACGATCGTCCTTTAAGAGCGTTTGGAAAGAGACAAGTCTTCATTTGTGCTGCTCTGGTGGGAGGGGCCACGTACAGAGACGCTGGAGACGCTGCTGTGATAAACACCACAGAAAATTAACAAGATTTTAATAGAAAATATAATTCAAATATTTTTGTAGAAAATCAGGTGAGGGCCAGTTTAAAGGTCTGGGAGGGCCGGGTCTGGCCCCCGGGCCGTATGTTTGACACCCCTGGGTTAAATGATAAAAAGTACCCGCTTATCGTTGAGTGAACAAATTCTAACACTGCGACGTCAGACGGTTTCTACGAAGTGAAACCGAAACCGAATCAGGCTAGTTTTGATTAGGGTCCAGGAGAGATCTCTAGATGACTCAAACATGCATGGATGACTCTAAAACCTCTTCAGGCAGGTTTTTGATGAGGGAACATTAGAACATATAAAATGACATCACGAGGTGGAACAGTGTTTTCAGTTTGAGAGAAGGACTCAGCCTAAACCTAAATGTGCAGTTTGTGAATGAAACTCAACACAACTCCAGGTCCAAAGTGTATTTACGAAAACTAACAAGTAAGAAAATAAGAATATATGAATGTAAACTAAAAGCAATAGTTAGCGTTAGCATTAGCATGAGCAGCTGTGTGTTTTGGTCTGGAGTTTCCACAGAAGGAGGAAGTGGAGATAACATCAGGTCAGGTTATTTTGAGTCAGACTTACTCAGAAAAGCAGTAGCTACGCAAGCGTTTACTGTAACGCACACTCATCCATCAGTCTGGAGGAGCAAACAAGACAGACTGCACCAAAGAACACAACAATCAGGCACTCATCCAGATCCAAACTGATATCGAAACCGATATCGATCCTCATTTTCTGCAGGTTTCGATACTTAAAAAGTCCCACAGACAGAACAGAACAGAACCTTTCCTGAATGTGTTTAGAACCATCTGGAACTGATCAGAACAAATATAAGAGACTAATATACACCCATGGACCTGGTCTAGACCTGCGTTAGTCCTGGTTTAGACCTGGTTTAGACCTGGTTTAGTCCTGGTTTAGTCCTGGTTTAGTCCTGGTTTAGTCCTGGTTTAGTCCTGGTCTGAGGGATTACACAGATATAAGACACATGGGAAAAGAAAAGAAAGTTCTACCATTTAAACTGTAAAATCACAGGAGATTGTCTAAAGAAAAAGAGTTTTTGATATAATCGTGTAATCGGTGTTGAGTATCACAAATAAATACTGTGAAAAACATCTCTTCTTTCCATACGTAGGGCCCCTCTCTCCACAGATCTGACCTGTAACTCGCCCTGGACCATCACCTGCTCGTCTCTATAAACACAGGTCGTTTACTGGAGTTGTGTTTGTTTCATTCACATGTTTGAATAACTCTTTATTATTATTCTGTCTACATCTCCAAAACTCCAAATGCTCTGTCCCACCTTGTGATGTCACGAAGTGGTAGTTTTCAAATCAACAGCTCCTTTTACCTTTGGTTCAGAGATGAGCAATTCCAGGACTGAAATGATCCAAATGATTCTAGTGAAGATGTTTGGAGTTTAAAAACACTTCCTACTTCCTACTGCACGTGACATCACAAGGTGGAACAGAGTGTTTTCTGTTTGAGAGAAGAACTGAACCTAAATTCTAACACATTATAAACACAGATCAGAAAATAGTGTAATTTGGCCTCTTTAAGCAATCCCTTGGCTTAATTCACCATCTAAACAAAATAAAATACAAAAATAATAAAAATAAAATACAAAATTGTCTTTTTCTTGGACGTTATTTACATGTTTGTTTCTAGTTTACATTTTATGGTGTCGCTCTGGATCTCTGACGCTGCAGTCATCATGGTATATTTTTAAAGAAGGAAGTGTTTTCTATAAGAGTAATGATTAACTTTCAGATGAAGTGTTAATGAGGGCAATAAATAAAGTATAAATATCTCAGATACAACACCTTTATGTGAAAATAACTGTCTTATTAAAAGTAAAATACATTAAAATCTATTGAAACTACTACTACTACTACTACTACTACTACTACTACTACTACTACTACTACTACTACTACTACTACTACTACTACTACTACTACTACTACTACTACTACTACTACTACTACTACTACTACTACTACTACTACTACTACTACTACTACTACTACTACTACTACACCTGGGGCTCAACCTGGGGCTCAACCTGGGGCTCAACCTGGGGCTCAACCTGGGGCTCAACCTGGGGCTCAACCTGGGGCTCAACCTGGAGCTGGACCAAGACTCAACCAAGACTCAACCAAGACTCAACCAGGACTCAACCAGGACTCAACCAGGACTCAACCTGGACTCAACCTGGACTCAACCTGGACTCAACCTGGACTCAACCTGGACTCAGAGAGATGTAAACCAGAACAGGACTGGGACAGAGCAGGGCTGGAGTGCATTAGGAGTGAGGAGGAGTGTGTAAATGGCAATGACCTAAAAAACAAACATATACTTTTATTTAGTGATAAGTGTGAGGCTCTATGTGTAATTCCATCGTGCAGCACAAACTCAAGGCCAAAGTCAAAACAAAGCTCAGAAATGTGCTGATCACACTTTGTCTGAAGAGGACATTTAGTGCTTGTGTCGGCTTACAGTAAATCTACGACATCTGTGGATCATTACGCTAGAATCTGGACATTTTAATCAAATTATTGATCTAAAACAGGAAAAAAGAGGGGATATTCTGTTAAGTCGACTTTTTGGAGCGTTCTCCCGCATTCTAACACAGTCCAATCATCAAAAACATGTCTAAAGAGGTTTGTCATGTCATGCATGCATGTTTGACCAATCTAGAGATCTCTCCTGGGGGATCAGCTGGAAGGTTTCCACGCTGGAAAGTCCACATGAATTTACCCTTTATCAAAGTTAGTTCATCTATATACATGCCAAAAAAAAAAAAAATTTTTTTTTTCATTTATATATAGTGTATAATGTATATTGTACATATGCATTTATTTATTGTACACACGCAAGTTACAGTAGATCTCAACACATTTGTTCATGTTGAGCATTAGCAAGTCATGACATGACACCTGACATGACACCTGACATGACACCTGACATGACACCTGACATGACACCTGACATGACACCTGACATGACAAATGTTCATGGCAGCAGTTAAGGAAATAATTCATATTTCTTCCCAAATCCACAGTTTCAGATGCTGTAGGACATGAGGAACAAGAAAAAATTAAAAATAGGATTTCATAGTAAACTTCTGAGAGCAAATGAGGATTATATTGATATAACAGAGTGACTTTGGGAAGATCAGTAAAATGACATAAACAAGGCCCCACATTTGGTCTGGTACATTCACATTTCATTTTATTATGATATAGAAGCTGATTTTCTAACTCGATACATCACAGTGACACAGGTCCCTGTGTGCCGCCCAAGAGAAGAGGGCGCCCTGAGTGAGGAGGGGGATGATCCTGCCGAGAGAACAGGACGCTCGAGCTAAGACTTTCAAGCCAGGACACTCAAGCTCACGCTCTATTCAAACTCTCTTTACAGTGAGATGTAAGATTGGATTTTGTACCCAAACTCTCACACAACAACTCTCCAGAAATACACAAAAACATGACACAAAACTGTGCACAGCAATATGACAAACCTGATGTGATGTGCAGGAGTTTCAATAGCTCAGTGCGCTGATTGTGTTATGATAATGCTCTGAAGGGGGCGTGACTTAGTGTGGAGAGCAAGGGGAGACAGGGCTCAGTGCGTCAAAAAGGGAAAGTGACAAATGTAACACGTTTTGGGTGAATATAGTATTTTCAAAACAATAAAAGGTGACAAGGTGATGTAAATATGTGATGTGTTAAGAGCCCAGAGAAGTCAAATACCCCGTCTTTAATAAAAAAAAAACAAGTTTGCAAAAATCCAGGTTGGAAAAAAAATATCGCAGAGTCCAATTAGGCCCCCCCTCCTATGTGTATCACCCATTAAGAACACCAAACTGGAGAAAGAATTGTGGGCGTATACGGGTGGAGCTGAAAACGGAGTAGAACGACAAAATGGCGTCTTGAAGATCAGCGATTAAAGATGACTCAAACATGAATCACTCCAAATACAAACTTCAGAGTGTAAGTAACTCGTGGGTTTCTACTATGTGAACGGAAAAGGAAATTCACACCACAAAACAGAACCTACACAAGAGCACACTTCTGTTGTGTCTATGAGCAACACACGCTACTCCTAATCTAAGAAACACAAGAACTACTTCACCCTGTGGTCATGTGTGGAAGATAAAGGACCATTTGTTCCATCAGATTTTACATTTAAATACAGCTGAATTTCTCACGTTGAATTGTTTAAACTGAACTCTGAAAAAGTTTGAATTATTTTTATTCTGAATTTGAGAGTTTCAAGAGTTTCAAATTCAGAATAAAAATGTCACCTTTTAAATATTCAGCACAGACATTTCCAAGCCTCAAATTCAACAGTCAAAATTTCAGAGTGTCAAATTTCACAGGAAAAAGCCAAGACGCCAAGACAGAAGCACTCTGAATTTTAGCTGCTGAATTTGAACACTTGAAAATATTTGTACTGAATATTTAAATTGTGATTTTTTTAAATATTGTATTACAATGAACACTCTGAAAACATACACTTCAAATTTCAGCAACTGCCATTCAGAATAAAAATCACACGTGTTTTTTCTGACTGAAGTGAGAAATTCAGTGACATTTCAAATTCAATATCTGATGACACAAATGATGTCATCGCTATTACCAGCTCACATGCTTTGAATAATGAAAAGTCCTCAAAACGGCGCCTATAAACAGGAAGCTGGATATGGGCCCAGTCAAGCAGAAGTAAACAGCAAGGCCAAAAATTCAAGTTAATTCATCTGATATAAAACTGTATTGAACAGATACATATGTACTCTAGTTTATGAAACTGTTGACTTTTTTTCTGTACCATTTTTGGTTCTAAAGTTCCATATGTTTTAAACAGACCATGTATGAAACATGGACCAAAAATTATTTCCCAAATTTCAAAGATCTGAAAATCATGTCAATAAATGGATGTATTTCATCATATCTTGTGTTATTCCATCTTTGAACTGTTGATGAAGGGACATGATTTTAAAAAAAGTATTTAAAATGATAAAAATTTGCTTGGAAGGACTGACATATTTTATAGAAATAGTTTCCTTTCATTTTGAAGTAATATTAAAGTATTCGGAATTAAAAAGCGACAAATGATGTAAAATCCTGCACCTTCTACTTGTTTGCACAATTTTCCCTCCGTTACTTTTCCCTCCGTTACCGTTACCCTGTTGGAGTGTAACTCTTTCCTACATTCTGATACTTTACTTATTTCAATAGTTCCTCTAGTTTCTGAATAAGAGACATTTGAATGTCAAAAATCTGCCCCTGTTTCCCTCCGTTACTGCTTGATCGGACCCACATGTTTAAATATGAATGAAACATAATCATCTTCCACCACTACTGCACTAAATACTCACATGTGACGTCTTTCTAAAGGGCTAACATGTAACTTTTCTGGTACAGGATCTCTCAGTTTGTCTCCATGGAGATGTTATACCTTAAAGGTTGTATGGAGGATTTTTATTTTAGTTTCAAATTGTCAATGAAAGTTTAAAATACTGTTACAGAGACGCAGCAGCCTTGTAATTATGATGACCAAAAAAAAAAAGAATGAAAATCTACCAACTGTGGATGTAGTGAGGCCAGATAAACATCAGCCAATAGATAACGAAGCTCTCTCATTTTCTATTGGCTGTTGGGTTGTCAATCAAACTCCCTACGTTTCTAGTGTAAGTGACTCGCCGGCTCGTGGGGATTATGTGGTTTATGCAACAGTTATTAGAGGCTTTTTCAAACTGTAGCTTCCTCGCAGTTCACACAAAGTTTGTTGTGATGGCGGACGAGAATCCATGACCAGTTCGCCGCAAAAGAAAGTCCGTTTTTGAGGTCGCTGAAAGAAGAAAAGAAGGGGAAAAGGAGCGAAGACAAACTGAGGTGATTCTTGGAGATTCCTTCCAGCGATAGTGCGACTGAAGCAGATGAAGGGTCTAAAAACTGACGCGTCGGTCGATAAATGACTTCTAGACAGGTCACTTCAACAGTAATTCTGAACACGCACTGGCTGTAAACAAACGTGATTTCTAGAGTAAATAGGCGGGAGGAGGTGTTTCTACTGAGGGAGCTGTGGAGGAGGAAGGTGGTGTCACGCATGAACAACATTTGAAAAAGGACTGTCCCTGTATTTCTCTTTCCGTAAAAAATCCTCTATACAACCTTTAAGAATAATTATGTAACAATAACCAAAATATCGTGATATTGTATCGTCAAATTTCTCACAATAATATCATGGACTGTCACAATATATCGAATTACAAGTCTCTTTCCTTACATGAAGCGTTATGGTGCAGTAAGAGTTAAAAAAAGACAGAGAGATCTACCATATTTTCTGGGCTATTGGGCGCACTCTTAAGCCTGTAACGCCATCAAAAATGACTACGTGCCATAATCGAGAGCGCCCTGTACACGAATCCACTCAGGTGTCCCAGCACGACTTCAGTAAACTACAAACACACCACCCACAGAACACACAAACACACACGGAGCAGACAGCGACCACACAGCGACACACACCCAGAGACACACTCATCACTCCACACCGACGAGGAACGGAACGGAGGAACGAACCGAAAAAGCGAGTGCAATGTGCCACTTCTAGACACGACTGAACAACTGAGTCACTGTGAACACGCCGACAATCCGTTGGTCCCAGACAGCACCTTCCCTACACGCCACAACTGAACAAAGCCCAGAGTCACCGTGAACATCACAAACAAACAAAACCACTCACCCATCACACTGTTGGGTTTCATTTAAAGTCCAGTGCGGTTTATTTGTGAAAAAAGTTTGAAAAAAGACCATTTAATGACAGTGCGCCTTATAATCCAGAATGCCTAATAGTGCGGAAAATACGGTACATAGACCATGATCCTTTGCTCCATTTCAGTGCAGACGACAAGAAAAAATAACAGTTCTACCACTTTTAAGTCTTAGTTTTTTGGATTAAGTCTTGTCAAGGCATTTTAAGAGGAAAAAGTCACATATTAGCAGAAAATATCACAATTAAGATATATGAATAATAATTTATATCGTGAAAATATCGCACTGAGATTTGGATATTGTTATAATCCTAATCATGAGCCTCTCCACCATATTATTTTGTTGATTCTAAAATTAGTTTATTATTTTAGTTTGTTAATTATCTTACCAATTCAGTTTTGTTCATTTGCATGTTAATATTATGTTTGCTGAGTTTTTAGTCTAAATTGGTATTATTTACGTTGGCACCTTTTTTGTTTTTGGTTTAATCTGGGTCACCTCGGGGATAAAGGAGGGTGGGACACGTAGACCAGAGTGACCTGGGTGGGCCTATGGTATTTTTACCAGTCGAGTGGAGACGCAGCAGGAGTCGCCTTTAACATGTGTCCTTGTTACTTGCCAAAACTGGAAATAAATCTTGGAAACTCAGCTCTGGTCATGGACATTGATTTGTAATTTTGTTACTGCGTACACCACAAACCCATGGTGCCCAAAGGTGATTATTTGAGTTATGTT
Source organism: Boleophthalmus pectinirostris (assembly GCF_026225935.1). NCBI lineage: Eukaryota > Metazoa > Chordata > Actinopteri > Gobiiformes > Gobiidae > Boleophthalmus > Boleophthalmus pectinirostris. Next base: position 45,317,726 of record NW_026571133.1, on the reverse strand, counting down.
TAGTTCTGAGTTTCCTCAACGCTTTTTTTTTGTTACTTTTATTTGACAAATAGTCACTATAACCACGATATCACAATAAATATCGTACCGTGAGATTCATATTGTGACGATATCGTACCGTGAGACTTGGATATCGTTACACCCGTACTTCAGAATGTAAAAAAATGCATAGCACGCTCCGACTGCCGATAGTAAACTGTGGTCCAAAGCGAGAAAAATAATCTGAAGGCTTTTTACCGAAACATTAAAAACAAAAACAGTGTTTTTAAAAAAAACAAAAAAAAAACAACATAAAATTAAATAAAAATCTAATCAATTAAATAAATAAATAAAAATAATAGAAAAAATGTAAAAAAAAAACTAACAAAAAAACATTAAAAATTAAAAAAAGCATTGTCCATCTGAGTGCGCTGTGCATTTTTCACGTTTAAATGGCTCTTTCTTGCATTTGCACCTCTACACAAACTTTGGCGTGTGTTTTCTGTTTCATTTGATAGATTAAAAATGCGCCACAGTTACCACTAAATTTCTGCATCCATGGAGACAAGCGTCACTGGACCAAGTGACGGGCCAGCTCTGTGGAGAGGCGATCCCGCTTACAATAATTCATGTTCCATCCATTTTCTTCCTCTTATCCGAGGTCGGGTCGTGGGGGCAGCAGTCTAAGCAGGGACTCCCAGACTTCCTTCACCCCAGACACGTCCTCCAGCGCCTCCAGGGGAACCCTGAGGTGTTCCCAGGCCAGTCCAGAGACATAGTCCCTCCAGCGTGTCCTGGGTCTTCCCCGGGGCCTCATGTTTTCCAAATAAATTAAAGAGGGGGTAGTTGACTTCTGTGGGGTATTAATTATAACACACAACATATTTACTATATACTCCCTTCCCTTTGCTCTCCATGCCAAGTTACTCCCCCTGCAGAGCGCCATCATAACACAGTCAGCGTGCGTCCTGCTTATGAACCTCCTGCACATCACATCAGGTTTGTCCAGTTACTGTGTACAGTTTTGTATCATGCTTTTGTATATTTATGGCTGTTATTTTGTGGCTGTTATGTAGACTTGTGGGCGGAGCCTTGTACATTACTCAAACATGCATGGATGACATCTAAAAATGTTATAAACCTGTGTGTATTTTTAATGTGTATGCGTTTTGTTTTTGTTTGTTTTTATCTAATGTCAAATGTCTAAAGCGGGAATCTCCAACCTTTTTTTCTCCGCTGAGCTGCCTGCCTACAAAACAAAAATGCCAGAGAGCTACTCATTTACGCGTCATTGAGTAAATGTAAGAGTTATGGCGAGCCTTAGATGAAGCACAGTTAGAGGCCTATAAAATATAAACCATTATCCATTTATTAGTGCACAAAGTTAGGAATCTAAATGATACATGTACAATGGTAATGGGCTTTTAAATAATCAGATTTTTATTCAGCACAATAGATGTAGAGATTTCTGAACTACTTGGAAGAGAGCTACTGGGAGCTCCTGAGATACAGGCCTAAAGATACACTATACTGTCCTTAACTCTAGACAGTGTTGGGGAGTAACAGATTACATGTACCAGAGTTACATAATCAGAGTACACATTATGAGTAACTGTATTCAGTTACAGTTACTGTTTCAGTGTATGGTAATTGGATTACAGATACTTTGTTGAAATAAATGGATTACATGGCGGGATTTTCCTGGTTTCCTGTTTTCACATTTTGGGCTTTTTTTTTTTTCTTTTTTTTTTTCAGTAATTCCACTCATTGCCGGAAACTAAACTAGACCTAAACCAGGTCTAAACCAGGACTTAAACCAGGACTAAAACCAGTAATAAAACCAGGTCTAAACTAGATCTAAACTAGACCTAACCCAGGTCTAAAACAGGTCTAAACTAGGACTAAAACCAGGTCTAAACTAGATCTAAACCAGGTCTAAAATAGGTCTAAAACCAGGTCTAAACCAGGACTAAACCTGGATTAAACAAGACTAAATCAGGACTAAATCAGGACTAAATCAGGATTTAACAGGACTAAATCATGCTGCGTGACGTGTCTCCTCGTCTTCTATCAATAATATTTTTAATTTGGTTCAGTAAAAACTGGGCTTTTTATTTTCTTTTAACAGACAAAATATCTTATGTTACAATATCCTCGTCTTTGTTTCTCTACAGCAAATCAAGTAATCCAAAGTATTCAGATTACATTACTCACTTTAAGTAACTTAATGGATTATGTTACAAACTACTTTTTGGTGTGTGTAATCTGTAATCTGTAGGGGATTACATTTTAAAAGTCACCTTCCCAACACTGACTATAGACTGGAAATCATATATCTCAGGGGTGTCCAACCTCTTTCCTCTGGTGAGCTCCTTTATAAAACAAAAATGCCAGAGAGCTGCTCATTTTAGAGGGAACAAGAAACTGAAACGATTATAAGAAAGAGGGCGAGTCTTTAAAACATGAACCACCGTCCATTTATTAGTGCACAAAGTTGAGCTTCAAAACTATACACTTACAATAGTAATAGGGATGGAATTAACCACATTTTTGTTATTCAGCACAATGGTATGATTCAGGAATCCTTTGGCGAGATCCCTAGAAGACGGTGGGCAGATACTGTGAGCTCCCGAGATACAGGTTGGAGACTCCTGATGTAGATGAAATATTGTAAACTGTAGGGGCAGGATTAAAATAAGACATGCTCCTTCCTACTCCTTTTTTGAGCACTGAATGTTTTTAACTATTTTGTTCTCTTTATTTTGCTTGTTTTTTTTTTTGTTAAGTGTAAATGTTCGAAGGGTATGAAGACCAGATTGTGTGCCTTCATACTAGGGCTGGGTATCATTAAGAAGTTGCCGATATGATACATACCTCAATACGTAGGCCACGATACGATACATATCTCGATACAGTGCACTTTTGATCAATATGATACATTTCAAATCGATTCGATACGGTTCAGTAAAAATAAAGGCTAAATCATGTCTGTGATACTAAAAGTCTTTGTCAAATCACTTTTTGTGCAAAGTTCATATGAAACACAAACATTTTAATCAACAAATGTCAAATAAATTGCTTAAAAAAGTTTCCTTCCTCTAAACAAGCACCAAAACTGCAGCTCTGTAACAAAATAATTTAGTAAAATATACCAAAAAATACGCTTGGTGATATATCGATACAGCAGCCCACGATATCGATACTGTATCATCACATTAAACGATACGATATATCGATATTTCAATATTTTGCACACCCCTACTTCATACCCTTCTTCTTTTATTTAATGTTCAATTAAAAGACACCCAGAAGGAGGCCCTGAGGAAGACCCAGGACACACTGGAGGGACCATGTCTCTAGCTTGATTCATCAGCCGGTTTCACTTCATAGAAACGGTCTGACCTCGCAGCATTAGGATTCGTGGATTTGGTCGTGATGTGTAAAGCGCCACTAACGGGGATAACTGGTATGTTAAGCTTCTCCCAAATCCCATAGGAAGAAGAACAATAACGTCTTTCCCCTTGATCAAATTCACCAAACATTCTCTTTCAACACTGAATATATGTCTCTTTGCTGATTGGCTGGTGCCCGAACTTGCACTACTGGGGTTTTTGTGAACTGTCTCGTGTATTCTGATTCCTGACCAGTGTTGGGGAGTAACAGATTACATGTACTAGAGTTACGTAATCAGAGTACAAATGATGAGTAACTGTATTCAGTTACAGTTACTGTTTCAGTGAGTGGTAATTGGATTACAGTTACTTTGTTGAAATAAATTGATTACATGGTGGTATTTTCCTGTTTTCACATTTTTGGCTATATCCCTCCCCTTTAAAAGTCACCTGCCCAACACTGTTCCTGACCTAGTTGCTGGAGGAAGTGTCTGGGGTGAGAGAAGTCTGGTAGTCCTGCTTAGACTGCTGTCCACGCGACTCGGCCCCGGATAAGTGGAAGAAAATGGAGAATAAAATGAACTATAACTCAGGCACGTTTTTGATGAGAGGGGGTTATGACATGGTAGAAAACTCCAAAAAAAAAAGTCTATTCTGCATAAAACTCCCTCTTTAATAAACATGTTTTAATGTTGAACCTGACATTTTAAAAATCTTCTTAGAGTTATTGATTGACTAAAGCTCTCATATCCACTGGTCTTATCGTGAGCAAAGGTGTGTTCCAAGCTACTTTTGTCAACTTTTTGCACAAATCTGAAATCTAACATCCATTTGTTTCCTGGATTAAAGTTGAAAATCCTCCAGATCATTTCTCTTAAACACACATAACGCTCCCATCTCATTTGCATACGCTCCTTTGCCTCGTCATAGTGTCCGTGAGCACCGCGCGCTGCTCCGCTCGCTCCCCGCCTCGTGTGGCCACAGAGCGGGAGAGGGGGCGAGGGGGAGAGCGGGGGGAGAGAGGGATGAGGGGAGGGGACGGTCCTACAGCGAAAGATCAAAACAGCACTCCAGCGCGAGGCCCACTGCACGCATACGCCACTTGTTTACTTCGATTTCAATGTACGCCACAGCACCGGGAATGCGGACACTCCGACAAAACGGCGACAAAAGCATCACCGCGGAACCAAAAACACGCACGAGGCACAAGCGACGCGTCCCGACCGCACAGGCGACGCACGGCGGGCAGAGATGCGAAATGACAGCAGAAATACTACGCACTTTTACGCACCTGCGGTAACGAGCGGTCTCCAGAAGTTGTCCCCGGCCCGCGGCTCGCCTCTCCGCCGGAAAGTGTGCGTGTTCCCCGGGCAGGTGCACTCCGCGTCTCCTGGCGTGAGGAAGGCGTCCGGGCGGCGGACGTCCGCGCGCTTCGGCCGTGGCTGCTCGCGGCGTTATCCATGTGACAGTGTCGGGCCGCTGTCAGTGGAAACTTAAAGGGACCGTCCCACGTGATGTCGCGCTCGGGTCAGGAGAGCGTGCGTGCGTAAAAAGTGCAGTGCGTGAAGAGGGTGGCGGTGGTGTGTGTGCGCGCTCACGTCACGCAGCTGCACGCTCGAGTGTTGTGATGTGTTGGAGGCGGAGGGGAAAAGTCCAGAAGAAGTGAGAGCGAAAAGCCGAGCGCTGCCGGTGGTGTGTACGTGCCGTGCGCGAGCGTGCGTGAGTGTGCGCGTGTCTGAGATGAGAGCAGCGTTTCCCGGAACCAGATGACACACGTTTATTAAAGGAGCAGTAAATGCCTCAGTAAATGAGCCTCGTATACCTGGTTCTAGAGAAGGAAAGCTCTGCTTTCTTCCTCCATATTTCACTCTTTTCTGATCTTTTCTGATCTTCTGTTCATTTGTTTGGCGCTGGAGAACTTTGGACCGGCAACATGATCATTTCTCATGTTATATAATCCACCAAACATTACCCATACCACACATATACATTATAATCTCAATTATAATCTCATTTCTGGAACTTTAAGATTATTTAAAGGTTCTACATCACACAAAAGTGACTCTTGAGATCTTTAAGTCTTGTTCTAATGTTGTTCTCTCCTCAAACACAGAACTGGAGTAGTGTTTGTTTCATTCACACATGTTTGAGTAACTCTTTAGTTCTCCAAAGCTCTGAATCAGGGGTCTCAAACATACGGCCCAGGGGCCAGATCAGGCCCTCCGAGACCTTTAATCTGGCCCTCGTCTGATTTTCTACTAAAATATTTAAATTATATTTTCTATTAAAATGTTGGTAATTTTCTGTGGTGTTTATCACAGCAGCGTCTCCAGCGTTTCTGTACGTGGCCCCTCCCACCAGAGCAGCACAAATGAAGACTTGTCTCTTTCCAAACGCTCTTAAAGGACGATCGTTTTGACTGTTGACCGTGACACCCTCATCAGAAAAATGTCCAACGTGAGAAAAGTGGAGCCAAGTGCAGGATTTTACAACAAAAATTTACTTATTCCTATTTGCATACAAGTTCATGTTAAAACTTTGTGTTGAAATTGTATTTTTCTTAAAGTTTCAGGTTTTTCATAATATTATTATATTTTGTAAAAGAGAGTTCATCAGTTAAAAAGATTTCTGTAATAGATTTGTGTTTCTCTGCACAAATATTTGAATTTATTGTTATTTTTGGGGTTTATATGACAGGAGTTTTCTGATCCAGCCCCTTTGGGATCAAAGTAGGTTGGATACGACCCCCGGAACAAAATGAGTTTGACCCCCCTGCTCTAAATGCTCTGTTCCACCTTGTGATGTCATGAAGTGGTAGTTTCAAGTGAACTGCTCCTTTTACCTTTAGTTCAGTAGAGATCGGCGACTCCAGCTCTGAAAACATCCAAGTGATTCTAGTGAAGGTGTGTGAAGTTTAAAAACACAGTGGAGCACTTCCTGTATTTGTGTTTTCATTTCTTTTGCTGTCCCTGGGTTCTGCTGTGAAAGTCCTGGTCTCTGGTTGGTGGGACATTTCTACACCTGCAGCCGCCTCCTCCTGTTTAAGAAGATTCCTAAAACCTGTGTGAGGCGCTGGTCTTTGTGGACTCAGACATTTAGTGTCTCTTGGGCGTCAGTCTCTTTGTTTAAATGTGTCTGACTTTGTGTGTTTTGAGTCACTCATTTATACCGCACAATGATTTGTAAAGCTGAGTCAGAGATGGATCCGTGCATTTGTGTCCTCCACACTAGACTATTGTAACAGTCTGTTTACCTGCCTGAGTAAGAAGGAACTTACCCGGCTGCAGACGGTCCAAAACTCTGCCAAAAGGTTCTGACCCGCAGCAGCAGGACATCTTCAAATCCTCACATTGGCTCCCTGTTCTTTTTCGTGTCCACTTTAAGATCCTGGTGCTGACCTTTAGTGCCCTACGTGACCAGGCTCCTGCTTACATCACAGATCTGACAAAGCCGTACACCTCTGCCCAGAGCCTGAGGTCCACCTGCCAAAACCTGCTCATGGTCCCTCAGACGAGTTTTAAAACACGAGGAGACAGATCCATGGGCCCGGTCAAGCAGAAGTAAACAGCAAGGCCAAAAATTCAAGTTAATACATCTGATATAAAAATATATTGAACAGATACATATGTACTTATGTTTATGAAACTGTTGACCTTTTTTCTGTACCATTTTTGGTTCTAAAGTTCCATACGTTTTAAACAGACCATGTATGAAACATGGAACAAAAATTATTTCCCAAATTTCAAAGACCTGAAAATCATGTCAATAAATGGATGTATTTCATCATATCTTGTGTTATTCCATCTTTGAACTGTTGATGAAGGAACATGATTTTTTTATTAAATGTATTTAAAATGATAAAAATTTGCTTGGAAGGACTGACATATTTTATAGAAATAGTTTCCTTTCATTTTGAAGTAATATTAAAGTATTCGGAATTAAAAAGCGACAAATGATGTAAAATCCTGCACCTTCTACTTGTTTGTACAATTTTCCCTCCGTTACCATGATCTTTCTTAATAAAAAATCTCATGAGTCAAAAAGTAAGAGGTTTTTCAACCTAATCTTGTACCATATGGTAGAAAACTATATGAAGCAAATATTCAAACCAGTTTGTTAAGGATATGGAAGTGAGAACCAAGAGTTATCACTGTTTGGATTTATTGCCCAAAAAGTGCTGCATATTTCATTCCCTCTGTTACCAACATGAGTTTTTTTTATTTTTTTGTCAACAACTTGAAAGAATATCACAGGTTTAACTTGACCCTGTTGGAGTGTAACTCTTTCCTACATTCTGATACTTTACTTATTTCAATAGTCCCTCTAGTTTCTGAATAAGAGACATTTGAATGTCAAAAATCTGACCCTGTTTCCCTCCGTTACCACTTGACTGGATCCCCTTTCAAGACGTCTCCTCGAAACTCTGGAACAAACTGTCTCCTCACCTACACTCTCTCGATCATGTAGATGTTTTTAAAAAGCAATTAAAAATGTTTCTTTTTGAACAAGCATCCATGTCCCCTACAACATGTCAAACTTACCTACAACCTTTATTTGTTTATTTATTTATTTATTTATTTGACAAAAAAGGGCCTTGAGAATGATCACCTACAGTTATTGTAGGGAGCCATCCAACCCAATATTTGTTCAACTTAAAGTGTTGAAAATTCAGGATATTGTTGACTTGAGTCTCCTCAAAGTCATGTGTTAAACAAAGTGCAATGTATGTATGTATTACCTGTAAATATTCACACACTGTTTGAGATGAGAACAAAACACTACAATTTAAAAGAAACCTACATGTTTAAAACCCCAGATTCAGAACTGAGGTTATGGAGCGAAGTGTCACTGTGAAAGGAGTTAATTTATGGAAGAGTCTTTACAAAGAAATCAAAGTAAGTATGTAAGTAAGTAAGTCTTTATTTATATAGCGTTTTCACAGACATTTGCCACTCAGCGTCATCGGTCCCTCCGACCACCACCATCACTCACACACACACCACTTTCATATTAGGCAATGTGGGTGAAGTGTCTTGCCTAATGATACAATGATTGAATTGATTGTATTTAACTGACCTTGACTATCAACTGTTTTCTGGAGACCTGGAGCATGTTTTGGGTTGAATCAAAGAATCAAGTACAATGACGACATTTAAAAAAAACACCTCAAATCAAATGCAGTGTGTTTGTATGAAAAAGAAAAGTGAAGATTTCTGTTTGTAATTGATCAGTAATTTTGCCTGAACTGATTTGGAATGTTTAATGACCAGATTTCTCTTCTTTCTGCTCCTTTTCATTCATTTCTTGTGTGTCTGATGTTGTGACACTCTCGATGTCTTTTTATACTTTATCAATGAAATAAATAAACAAATAAAAATAAATAAATAAATAAGTGGAGCTTCATTCCAGCTGCTATTGCACTTATGAATAAATTGTAATTTATGGATCTATCAATTTTAATACACTGTCTTGGGGAAAAAAATAAATGTGTTTTTTACATATTTAATATTTATTATAATCTTAGCTGAGCGTGATGGATGAATTTAATTATTTATGGAACAAAACCATTCAGCACTGGAGCTCTGGAACACTTGATTTTGTATTTTGTATGTTGTATATTTTTATTTGTGTTTATTGTTCATAGTGTGGATGAATGAAATGTAAAATGTGGCACCTGCCTCTCAAATCTGGGTCCGGTCAAGTGGTAACGGAAGGAAACAGGGGCAGATTTTTGACATTCAAATGTCTCTTAGATGGAATAACACAAGATATGATGAAATACATCCATTTATTGACATGATTTGCAGGTCTTTGAAATTTGGGAAATAATTTTTGTTCCATGTTTCATACATGGTCTGTTTAAAACATATGGAACTTTAGAACCAAAAATGGAACAGAAAAAAGGTCAACAGTTTCATAAACTAGAGTACATATGTATCTGTTCAATACATTTTTATATCAGATGTATTAACTTGAATTTTTGGCCTTGTTGTTTACTTCTGCTTGACCGGGTCCAGCTGCAAAACAAATTTACCTTCACTGAAAAAATGGTCCAAGAGGGGTTGCTCAAATTGAGAGACAGAGACAGGAGCAGAGGACACACAGTGTGGAGCAGGAGGATTATGAGAATTGATCTGGAGGTGAGACTTTTCAAAGATTTTATCTGTTTCTCTGGACTAGAATGTCGTCATTGTTAAAACATGTTTGTGGTGTTTGATTTGAAATTAGAGTTAATGTAAGAACTGTTTCCATGAGACAAATTGTCTTTGACTGTCCATCTACAAGAGTGTGACAGTTGTATCAGATGTGAATGTGTTTGTTCCAGAGTCGTCTACAAACACAGAGTGACGTCCAGGTTCTGCTGGAGCTGTGGGGAAGTTCATGAATGTTACAGCTGATGTTTCAGATAAAAGGAAGATGTTTGAGAACCAACAAAACACAGAGCACAGATGAACAAAGTAAGTAAACCAACTCAAATGATTTTAAAAGAAATTTTCAAAATGTACTTCTACTGAAACAGTTATTGTGTTTCTACAGGGTGATGTGGCACTAGGAGACTTTATACCAGATGCCCTCCCTGTTACTGTGTTTAGAGGAAGAAAAGCAGCACATGGTGAGTTTTGTTTCTGCAGATACACTTCTAATGTTCTTGTGATTCTGTTCTGGTCCATTACAGGTTCTTTAAATGTATTTAAACATGTAGAACAGAGTAGATGATCAGAATGTGATCATCATGTGTTATTCTGTGTCCACAGAGACCAGAGAGCTTCACTGGAATAAATCTTCACACTGTCCAGCTCCAAACTGTGTGTCTCTGTACTTGTGTGTCTCTGTGTGTTTGATTCTGTTTTAAGACAAAACAGAACTGTTGAAAACTAAAGACTGTTTTTTTGTTTTCTTTTACAGAATTAGATCAATTAAATTAAATTATACATACTTATACATTTCACGATAAGGTAACATAAGATAAATATGCATATTCAGCAAGATTTGATCAAATTTCATCAAGATGAAAAAGTGACGTTCATGTTCTGAGAAAAATATGTGTAGAGGAGATCGAAATAAGTTTCAAAGCCTAAACATCATTTTATTGCATGCAACCGCTTTTCATAACTTTTTTACGCAAATCCAACAACCTTTTTTTTTTCAGTGTACAGGTACAAAAAAAGCAACGTAACCGAACCAAACCAAATCAAACCGTCCCCTCAGGTTTAGAACTGCGAGGACTGATTTTATATGAATTTGTCTTCTGCTGTTTTTAGGTTTTGTTTGTGAAGCACTTTGTGACCTGTGTGTGTGAAAAGCACTGTATAAATAAATAAACTTTACTTACTTATTTACTTATTATTTGTCTTTCGATTCTGTTTGTGGGTCTACGCGACTCGTTCGTGTTGCGACACTCATAGTTTTTGTGTTCAGTTAAGTTGGTGCTTTGTGTAAACTTTGAAGCATTTATTTACATATTTTAGCGCGTTTTGTTAATTTAACCTTTTACAATACTGTTTATTCAATGATTACTTTATTTATACCATTTTTCCATCTTGTTTTTTGTTAGTTCCCTGACCCTAGCGAGCTGGGTCACAACACCACAATAACATCACAAGGCAGAACAGAGAGTTTTCCGGTTTGAGAGAAGAACTCACGCTAAATGTGCAGAGTTTGTGCGTTAAACATGTGTGAATGAAACAAAACACAACTCCAGGTCTGTGTGTGACGAGGAAACGACTTTAGAACATAGAGTAGTGAGAAAATAGTGAGATACGAGCGTTTTAACTGACATCAAACTACAAAAATGTGATGTGGCTGATCAGAGGGACCATGAACAGAAAAAAAATTAAATGAGTTTGCTTTTTACATGACATTTAAATCATCTTATAACTCCAAAAACTTGATATTAATCTGATTTTGAGTGCACTTTTTTCATCCATATACACAGTCAAATGATTATACACAGATAAAAAATATACACAAAGATTCCAAGACACACAGGCAGTTCAGTCAGTGTGTCATTTGTTCATTCGTTTTTCAATATAAAACCAAAAATAAGAAAACGAAAACATTACTGTTTTCTTCCTTATTTGTCTCCAAAACCCACTCTGTTCCAGGTCTCAGTCCAGGTCTCAGTCCAGGTCTCAGTCCAGGTCTCAGTCCTGGTCCTGTTCCAGGTCTCAGTCCAGGTCTCAGTCCCAGTCCTGTTCCAGGTCTCAGTCCAGGTCTCAGTTCCAGGTTTCCGTCCAGGTCTCAGTCCTGGTCCTGTTCCAGGTCTCAGTCCAGGTCTCAGTCCAGGTCTCCGTCCAGGTCTCCGTCCAGGTCTCAGTCCTGGTCCTGTTCCAGGTCTCAGTCCCGGTCCTGTTCCAGGTCTCAGTCCAAGTCTCAGTTCCAGGTCTCAGTCCAGGTCTCAGTCCCGGTCTCAGCCCCCGGTCTCAGTCCAGGTCTCTGTCCTGGGCCCCCCCCCCACACACAACAACACCAAGGGCACACAACACTAAAAAAACAACTACAAAACATGAACCATGACAGGTCTCAGTCCTGGTCCTGGGCTCAGTCTTGGTCTGGTCCCAGTCTATGTCCTAGGCTCAGTTCTGGTCTGGCTCCGGTCTGGTCGGACCTGGTTTAGTCCTGGTTCAGTCCGTATGCGGCGCAAAAGTCCAGCATTGCAGTTTAAGTCATGACTCCATTTTTCATTTAAACACAAAATCGAAAAATAAATAAATAAATAAATAAAAATCATTATCTGTTTTTTTCATTTTGGTTTTGGAGACAAATAATGAAGAAAATAGTTTTTTTCTTCATTTTCTTAGTTTTGGTTTTATTTTGAAAAATGAGTGAACGAATGACACATGGATTCAGTTCAATGCTTCAGTGTGAACATTTGATCACAGTGTTGGGGAGTAACAGATTACATGTACCAGAGTTATGTAATCCGAGTACAAATGATGAGTAACTGTATTCAGTTACAGTTACTGTTTCAGTGAGTGGTAATTGGATTACAGTTACTTTGTTGAAATAAATGGATTACACAGCTGTTTTCACATTTTAGGCTATATCCCTTTTTTTTTTTTCTTTTGATAATTCCACTCATTGCCAGACACTAAACCAGGTCTAAAACCATATCTAAACCAAGTCTAAACCAGGTCTAAACCAAGTCTAAACCAAGTCTAAACCAGGTCTAAACCAAGTCTAAACCAGGTCTAAACCAGGTCTAAACCAGGTTTAAACCATGTTGCACGGACCATGTCTCCTCGTCTTTTATCAATAATATTTTTAATTTGGTTCAGTAAAGTATGGACTTTTTTATTTTCTTTTAACAGACAAGACATCTGATGTGAAGATTTCCTTGTCTTTGCTTCTCTACAACAAATCAAGTAATCCAAAGTATTCAGATTACATTACTCACTTTAAGTAACTTAATGGATTATGTTACAAACTACATTTAGGAGTATGTAATCTGTAATCTGTAGGGGATTACATTTTAAAAGTCACCTTCCCGA
>NW_026571133.1:45204973-45304364 GCF_026225935.1 Boleophthalmus pectinirostris | reverse complement strand
TCGTGTTGCGACACTCATAGTTTTTGTGTTCAGTTAAGTTGGTGCTTTGTGTAAACTTTGAAGCATTTATTTACATATTTTAGCGCGTTTTGTTAATTTAACCTTTTACAATACTGTTTATTCAATGATTACTTTATTTATACCATTTTTCCATCTTGTTTTTTGTTAGTTCCCTGACCCTAGCGAGCTGGGTCACAACACCACAATAACATCACAAGGCAGAACAGAGAGTTTTCCGGTTTGAGAGAAGAACTCACGCTAAATGTGCAGAGTTTGTGCGTTAAACATGTGTGAATGAAACAAAACACAACTCCAGGTCTGTGTGTGACGAGGAAACGACTTTAGAACATAGAGTAGTGAGAAAATAGTGAGATACGAGCGTTTTAACTGACATCAAACTACAAAATGTGATGTGGCTGATCAGAGGGACCATGAACAGAAAAAAAATTAAATGAGTTTGCTTTTTACATGACATTTAAATCATCTTATAACTCCAAAAACTTGATATTAATCTGATTTTGAGTGCACTTTTTTATCCATATACACAGTCAAATGATTATACACAGATAAAAAATATATACACAAAGATTCCAAGACACACAGGCAGTTCAGTCAGTGTGTCATTTGTTCATTCGTTTTTCAATATAAAACCAAAAATAAGAAAACGAAAACATTACTGTTTTCTTCCTTATTTGTCTCCAAAACCCACTCTGTTCCAGGTCTCAGTCCAGGTCTCAGTCCAGGTCTCAGTCCAGGTCTCAGTCCTGGTCCTGTTCCAGGTCTCAGTCCAGGTCTCAGTCCCAGTCCTGTTCCAGGTCTCAGTCCAGGTCTCAGTTCCAGGTTTCCGTCCAGGTCTCAGTCCTGGTCCTGTTCCAGGTCTCAGTCCAGGTCTCAGTCCAGGTCTCAGGTCTCCGTCCAGGTCTCAGTCCTGGTCCTGTTCCAGGTCTCAGTCCCGGTCCTGTTCCAGGTCTCAGTCCAAGTCTCAGTTCCAGGTCTCAGTCCAGGTCTCAGTCCCGGTCTCAGCCCCCGGTCTCAGTCCAGGTCTCTGTCCTGGGCCCCCCCCCCACCACAACAACACCAAGGGCACACAACACTAAAAAAACAACTACAAAACATGAACCATGACAGGTCTCAGTCCTGGTCCTGGGCTCAGTCTTGGTCTGGTCCCAGTCTATGTCCTAGGCTCAGTTCTGGTCTGGCTCCGGTCTGGTCAGACCTGGTTTAGTCCTGGTTCAGTCCGTATGCGGCGCAAAAGTCCAGCATTGCAGTTTAAGTCATGACTCCATTTTTCATTTAAACACAAAATCGAAAAATAAATAAATAAATAAATAAAAATCATTATCTGTTTTTTTCATTTTGGTTTTGGAGACAAATAATGAAGAAAATAGTTTTTTCTTCTTCATTTTCTTAGTTTTGGTTTTATTTTGAAAAATGAGTGAACGAATGACATATGGATTCAGTTCAATGCTTCAGTGTGAACATTTGATCACAGTGTTGGGGAGTAACAGATTACATGTACCAGAGTTATGTAATCCGAGTACAAATGATGAGTAACTGTATTCAGTTACAGTTACTGTTTCAGTGAGTGGTAATTGGATTACAGTTACTTTGTTGAAATAAATGGATTACACAGCTGTTTTCACATTTTAGGCTATATCCCTTTTTTTTTTTTTCTTTTGATAATTCCACTCATTGCCAGACACTAAACCAGGTCTAAAACCATATCTAAACCAAGTCTAAACCAAGTCTAAACCAGGTCTAAACCAGGTCTAAACCAGGTTTAAACCATGTTGCACGGACCATGTCTCCTCGTCTTTTATCAATAATATTTTTAATTTGGTTCAGTAAAGTATGGACTTTTTTATTTTCTTTTAACAGACAAGACATCTGATGTGAAGATTTCCTTGTCTTTGCTTCTCTACAACAAATCAAGTAATCCAAAGTATTCAGATTACATTACTCACTTTAAGTAACTTAACGGATTATGTTACAAACTACATTTAGGAGTATGTAATCTGTAATCTGTAGGGGAATACATTTTAAAAGTCACCTTCCCGACACTGTTGGATCCTTTCTTCATGAACTGATAACATTACATCAGACTGTGAGTGGGGAGCCTCCTCATGGTGACATCAGCAGTGACCCAAAGCTGAGCTCATGTTACACACAAACAGACCACACGTGAACACCACTTACCACAAGAAACAGCTCCGGACCAGACGCTGGTGTGACACCCAAGGGTGTCAGATCTAATTACTTCTATGAAATATTGAAAGTGATTACTCTTCTATAATACCTGCATGAACATAGTTACTTAAAGGGCCTTAAAGGGAGTATTATCTGTCCCATAAGGGTGAGCTGTACAGTTGTAGGGAGTATTATCTGTAACATAAAAGGGAGTTGTTGTACGGTGTAGGGAGTATATCTGTTAGGGAGTTGTAGTTATCTGTTAAAGTTGTTGTACGGTTGTAGGGAGTATTATCTGTTCCATAAGGGTGAGTTGTTGTACAGTTGTAGGGAGTATTATCTGTTCCATAAGGGTGAGTTGTTGTACAGTTGTAGGGAGTATTATCTGTTCCATAAGGGTGAGTTGTTGTACAGTTGTAGGGAGTATTATCTGTTCCATAAGGGTGAGTTGTTGTACAGTTGTAGGGAGCATTATCTGTTACATAAGGGTGAGTTGTTGTACGGTTGTAGGGAGTATTATCTGTTCCATAAGGGTGAGTTGTAGAGTTGTAGGGAGTATTATCTGTTACATAAGGGTGAGTTGTTGTGTGGTTGAGCGAGCTGAGCGAGTGTGACATCACCCACAGCATCCAGCTCCAGTCAAATGAAGCTCATCGAGGCTGCAGCTATAGGAGTGAATTTTGAGCCGGGAATAGGAAATTATTCATGGACAACATAGCTAAATACTGTAAAATACCAAGTAATAACCGGGGCGTTTATTTGTTTCAATCACTTAATAGACCAGGCATTTATTTAAGACCAGGTGGCAATTTGGGGCAGGAGATTTCTTTCCTTCCTCACAAAAATCTTGTTCAACAATACTGGAAAAATATGATCCTCAAATTCTTTTAACCAGTATGATTATAATTTACAATTTTTATGTCATGACTTTGCCACAGAGGAGCCTTTGCCGTTATACCATGGCCTTTTCCGACCTCGTGGGCATGATTCCCGGCGCCTTGTCCCCTGCCTTTCCTCGCTCCCATTACATCGCTGCTTCCCTCCAATCGCCAAACTGAAGTCATTTTACCAAAACTCCTGAAAACTGAACAAAACATCTCACAGCTGCTTCTCCCGAGTTTTCCTTTCCATATTTTACCACCGAAAGTTTAAATTTTAAGCTCTACTTTTTAAGCACAATAGGCTACGTAAAAACAAAGCAAAACAAAAAAAAAAAACAAAACAGGTGAAGAAGAAAAACGTGCAGCTTCAGTGGTCATGTTTTCTTCCTTTTTTTTTTTTTTCCAATACATTAAACTTGGCGTGTAAATAACCTATAGAATAATTTGTCTTTGTTAAAATCTCTTGTGACTTTTTTTGTTATTTTTATATTGCACTATTTTCTGTTGTGAACCATTAACTTACACGTTTATGTTTAGCACTTTTATTTTGAAGGGTTTATCTTCGTCTAATTACCTTAACAACGAGAGGGGATATATGTACACATATATTTTTGGGGTATTTTTTTATGTGTTTGTTTAGCTTCCCTTCTGAAGACGCACAAAGGTCGGTTATTGATGTAAATATTTCTTTTGAATAACTTTGTGTCTCTAGTTTTTATCATTGTTGATTGATGTTGTCAAAATGAATGTAAATATTAATCAAACTTGCGTTGAGTTTTGTGAATTCGTATTTACACTCTGTATTTTGTATTCCTTTTAGCTCTTACGGCGGATTGGAGGATTTATTGCCATTAAATCTAAAAATCGCCAGTTCAAGTGTCAGTCTTCATTCAGATATGGCGTTTATTTGGAACCTGCAGTGTGACGTAGGTTGACCGTGAGCGGCTTGGGGTTCAGTGAGTAAGGCTAAAAAAATCCAGACACAGACAGGTAGTCGTGGTTTCAATGATTACAAAAAGTGCAAGTGCAAAAAAGTGCAGGGTGCAAAATGGAGGCAGGCAGTAGTTTCCTCTCCAGCAGCAGAACACAGACTGATGTACTGAGGCGCCTTTTATGCTGCTCTTACTGATTGGATAAAACTACTATAGCTAAAATAGGGATGGTAAAAATTATCATTAGTTTAAAATCATAACCTAAACCTCCATAAAACAACCCAAAACCAGATAACTATTAAAATCAGCAACAATATACATAAAAACCCTAAAACCATACACCAGTTAAATTTTAAAACCCATAAACCAATAAAACACCAAACCTAAAACCCCTGTACAAAATAATACACATGGTCCAGCCCGGAACCTTAAAAGAGGGAGTTTGTGTCAGGGGGATTCTTTTAGGACCTGGCCAGAAGATAAAAAGGGGAGGTAAGTAAAAGCAGATCCACACCATTCATTAAAACACAATAAAATACACTAAACACACACATCAACACTTAAAACATTTCAAAAAAGATATTGCACCAAATATTGCACTACTTCAATTTAAAATGTTATTGGTTAATTGTGTCCTTTTCCTCTAGGGACAAGCAGCTTCCAATTAAAGTGCTACTCTGCCTCAGGATTTTAAAAAAATGGTAAAAGGAAAGACAATAAATATTTTTTAAAACCAATTGTGTGCAATGTTTTGTCATGTGCAAATATGTTGAAAGTGCTGTGTGCTATGAAAGTGCAGTGTTTTAAAGTGAAGGGTGAAGGTGCTTAGTGTGGTCCTGGGTAACAAACCAGCCTGTTTGTTACAAGCAGTTATTTATCAGAATATACACCTGCACCCGGCGTTTAAAGAGTTAATTCAAACCTGGCTATTATTTGGTATTTTATGTAAAAAACCTCAGAGTGGGTTAATGTGAACATTTTACGACCAAAATGACGAGGCTCACTGCTTACAGACTAATGCTAACAGACAGAGGATTACGTTTTCTCAATACAAAGTGAATTGGAGCCAGAGTCCATGGAGCCAGAAGTGCTCCCATGCTCACTTCCTGTTTGGAAAAGGTGGCTAACAGCTTCCTGAACAGTATGTCTGTATTTATACACACACTCTATGATCCTGTTACAGAAACTCGGCTCCAGTCTCTTAAAAGTTGTGAAAAATGTTTACAGACTCATCATGGTGAGTAATGAGGACGCTCTGAATGCAGAAGGGAAGTGAGGAAGAACTCTGGACCACTGTAAACTGTTTACAATGAACTATTTCTGTTTTTTACTTTTTTAAGACAGAAAAATCAAGTACAGGGACTTGAACTGAGCATTTGCTGTTGACCTCTCTGTTAAAAACACCCAAGATGATCATTAGAAACTACTAAAAACTACATCTCCATCTGAAACTCACTTACCGTATTTTCTGCACTATTAGGTGTTCTGGATTATAAGACGCACTGTCATTAAATGGTCTATTTTTGAACTTTTTTCACAAATAAACCGCACCGAACTTTAAAGGAAACCCAACAGTGTGATGGGTGAGTGGTTTTGTTTGTTTGTGGCGTTCACGGTGACTCTGGGCTTTGTTCAGTTGTGGCGTGTAGGGAGGGTGCTGTCTGGGACCAACGGATCGCTTTTTTTTTTGGTTTGTTCCTCCGTTCCGTTCCTCAAATTTTTAGCTCTTTTTATTGTTTTGTAAACGCTATAATCACCCGCAACAACATATTAACTTGTTTTATAAGTTTTGGTTTTGCTGCTAAGTCGCTCCCCCTTCAGAGCGCTATCACAACACAATCACTGTGCATCTCTCTAATGAAATTACTGCTATTTTCTGTCATGTTTTTGTATTATTTATGGAGAATTTTCATGTTTGTTGTCGTATTTATGGAGAAATCTCATACAGAGAGATCACTAGATTACTCAAACACGCGTGGATGTCTCTAAAATCTCTTCCGACATGTTTTTTTTAGATGATGGAACGTTATGACACGGGAGAAAGCTCCAATAATACCCCCTCTTTAAGCACAGTTCTCCACTCACCTCGACAGAAATTCAAATCTCGGTAAACGGAATTTCAGTTTTGTCCATTGTTATCGGTGTTTTCTTACATTTTAAAACTTTCGTGTAGGGAGGGTGCTGTCTGGGACCGCTGGATTGTCGGCGTGTTCACAGTGACTCAGTTGTTCAGTCGTGTCTAGAAGTGGCACATTGCACTCGCTTTTTCGGTTCGTTCCTCCGTTCCGTTCCTCGTCGGCGTGGAGTGATGAGTGTGTCTGTGGGTGTGTTTGGTTGTGCGGTCGCTGTCTGCTCCGTGTGTGTTTGTGTGTTCTGTGGGTGGTGTGGCTTTGTAGTTTACTGAAGTCGTGCTGGGACACCCGAGTGGATTCATGTATGGGGCGCTCTGGATTGTGGCGCGCGTCGTTTTTTGATGGAGTTGGAGGCTTAAGAGCGCGTCTAATAGCCCAGAAAATACGGTAATTACACTGCACTAAATCTAAGGAACTATTTGCCTGGAATCCAGAACACACACATCTACAAAACTTGACAAAGATTTGAGTCTGGTCACTGGTGAATGCTGTAGATCAGAGGTGCTCACACTTTTTCAGCATGTGAGCTACTTACAAAATGACCAAGTCAAAATGATCTACCTAATACAAAGCCAAGCAAACTGCACTGAAACACTCTGTGGCCCTTTTTTGGACCATCACCCACAGTTTGAGAACCTCTTCTTTAAGAGAACTTCCTCTGGCACTTTACACAAAACTGTGAAAAAAGTGAAGGAAGATTTTTAAACCTGTTCTTTAAAGTTCCAAACTGGAGTTACATTCTTTTCTGGTTTTGCAGTGATATTTACCAGCCTCTGCACGTTTACCAAACCAAACGCACATCGTGACAAACACAGATGCATTTGTGCACTTTTGTTAGACAAACTTCAGCCAAATGTGGCAGTAGGTCTGTTCTGTAGATCCGCTCTATGCTGTAGACCTGCTTTGTGCCAACACTGGAACACAAATTTAGACTGGTTTTTGCTTCACGTTTGGTCTTGCTCTTCTAATCAGCCGCACTGTGGGAGGGGCTTGTGTTCGCTGTACGCAGGAAGGAGCGAGAGCGTGAAAAGGCGAGGGGCGGCGTGCTGACGTGAGGCAGATGGACAGGTAGGATGTTTAGGAAGTTGAACCTGCCCTGTGATGCACGCTGGTACACGAGGGCACACGCTGTCGCAGACGAGCCGTGCATAGGGAGCGTGTGTGTTTGTGATGTGCCGTAGAGTCTCCGCGGGTTTCAAATGAGCGCACAGGCTGCACTGAGACGCCCCACACGCTCCTGCACCCGCTACAAGTTTATTACCAACAGCAGCGGCCGTAATGAAATATGATCACACTTGTTGAGTGTCAGACCTCGAGTGAGAGACAAGACCGAGTCCAAACACAATCGAGTCCGAGACGAGACACGACGATCTACCCACACGACCTTGGCGATCGACTGGTAGATCGGGATCGACGTATTGAGCACCCCTGGTATAGATGGACATGATTGACAGGTAAATGAGCCAATCAGGGACATGCAGAGTTCGTCTGTATCAAACTAAATATGGCTGCTCAAGAGGAAAAAATAAAGCACAAAATACCACAGAGGACTGAGAAATATGGAGGATTTCTGCAGAATCAATGAAGCACCAAACTCTGTTCATCTGAAAAGAGAAGTTGGTCCAATATTTATGTTCATATCTTGATTTAGGAGCAAAATAGCAAAATGACAAATTCAGGATCATGTGTCTCGGGTTAAAATGAACATTTAAGAGCAAAATGACGAGGCTCACAGCAGCAGGTACAAAGAGACGAGCCACAGAATTCCAATGGAATCAGTGGGAGCCAGAAGGAGCCAGAAGAGCCCCCTGGAGCACTTCCTGTTTGGAAGGCGGTGGCTAGAGCGTTACCTATGTCCATTCAAATATACTAGGGTGACCAAATGTCCGTTTTTCCCTGGACATGTCCGTTTTTTGTGTCCTGTTCTGTTTTTTTT
Source organism: Boleophthalmus pectinirostris (assembly GCF_026225935.1). Taxonomy (NCBI): domain Eukaryota; kingdom Metazoa; phylum Chordata; class Actinopteri; order Gobiiformes; family Gobiidae; genus Boleophthalmus; species Boleophthalmus pectinirostris. The sequence continues at coordinate 45,296,296 of NW_026571133.1, read as the reverse complement.
TTTAAGTGATGGAAATGTCCAGGTTTTCATTACCGTTGACTGGGGCCATTAAACTGGGCTCTCGTAGTTCTCTGTGACTCAGAAGGAGTGAGCAGGCACAAACAGATGTTTAGATGATATTAAACTGTGGCTGTCTCAGAATTTTCTCTGTTTGAATGAGGATAAAACAGAATGCATTGTGTTTGGAACATCCAACCTGCCCCAGTATCTCAACTCCTGGTCTTGTTGCTTTGGGCCCCCACTTTAACCACGTTGTCAAAAATTTGGGGGTGAAATTGGATAGCAGTCTAAAATTTGATAAACAAATAGATTTGGTGGTCAAAGCAAGCTTCTTTCAGCTCCGCCTCCTGGCAAAAGTTAAACCCTTCTTGAGCCGTGGTGACCTGGAGAAAGCCGTCCATGCCTTTGTTAGTTCCCGCATAGACACTGTAATGCTGCACTCTATGTGGGGATTCATCAAGCTGCTCTTCACCGTCTGCAGCTCGTGCAAAATGCTGCAGCTCGCCTCCTCACTAACAATCGGAAACATGACCACATCAGCCCTGTCCTCTCCTCCTCGCACTGGCTCCCTGTCCAGTTCAGAATTCATTTTAAAATTTTGATGTTTGTTTTTAATGCAGTCAATGGTCTTGCACCTTCCTACTTGTGTGAGATTTTGAGCTCTCACCAACCCAGCAGAGCTCTACGATCTGCTGGGCCACATCTGCTGGAGGTCCCCCGGTCCCGGTGCAAACAGTGAGGTGATGGTTCTTTTGCAGTGGCCACTCCAAAACTCTGGAACTCTCTGCCCATCGAGTTACGGTCCATCCCTGACCTGCCTCTGTTCAAAGCCAAACTTAAAACCTCCTTATTTAGAATGGCTTTTAACACTTAGTGGCCCTGTGACACTTTCTTTATTTTAATGGTGTAATGTGCTTTGTTGATCTGTTTGTATGATGTTTATTGTTTTTTTTATCTTGTTTTAATGTTGTACAGCAATTTGGTCGGCTTTGGTTGTTGGAAGGTGCTTGTGACCAGGACGGGTAGAGCAGCTGGATTGCAGTGAGAAACCCCAGAAAAGATGATGGAGGCAGGTTTTGCGTGGTCCACAAATTGTTTAATTTCTTTTCTCCAAGATTCCAAAAGTGCCAGTGCAGAAAACAAAGTGCGGTGCAAAAAGTGCAGGGAGGATATGGAGCAGCAGGTCTCTCCAGCAGCAGAACATAGAATGGTCTAATCAGGCGCCTTATATACTACTGGATAAAACCATAAAAACTCCAAGGGGTGTAAAATAACCTGTATAAAACTAAGTTAAAATCCTCCAATAAAATACCCATAGCCAAATAAACCATATAAAACCCAAATACAAAAATAATAAAACCCTAAAACTAATTCCTAATAAAACACAACCTGAATATCCCAATTAAAAACGAGTGCCATTCCCCCCCGATGTCCGCCGTGATGAGTCGGCCTGGAACTCTTAAAGAGGTGTCTGGTTCCCCGGGGAATCTTTTAACCAGACACCTGGACAGAAGACACGGGTAAGTAAAAGCACTAACAAATACCAAACATACACACACATACCACTCTCACAAATATAAAAATCCACATGTCACACACGCAAACACACACAAGACACAACTGATTTAAAATGCAGTACATATATTGCACAATACCCAATAGCAATTTCTGGTGTATCTCTGCAGACCGGCGGCCGCCAAACCCGGAAGTGCCCGTCTGACCGGCCCACGTGACACGAGCTAAAGTTTTCAATAAATATATTTTTTTAAAAACAAATGTGTGCAATTCTTAATATGTGCAAATTAGTGTATCTTATAAGTGCTGCGTGCTATAAAGTGCAATGTAAATATATATAAAGTGCAAAGTGAATGAAAGTACACGTGTAATTACTGCTTAACGAACAGGCCGCTCGTTACAGTGCTATAGAAACAAAGCTTGATTGATTGATTGATTGACAAACAGTCGGTCAGTCTGCAACATGCCAAAACGCAAATGCACATTTAACAATGACTTGTGCAAGAAATTCTCCGTTTTCCATCCCAGTCGAGACAAGTGGGAGTCCATGTGCACAGGTTGCGAAGTGAGTGTAGCTCAATGTCGAGGCCCCGCCCCCCACCCCCAGTAAGGTGTCTGGGTTTTCACAAATGGAAATATGGTCATCCTAAAATTTACAGACTATGGTGCCAACGCTAAAACGAGCAGATTCTGTTCTTTTTGTTTTGTACAGAAGTTCACTGGAGGAAAGAGTCTGGAGAACTCTGGACTCCAGCACAGAGGAGATGAAAGAAACAGAATCACATGAATCACATGAAACACTTGTCTGAGTATTGTTCTGAGTCTGACCTCTGACCTCTCTGTGCACTCTCTAGTTCCTTTTTTCGTGTGTTTATTTGAGTTTAGCTGCTCACATTTGTACTTCCTCAAAGAGCATGACGTGTGCACAGTGTTTAAGCACAAACACAACTCACTCTTTCATTTTCACATTGTGCTGAAGGAGCGTCCATCACAGGCCTGTTTCCATGGAGATGCCAGTGCTCTGCCTGGAATGTTCCACACTATTGCTTTTAACGTCAGATCTGTGGACAGGCAAGTCTGCTCATAGTAAGAAAGATACAGTAGTTAGCAATAAAAAATACCTTTGTACGTTTTATGGAACAATTCATTTTGTTACGTTTCATGCCATTCCAGGTAAAGCAATAACATCTCCATGGAAACAAGGTGACAGACCCTCCACCAGGAAAGTTACGTAGCTCAGCTTTAAAGTCTAATAATATTGTTGGTTATTTTTGGCATTTCACACACCACAGCTCCACCTCATGATTCACCAAACACTGTCGACGTACAAACAGAAACAGAGGGACAGATACTCACTGGTCGTCACGTTCCAAACAGGAAGTGTCTATGGGCGAGCTTCTGTCTCCTTCAACTCTGGCTGCAGTTCACTTTGTCTCCTCTCTCTGTAACTGCAGCTGGGTCAGTTCATGTGAAATCAGCCGCCCTCACCTATGAGCCATCTCAGATTTGGCTGAAAAAAATTTTCAGCTCAATCCCTTGAGTCGTTTCTGAGTTATGGCCCGTTGAAATTTTGGGGCCATGCTCACTTTTTCTGAAGCCTTAATTTATAATCATGTTTGAGAGACCAGAACTTCATAAAACAATAGAGCTAGGAAGCTGAACATTTGTACTGAGGCTCCAAAGAAGGGGCCAAAAAGATCACATTTGGTCTGTGATCATATTTGGGACTCTACACCGTCCACATGAAAGCTCAGAAAAGTGTGAGATTGTTGTCAGAAATGGTCATTCTCTCAAATATTCAGGTTCAACAGTTAGTTTGTAAATATCTGCTTGGAGTAAATACATCTTGGACATCAAAAATTGAAAAAAAAAAATAAATAAATAAATAAAAATTGAGCGGCAACCAAATGTGAGATTTTGGGGGCCCACAGCGCCCCCCTTAACACAATATCTGACAACAAATCAAAATCTATGACCAAAAATCTACATTAATACAAATTTTCAGCTTCCTAGCTCCTAGTACCTCTATTTTTGATGAAGTCTTGGTCTCTCAAACTTGCTTATAAATTAAGGCTTCAGAAAAAGTGAGCATGGCCCCAAAATTTCAAAGGGCCATAACTCTGAAACGACTCAAGGGATTGAGCTAAAATATGAGATTCTTTCATTTAGTGAGTTTAGAAATAAAAAAAAAATAAAAATTCAGCCAAATCTGAGATGATTCATAGGGGAGATTCCTTGAAAATGGCTGATTTTCATACAGACTGACCCAGCTGTCAGACTCCTCAAATGTTCATATTAATTCTCTCTACGTGATACTGGAGTTTTTATTTCACTGTTTTGTCGCTGACAGACCATGAGCTCAATGAAGTCATTAAATATATTTACTGCTTTCACAATATAGTGCAGAAAAAAACACCACATACACAAAAAAAAAAGACAAAAAGAAAACCAAAACCCAATCCCTCCACCTGCCCTTGCTGTCACCACTGAAAAATACACATTAAAGTACACAAAGCCCATAAAACAAATCGACACACATACAAAGACTGAAATAAACACAGAATAGAAAGTAAATAAAGCCTTCAAGGACCAGCAGAGGTTAATGATTTATCAAAGAAAAACACACCTTAAAGAAATTGTGTTCAAAACCACGCAGTGTTTACCATATTTTTCAGACTATAAGTCGCTCCGGAGTATAAGTCGCACAAGACAAAAAATGTGTAATGAAGAAGGAAAAAAAAAAAACATATATAAGTGGCACTTTTGGGGGGAAATTTGTTTTATAAAATCAGAGACCAGGAACTGACATTTCCTGTTTTCAGTCAAGTTCAAGTAAAAACAATAGAAGAGAACAACAGACTGTTAACGTCACATATGAACAGTTCTTCAGTTAATTATAACATAAACAACAGAACAGAACAAGTTTACCAAACTCTCCATCTCACTCCAAATCACTGAATCCATTCAGTTATTCATCCTCGGTGTCACTTCTGAGTAACTCGGCCTCGACCTCTGGAGGTAAACAGAGCGTCACTTCCTCTTCTGTGTCGCTGTCGTCAGACTCAGCATCAGTTCCAGTTAGAATTATTCAGGTCTTTCTGAATCTCAACAGGATGGTCCAGGCTTTGTCCATCCATCCAGTGACTTCAGGAAAGTTTCATGTTACATCCTCCTGGTGTCACAAGTTTCTCTCTCACTCCAAACTTTCTTTCTGCTGCTCGATTATCGTTTTCAGCTGCAGATTTCACAACTTGCAGTTTGTAATCTGCAGAATCGGATTTTTTTGGGGGGCATTTGTGTTCAGTCTTCTCAGTCGTCTTTATACGTTTGTTTAAATGTTAAATTGATTGATTAAATCGCACTGGAGTATAAATTGAAGGAAACACCCAAACCATGAAAAAAAGTATGATTTATAATCCGAAATATATGGAATATCACTTTGTGAGATTTGATAAAACATTCCCAGTCCAGTGTGTTAGAGTTGGTGGCACAGGGTTTTTCCAGTATAAAAAAATAAAGCGCTGAGCTGGTAGAGTGCTAAACGCAATCACCTTGTGTCCTTCTACTGGAAGCCACAGCCCCCAGGTATGACAGGAAGTAATGGTAATACAGGAAGTGCTCCATTGTGTTTTTAAACTCCACACACTAGAATAATTTGGATAATTTAAACTTCAGAATTACCAATCTCTACTGAACTAAAGGTAAAAGGAGCTGTTCACTTGAAAACTACCACTTCATGACATCACAAGGAGGAACAGAGCATTTAGAGCTTTGGAGATGTAGACAGACTACCATATTTTCCGGGTTATTAGGCTCCAACCACATCAAAAACGAGCGCGCGCCCCGCATCCAGAGCGCCCCATACACGAATCCACTACAAAGCCACACCACCCACAGAACACACACGGAGCAGACAGCGACCGCACAGCGACACACACCCACAGACACACTCATCACTCCACGCCGACGAGGAACAGAACAGAGGAACGAACCGAAAAAGCGAGTGCAATGTGCCACTTTTAGACACAACTGAACAACTGAGTCACTGTGAACACGCCGACAATCCAGTGACAGACACACCCTCCCTACACGCCACAACTGAACAAAGCCCAGAGTCACCGTGAACACCACAAACAAACAAAACCACTCACCCATCACACTGTTGGGTTTCCTTTAAAGTCCAGTGCGGTTTATTTGTGAAAAAAGTTAGAAAATAGACCATTTAATGACAGTGCGCCGCATAATCCAGAGCACCTTATAGTGCACAAAATACGGTAATTGTGAAGTGTTCCTCAAACATGTGTGAATGAAACAAACACAGCTCCAGGTCTGTTTTTGATAAGGGAAAAACATTATAACATGATTTAAATCTCACAAGAGTCCGTTTTGCGTCATATCGGACCTTTAAACACTGACTTTAATGTTTACCCCCAACGTGGCTGAGTGGAACATCTCCAGTACGACAACAACTGCAAAGGACAAAGCTCTTTTTATTCTCCGAAACAATTAAAAATATTACAAGAATTACTCACCTTTTAGAGCAATGTGGAAGGCAGTATATTTGATTTGGACAGAGCAGGGTCAGGGCAGATGGGGGTAAATGGGTCTTTTATAAGTGCTGCTAAAATGGTCGGATTTTCCTGTAAATGATCTGAGTCAGAGCTGATTCACTCTTTGTTGTGGACGTGCATCATCGCGGCCCAGAAGCGTCCAAACCAATTTCACTAAAGACCACAGGGGAATGAGCATCGATACGGGGGTTCCTCTGAGGTTTCATGTTTTTGCACAACAGTTTTTGTGTCGCTTGATTGTTTTTCTCTGTAAAAACGCTTTGTTCCACTGCATGATGTCACGGTGGTAATATTTTTAAAGTCCATTCACCAGCCTCTCTTGGGGCATTTAGAATGTATTTATTTATTTATTTGCAGTGTTGGGGAGTAACAGATTACATGTACTGGAGTTATGTAAACAGAGTACAAATTATGAGTAACTGTAAATTATGGTTACAGTTACTGTTTAAGTGAGCGGTAACTGGATTACAGTTACTTTGTTGAAATAAATGGATTACACGGCGGCATTTTCCTGTTTTCACATTTCGGGCTATATCCCTTTTTTTTTTTTTTCCGGTAATTCCACTCATTGCCCTCATTATAAACTGAATAACACCATCTGGATCAACCTCAATCTTCACCACCAACTGAGAGAAATCCTGGGCCTGCACTGGAGCAGTTTGTCCAGTGGTGTGAGGAAAACTACCTGGATTTGAACGTTGCCAAAACTAAGGACATGGTGATTGATTTTAGACGTGCACCTTCCCACAGTGTCAGTGTCGTCCACGGTGATGATGTTGAAATAGTTGATAGCTACAAATATCTGGGCACAGTGATGGACAATAAACTGAAATTTGACCTAAACACTGAAAGCGTCGTCAAACGAGGGCAGCAAAGATTATATTTACGAAGAAACTGAACTCTTTAAATGTGAACAAAATGATTCTTAACAATTTTTATTGTTCTTTTATCGAAAGCCTTCTTACTTTTTCTTTTATTTGCTGGTTTTAATCTTAGTCTGTGAAGGATAAAAACAAACTTCAGAATATTATTAAAACCTGCTCGAAAATCACAGGATCAAACTGAGGGAGCTGCACTCTTTGTGGGAGAACCAGTTGTTTTTCCGTATCGGAGCATAAAACCGACGCCCTGAAGGCATCAGGATAAAATCAGGAGCCAGAGGATGGAGGGGCTGAGCCAGGAGACACTTGGCTTTGCTCAGCACCTGCTCCTCCCACAAAGAGTGCAGCTCCCTCAGTTTGACCCTGTGATTTTCGAGCAGGTTTTAACAATATTCTGAAGTTTGTTTTTATCCTTCACAGACAAGGATTCAAACCAGCAAAGAATATATTTATTGAGGAAACTGAACTCTTTTAATGTGAACAAAATGATTCTTAACAATTTTTATTGTTCTTTTATTGAAAGTCTTCTTACTTTTTCTTTTATTTGCTGGTTTGAATGGCTCAGCCCCTCCATCCTCTGGCTCCTGATTTTATCCTGATGCCTTCAGGGTGTTGGTTTTATGCTCCGATACAGAATTCTAATTCTTTTGTGCCCTGTGCTATTCAATAGTTAAATTCTAAGGGTACAGTTTTATGAACGTTTTACACTGTAATTTGTTCTTTATTTTGAGTTCCACTGGTGGACGACAATAGGTGGGTTTCACGTGACGTCACAGGGCTACGTTTGTCAGCACGAAAAATCAGATGGAGGGCAGGAAGTGAACTGACTGGAGGAAAATGCCGATGTGTTGTGTAGTTTACGGCTGTGCCAATTGTTCTAACCGAGAGAAGGAAAAGTGATTTTTTTTAGAGTACCGAATATAGTCGTCCACAAAGATCAGAAATAGGAAAAGCTGACAGAACAACGCCGTAAAAAGTGGATTACAAACCTGTTTGCGGTCGGGAGGAGCAGAATTCACTAATGCTCGTGTCTGCAGTAAACACTTCGACAAAGGTTTGTTACAAAGCTAAATTGTTTTTTGTGGTTTACCTAAACATAAATGAATCATTAACGACTAACGACTAACGGCTAACGACGTTTGTTGACATTAAATAGTTCAGATTGAGGTCACTGCCGATACACTGCAGTTTTTCCCATAACAGTTGATACACATAAAATAAGAGAAACACTCACCCCGGTGAAGACCAAACCATAATCATCATTTAGGCGTTTTGCACCAAGGTTCAGGACCCATCCACTGACAAAAAAAGTTCTATGCCTCCAAACTTTTGTACTTTGCCTTCTTCTGTTGTCTGGTGTAGAACAATGTCTGAAGAGCTAAATAGATGGTGATCTCGTCTGCCTCGATTGTCAGCAAATCTTTTACTTCGGTTGAAAATTCTCTCATTTTCAATAAGATCAGGGTCATGCCCAATATATTTGTCGACTAACTGCTCGTACTTTTGCCTCACTACTGGCTCTAAATCCTCACAATAAGAACTCTTCTCCATGTTCTCCAGAGCCGTGTTTGTCGTGTTTGTCTTTACTTCCTGCCCTCCACCTGAAACTGGCGCATCATCGTGATCACATGACTGAAACCCTCCTATGGACTGACACACTTGTGTTTGTTTGTGTTTGTTTGTGTATGTGTGTGTGAGAAGTGAGAACTGCTCTGAGATGCTGCTAATGAATTGCCTTATGGGATCAATAAAGTTTTCTGAATCTGAATCTGAACCTCCAGTATGACCGCCAAAACATGAAATCACATGTCCACACAAATCCTGAATAGTGCTTGTGTGTGTTCTATAGTTATAATCTTTGACCCCTGTGGACCATTCTGTTATAATTTGGACAATTTAAATCAGAATATTGATCTAAAATTGACGTCTATTGACGTTAGAAAACTGTGGTGTCCAACGGGAGCTGACGTGGCCATAAACGTCACGATGACAAAGCACCGCACATCACACTAGAGGACAGCATTTTTTTTAACATGTGGACCAAAATGATGAAGCAATGCTGCAGTCCTACGAGTATCACCCATTAAGAACATCAAACTGGAGAAGGAAGTGTGTACGTCACAGTGGGCGTGTACCGGTGGAGCTGGAAACGGGGGGAGATCAATAAAACAGCGTCTTGAAAATTAGAGATTGAAGATGACTCAAACATGAATCACTGCAAATACAACTTCAGAAGGTCAATGAGAAAAAACTACTATAACATGATGTTTTTTTGAAGAATAGGTCTGATTTAAATGATTTGTACCAGACCAAAGTTATTCCACACATATTCTAATTCTAATTCTAATTTTTCTCTAACTTTCAGAGAGCAGACTGGAGTTTTGCCGTGACCATACGTAGGGACAGTAGACTTATTTTGACTCCAAGAGCTCTGTGTACAATATCTCTGTTCTGGGAAAAGGACTATTTTTGCTCAAATAAATTGGAAAACAGTGTCTTTAACAGCTGACCAATGCCTCAGTGTGCCAGCAGGTGGAGTTGTTGCGCCCCCTGCTGCTGTTTAGGAAACAAAGCCTTTGAAACTTTCACTGTAGATGAGGAATTTTGGAGCATAAAAAACAAACAAAACAAAAAAAACCCAAAAAACTGTGGAAAAAAATGCAAGACAGATAGTTTAGACTGTGTAACTTTTCTGGTGGAGGGTTCATCAAATACTTTTCTTCATGGAGATGTTATTGCTTTGTCTGAAATGTTTCACAGTATGGCATTAAACCAGGAGTGTCAAACTCATTTTGGTCCGAGAGCCGTATCCAACCTATTTTGATCCCAAAGGGGCAGGAAAAAAACATATACCCCATATAAACCCCCAAAATAGTAATAAGTTCAAATATTTGTGCAGAGAAATGCAAAGAGATGTGCGGATGGCGGCTACAGCCGTGGACTCCGCGGCTAAACCAGGCAGATGACATGACGAAAAATAATATTTAAATTAAATTCGGGCGGGTGGCGGTTTCACTACTCAAATAAAAAACTCTGAAGGAGACCGAGCGGATGGCGGGCGGGTGTGGGTTTGAAAACTGGTCAAAAACTGTGGTTGCAAATGGATAGAGGGCGTAGTAGCCCAACCGCGCATCTCTAAAATCTATCACAGAAATCTTTTTTAATTGATGAACTCTTTCTTTTACAAAATATTATAATATTATGAACAACCTGAAACTTTAAGAACAACACAATGTTTTAACATGAACTTGTTTGTAAACAGGAATAAGTCCATTTTTGTTGTAAAATCCTGCACTCTGCTCCACTTTTCTCTTGTTGGACATTTTTCTGATGAGGGTGTCACGGTCAACAGTCAAAACGATCGTCCTTTAAGAGCGTTTGGAAAGAGACAAGTCTTCATTTGTGCTGCTCTGGTGGGAGGGGCCACGTACAGAGACACTGGAGACACTGCTGTGATAAACACCACAGAAAATTACCAAGATTTTAATAGAAAATATAATTAAAATATTTTAGTAGAAAATCAGCCGAGGGCCAGATTAAAGGTCTCGGAGGGCCGTATGTTTGACACTCCTGCATTAAACCATTCTGTCTTTATGGGTCACCAGATTTGACCTTTACAGGACAGATCTGTGGAGAGGCGACCCCACTCACAGTCAGAATGCCTGTTTTCTTAGATATTTTTGAGATATTAAACCACTTGTAATTGAATAAATGTAAAGTAGAGCTGTTTAATGTCGCACTGTGGAACATTCCAGACAGAGCGATGACATCTCCATAGGAAACAAGCACGGGCCATCTACCAGAAATTTAACAATGCACCTTTATATATATCATATTGAGGAACATTCAAGAAAAGAAAGAAGATCTCCATGGAGACAAGCAGGTAGTGTGCACCCACCAGAAAAGTGACACAGTGCACCTTAGCTTGGACATCATTTAATCCACATTTTTGCTCTTGTTTGGGTAATTTATTAGTGTAAACTCCTGTGGCAGTATTTGAGACCTGGTTTAGTCCTGAGGTAGGCCTGATAGTCCTGCTCTAGACCTGGTTTAGACCTGTTCTAGACCTGGTTTAGACCTGTTCTAGAACTGGTTTAGACCTGTTCTAGAACTGGTTTAGACCTGGTTTAGACTTGGTTTAGACCTGGTTTAGACCTGGTTTAGACTTGGTTTAGACCTAGTTTAGACCTGGTTTAGACCTGGTTTAGACCTAGTTTAGACCTGGTTTAGACCTAGTTTAGACCTGGTTTAGACCTGGTTTAGACCTGGTTTAGACCTAGTTTAGACCTGGTTTAGACCTGGTTTAGACCTGGTGCTGCTCTGAAAGCCCGCTGCTCCTTTAAACACTCGGCTGTCTCCTCCTCACCACTTCCTGGGGGTTGCCAAGTCTGCTTGTTTATAGCGACTTTGGGCTTATTACCTTTTGAAAGTCTCTCCCGAGAGGCACTTCTCACTTTTAAAAAATATGTCCAAAGCCTTTTTCAGTTCTGCTTTCCATAAATAGACCAAATAATGGCTGAATTACAAGCTGTTGATGTTTTAAAGCAGTTATTTATGTAAAGAAGTGGAACATCAATGGAGAAAATGTGATTAGTTAAGCCTGGTTTAAACATATAATTTACTACAAATGATTATCTATTCATGCTTACGTCACAAAACAAGGAGATCTTTGTGACTAATTTGGGCTCTATTGGCCATATGAACTCTAATAATCTCTGAAGACAAAAACTGAGAAAATGACCCAGTTTTCTTCATCTAGATGTCATTGTATTGTGTGTTTCTTTTTTTCCTTTAATAAATTGTCTATTAATTTGTGGATTATAATTGGTTTAACTTGATAAAAAATATTTAAAAAGTCGTCATTATAGTGTCCTGTTATGTTCAGTAGATCAACAGTTCCAACCTGCTGCCTGTGAGTGACACTGAAGCTGCGATTTGAGTCCCGTCCTTCATGGAAAACTTTGGCAGATTGTGAAGACGCTGCTGCTGAATCCATGGTTTTATCACATGCTCAGTGTCGGGAAACTGCACCAGAAGTTGTCATCTGCTTGTTTCCAAATGTAAGTGAGGTAAGCGAGAACAGAGCCTATTTGACACAAGTTTTTGTCTATTTTTGTGACTTCATTTCAGCACCAGAGAGGCTATACTTTTTTGACTCTTTATTATGACACTGTAATGTGTCCAAGTAATTTCCTTGTGGGTAAATACAGTTTATCTTAAAGGTGCATTGTGTAACTTTATTAAATTTAATATCATACTGTGGAACATACCAGGCATATCCATAGAAGGAAGCACACCCCCACAAAGTTACATAGTGCACCAATCCAGACTCAAAACGGTTCTGTTTAGCTGCAGATGACTGAAAGGTTTTCATTCTGCACTCTTCTCTCATTTAATTTCTCTGTTTTAAATTTTATGATGATTATTTATGTTTTTGTTTGTTTGTATTGTGATTTTAATTTAATATGTTTCTTTTCTTTCTCCAAATGATTTCTCTTGTGGATCAATAAAGTCTGTCTAAGTCTAAGTCTTATTCTGTAAAGCACTTTGAATTACTTGGTGTACAAATTGTGCTATACTAAAAAATTTGCATTGTCTTACCAACTTGACGTCTATTTTTCTCTTTGTTTGCAATAGAGAAGAAGACTAATTCAAACTGTTTCAGTGTCTCATGTCTCTATTCACTGTTTCATGTTATGACTGATGTGTCATTTTATTCTGTTTGTGCTGTTTTCTGCTGCCTCTTGGCCAGATCGTCATTGCAATTGACTTACCTGGTAAAATACTGAATAAAAAAAAACAAAAAACTACTGCTTCATGACATCACAAGGTGGAGCAGAGCATTTTGAGCTGTGGAGATGTAGACAGACTAATAATAAAGAGTTACTCAAACATGTGTGAATGAAACAAAACACAACTTCAGGTGTGTTTTTGAGGAGGGAACAACATTAGAACATGATTTAAATCTCACTGGAACATCTTTGACAACACCTGGAAAGGAAAAAAACTCTTTTTATTCTCCAAAATTATTAAAAATATTACAAGCTTTACCCATCTTTTGGATAGGGTGATCAGATGTCCCTATTTCCCTGGGACAGTCCCAGTTTTGAGTCTGTGTCCCCTGTCCCAGCAGATTTATACAAAACCAATGATTTGTCCCAGTTTTATACAAGAAATGTCCCTGGTGTCCCTATGTTTGACCAATTTGATTTAAACAAGATCTAAACCAGGACTATCACAATTTTTGACTAATCTGATCCTTGTCAACAGTAAAGAGGAGCATAAATTGTTATTTGTTTAGTCAAAATACAAAAAAACTCCAAAACAAACCAAAAACAAAACATGTTTGCGGAAGACCATAAAGCAAAAAAATAAAATAAAACAAATAAATAAAAATAAAAAACTATATAACGACACATGTCCCTTGGATTATGACTGGCACGCTTACATGCTCTTTTCACTGTTTTATTTATACCAACATCCTAACCCAGATGTGTCCCAGTTTAGAATTTTGAAAATCTACTCTAGACCCTCCTTTAGAGCAATGGGGAAGGCAGAAGGCCTTTTTTTATTTTTTTTTCCAAACTACCAACACTCATCGGTACTTCCTGCCTACTTTATCTTTCCTCCAATCACATATTATATTCTGTAAACTGTCCAATCAGCTTCAAGCTAAATAGTGACATTTGACATTATGCTAGATGTACTTCCCGTATTACATACCTACATACATACATACATATATACATACATACATACAGACATACATACATATATACAGTACATACATACATATATACAGTACATACATACAGACAGACAGACATACATACATACATACATATAGTACATACAGTACATACATACATACATACATATATACAGTACATACATACATACATACATACATACATACATACATACAGTATATACATACATACAGTATATACAGTACTTTTTTTTTTTTTTTTCTACAGTATGGGAGTGGTTTGCAATTTATCATACAGGAGAGCAGAAGAAATGAAACCAAAACTAAACAACAACAAATAAATAAATAAATAAATAAATAATGTCATAAGTTAAATAAAGCTATACTATACTTCTTATAGATATTGTAAGTTTTAACAGCTTCTTTGTTTTGGACCTGTTGGCAGAAGGCGACATGGCTGGTCCTCTTGCTGTTCTCTGTAAACCTGGCAACCCTCCTCCCCCTGCGGCTTCTTGTTTTTCCACAGTCAAGATGGCGGCCGTCCCCGAGAGCAGAGTCCTGACTTACAGCGTTTTTAAATGGAGCTCCTTCTCCTCCACGTACCTGCCCGAGTGAGTAACACCTGCGCCCAACACGCGACCAAACGCCCCGGGTTTTCCTGCCCAGAGATCGTGTGTTTTTTGCTTTCTTCCCCCTCCATCCCGGACAGGCCCCTCACGTCTGCAGCCCGGGCTAGTTAGCATTTAGCATCTCTGTTTACGAGGAGCGCTTGATGCAGCTATCGTCAAAACGCGATACTCCAATTAAACCGTGAATTTGGCATATTTCAACAAAAAACAACCATCTAACATTACAATTTGCTTGTTATACTAATTGTATAATCAAAAAATGAAGTTGTCAATCTTGTAATAACCTTAGATTAGTTCTTTGTCCCAATTCACATCAGTAGCATGAACAATTTGTTACTATTTTACGTCTATTTACGCTTAAAACGCCCAAGAAAGCATGTATGAACTAAAATAGAATAGTTTCAATACTGAAGTCATATAATACGTCTTATTTAGATGCTATTCTAATGTAAAAATTATGTTATTGTCTGTTTTTGCGCTACGCCGGTGTCAAAAACAAACCCACTATGTTAGCGTCAAACTAGCCGCTGTGCTCAAACCCAATAGCCTTCTTTAGCCACTGTCTCTTATCTGTCCAGTCTACTGACCTTTTTAAGCGTGTTACGAAACAGACTGCGACCTAAAACGCTAGAATATTCCCCATTTTGTTAATAACGATGTAATAAAACGTGTTTTCATGCTTGTGCGCCCAAGTTGAAGCTATAAACAGCTAGCTTTAGTGTGCTCTTACATGTCAGTGCACCTGCTGCTGGGTTTGCATTCGAACACAAGCTGGACTAAAAAGTGAGTAGATTCGTGCAGGGTGGGCAATTATTTTTTCTATTTGGCCATATAAGAAACAGAAAATATCATGGAGAGCCGGGCCAAAATGCTTAACTCAGTTCTGCATGATATGAGTTGTATTCTCTATAAAAAGCAATAAATGTCATTGTTCTGACGCACTGGTCAGACTGGGAAGAGTTTATGTTATAACTAAGAAATGAAAAAGTGAGGCTGCTGAACAAAAAATGTCATTTGAAAAACCACTTCTAAAATTAAAGCAATGCAGCTTTAGTCCATGCATGAGGTCAAATTATAAAATATGTTTATTTTGTAAATCCAGATGAGTTTAAAGGGGCCGGTCAGAGTCAAACAAAGATCCGTATGTGGCCCCGGAGTTGTGCAATGCCCAGGTCTGGACGAGAGTGACCAGATGTCCCTATTTGCCCAGGACAGTCCCAGTTTTGAGCTGTGTGTCCCCTGTCCCAGCAGATTTATCCAAAACATAGAATATCTATTGTCATTTTAACAGATACAATGAAATTAAGTGCATCCTTGTTCAGTGGAAAGGTAGCAATAAATAATAAAAAATAAAAAGATCTCTGTGGACATTTAAAAAAAAGAAAGTACAAAAATCTTCCACACTCACACATATCCCAACCATACACATCCACACTCATAAATGTAAAACGTAAAATACTGTGCTTTGAGAATGTTGTGTGAGTGTAGAAAGTCCGATGAGATGCTCTGCTCGTGGCAAATTTGAGGAGATCTTGCTGACTGTACTTGTTTTCCGCACAGAATGTGGACCGCATACAATACAAAGAAAACAAGACATATAGAAATACAGAATAGACCGCAAGGAAAGCACTGAGCCGCTGCAACTACATGCACCGCCATCCTCCACGAACAAAACCATGGATTTGTCTGGTTTTAGACAAGGAATGTCCCAGTTGTCCCTATTTTGGACCAATCTGATCCCTGCCAACAGTAAAAAGAGGCAAACATTGTCATTTGTTTAGGTAAAATACAGAAAAGCTGCTTAAAATGACTAAAATACTCACTCATGTCATGAATGGGCTAAGTCCATAAAAACATTAATTAATTGTGCACTCATTTCACAATTTTATTATTACCAACCACCCCAAACCAGGGGTGTCCCAGTTTTTAATTTTGAAAATCTGGTCACCCTAGGTTACACAGAAGCTTTTTTATACAATTTCTAACATTACAAAACTATAAACAAAATATTAATAAGATCACAGTACTAAAAAGAACAGCTTAAACTGTTATATTGCCATAGGATGACCAAATTTTCAAAAGGAAAATTTTTATGCACTCGGTCTATTCATGACAAACATGAGTCAGTACAGTCACATTTTCTTTGTGTTTTAGTCGTTTTTAAACACCTTTTCTGTATTTTACCAAAACTAATAACAATTTATGTCTCTCTTTACTGTTTTCAGGATCAGATTGGTCCAAAATAGTGACACCTGGGACATTTCTTGTATAAAATCAGTGGTTTTGTATAAATCTGCTGGGACAGGGGACACAGGCTCAAAACTATGAATTGTCCCGGGTAAACAGGGACGTCTGGTCACCCTATATAGGCCTACTTTAACAAAAATGTATTACTTAAGATAGTGTTGCGTAAAGTATCTGAAGTCAGATACTAATCAATATCAAAACTGGTATCGAAACTAGAGCCTCATTTTTCGCTGGTATTAAAAATGTCCCATTCACAGAACAGAAGTGAACCTTTAGAATGCTTAGCTTTAGAATGATCTTGAGCTGTATCAGAACAAATATAAGAACACAGACTAGTACATACCCATGGACCTGGTTTAGACCTGGTTTAGACCTGGTTTAGACCACTGAGGGATTACACAGATATAAAGCCACATAGGAATAGAAAAGAAAGTTCTATGATTTAATGTTGAAACTCACATTGTACTGTCTAAAGAAAGAATGTTTTTTATTATCATCATGGTACCAGAATTGGTATTGAGTATCAAATCTATTCCTGAGTATGGAAAGCGAGTTTGAAATTTTAGTATTGTGATATTTAGAATCAACTGCACCTGTATACATTACCATATTTTGGTATTAAGTACATTTTCTGTGTTTGTAGGAATATCTTGGTGGATAAGCCTAATGACCAGTCTTCCCGGTGGTCGTCTGAAAGTAACTACCCTCCTCAGGTAAGTAAATGTTGTTGTTGTTTATATTGTCTAGCACTGGTCTTTCAGCCTGGTCTGGGTTAAAAATAACTCTGATAATTAACATTTTGAGCAGATATTAGTTTCACATTCCAGGCATTCCTCGTGTCAGCGGTGACAGGGACCTATGAGCTCTCTCAGATTATGTAACTTGTGCTTTGCCAAGTAACGTCACACGGGGCAGTCAGTGCAGATTACACATGGATATTGGTTAGGGATGGGACAATATACAATAATACCATATATTGTGATAATAAAGGTACACAGTAATCAGTAGGGCTGGGTATCATTAAGAAGTTGCCAGTGCGAAACCTAGGCCACGATACAATATGTATCTTGTACAGTGAGTGATTCAGTAATAAATAAATGAAAAAATAAAGGCAAAATCATGGTTGTGACACTAAAAGTCTTTGGTAAACCACTCCTTGTGCAAAGTTCTTATGAAACACAAACATTTTAATCATCAAAACAGTAAAAATGTCAAATGTGTCACATTCCTTCCTCTAAACAAGCACAGAACTGTAGTTCTTTAACAAAATAATTTTGTAAAATATACACCAAAAAATACTCTTGGTGATATACCAATACTGTATCATCACATTAAACAATACGATATATTGATATTTCAATATTTTTGCACACCCCAATAATCAGTGGTGGGACATTTTTTATAATCATGAGAATCGCCAACAAAGAAAATTGCTATTTTATCACCAGAATTAAATTTTCTTCTAGATCATTATTATTTTTAACTTTCACTAACAAATTACAACGCTTACACTAACAGTTGTTTGAAAATTGAACTTTTTTTCTTCATTTCATTCAAAGAGCAATCACTTTTTTTGCCAGCTAACGTCACACATTTATATTGTCCCGTCCCTAACCAATATTAATGTGTAGTAATAAACAATAATATTGTTTATCACGATAAAAAGGGTACACCATAATCGTTTATGGGACATTTTCTATAATCGTGAGAATCGCCAACAAAGAAAATCAATATTTTATCACCAGGATGTGCAGAAAAAAAATACTTATCCCTGGTATTTGT
Source organism: Boleophthalmus pectinirostris (assembly GCF_026225935.1). Classification (NCBI taxonomy): domain Eukaryota; kingdom Metazoa; phylum Chordata; class Actinopteri; order Gobiiformes; family Gobiidae; genus Boleophthalmus; species Boleophthalmus pectinirostris. The sequence continues at coordinate 45,277,962 of NW_026571133.1, read as the reverse complement.
GATCTAAAATATGGAACCTAGTGGGAATATTCAAATTATCTTTATTCATATCCATAACATTTTTTAATTTTTGGCATCTGTCATAATTTTTGTGATATGAACTGCATTTGTCTTAATAATGGAACGAAAGGAAACCACATGACTATATTGTCAGATGCCTAATATTGGTGCTATATCCATACTTTGCAGTGACAGGCAGGGGGCGTTCTGCTTGTATATCTATGGTGGAAGGTTCAGCTGTTACCATGGTGACACAGTGTACAACTAGAACAATATATTTTGGGTTCAGTATTTATCGTGTGTACAGTTTCTTAATAATTTTTGTTGTAACACAATGACATTTGAGCTGTGAAAGGTTGAACTAAATTAACCTCCTTGGCTAAATATTGACCAATAAAAGTGCATTTTGTTTTTGTCTGTTGTAGCTCAGGCCTTTTAATGATACTGTCCAATAAAAAACAGTTTCAGTCTTATCCTTTATCGCAGTATTTCTCTGTACCAATTATGATTTTTGGTTTGATTTCATTTAGTCTTTTTACAAACAGAATAAAAGCTTTTAGTATTGATTTCATGAGCGTAAAATACAGACTCTTTAAAGCTCCTATATGACGCAAAATGTTCTCTTTTGAGCTTTAAACCATGTTCTAATTACTGTTCCCGTCCCAAAAACAGACCTGGTGTTATGTTTTGTTTCATTCACACTTGTTTGAGTAACACTTTATTATTAGTCTGTCTATCTTCAAAGCTCAGAATACTGTGTTCCACTTTGTAAAGTTTTCAAGTGAACTGCTCCTTTTACCTTTAGTTTAGTAGAGATTCCTGAACTGAAATGATCCAAATGATTCTAGTGAAGGTTTATGGAGTTCAATACATAGTGGAGCACTTCCTGTATTACCACTTAAAATGAAAAGTCTTGTTAGACATTTGAGCAAATACTTCCACTCTTGCTAACATACTCAGAAAATGTAGTCCGAGTTTCAAATGATATGTTTAAGGTTGTCAAAAGTATAAATAATACACTAATCGATACTAAGACTAATATCGAAACTAGATCCTCATTTCTCGCAGATATTGATGCTTAAAAAAAAGTCCCACTGACAGGACAGAGAAGAACCTTTCATGAATGTGTGTAGAACCATCTGGAACTGGATCAGAACAAGTATAAGAGAGTAATATACACCCATGGACCTGGTTTAGACCTGGTTTGGACCTGGTTTGGACCTGGTTTGGACCTGGTTTGGACCTGGTTTGGACCTGGTTTGGACATGGACCACTATGGAGCCTACCTGCACCACTGAAGGATTACACAGATAATACCACATGAGAATAGAAAAGAAAGTTCTACCATTTAATGCGGAAAATCACAGGAGATTGTCTAAAGACATTGTGGATCATAATCAGAATTGAGTATTGAGTCTATTCCTTAATATTGAAATCGAGTTTGAATTTTTAGTATCGTGACAACCTCTCATCTTCATCTTTCTCTGTTTCCAGTTTTTGATCTTGAAGTTGGAGCGGCCGGCGATCGTCCAGAGCATAACATTTGGGAAATACGAAAAAACTCACGTTTGTAACCTGAAGAAGTTTAAAGTGTTTGGAGGGATGAGCGAAGAGAACATGACCGAGCTGTTGTCCAGGTGAGGAAACCAAGCGCACCCAAACTCTGTCATTATAACTGGAGTATTATCTGTTGTAGGGAGTATTATTTGTTCCATATTGGTGAGCTGTTGTACAGTTGTAGGGAGTATTATCTGTTCCCTAAGGGTGAATTGTTGTACAGTTGTAGGGAGTATTATCTGTTCCATAAAGGTGAGTTGTTGTACAGTTGTAGGGAGTATTATCTGTTACATAAGGGTGAGTTGTTGTACAGTTGTAGGGAGTATTATCTGTTACATATTGGTGAGCTGTTGTACAGTTGTAGGGAGTATTATCTGTTCCATAGGGTGAATTGTTGTACAGTTGTAGGGAGTATTATCTGTTCCATAGGGTGAATTGTTGTACAGTTGTAGGGAGTATTATCTGTTCCATAAAGGTGAGTTGTTGTACAGTTGTAGGGAGTGTTATCTGTTACATAAGGGTAAGTTGTTGTACAGTTGTAGGGAGTATTATCTGTTCCATAAAGATGAGTTGTACAGTTGTAGGGAGTATTATCTGTTCCATAAAGGTGAGTTGTTGTACAGTTGTAGGGAGTATTATCTGTTACATAAGGGTGAGTTGTTGTTATGAGTTGTTGTACAGTTGTAGGGAGTATTATATGTTACATAAGGGTGAGTTGTTGTACAGTTGTAGGGAGTATTATATGTTACATAAGGGTGAGTTGTTGTACAGTTGTAGGGAGTATTATCTGTTACATAAGGGTGAGTTGTTGTTATGAGTTGTTGTACAGTTGTAGGGAGTATTATATGTTACATAAGGGTGAGTTGTTGTACAGTTGTAGGGAGTATTATATGTTACATAAGGGTGAGATGTTGTACAGTTGTAGGGAGTATTATCTGTTACATAAGGGTGAGTTGTTGTTATGAGTTGTCGTACAGTTGTAGGGAGTATTATATGTTACATAAGGGTGAGTTGTTGTACAGTTGTAGGGAGTATTATATGTTACATAAGGGTGAGTTGTTGTACAGTTGTAGGGAGTATTATATGTTACATAAGGGTGAGATGTTGTACAGTTGTAGGGAGTATTATATGTTACATAAGGGTGAGTTGTTGTACAGTTGGGGGGGTCATTTATTGAACTTTTTATATTTTTCTGCATTCTGATAAGATTTGAGGTTTGGAGGGTTAAATAAAGGTGCATTGTGTAACCTTTCTGATTTGTCTGGGATGTTTCACAGTATGGCATTAAACCTTTCTTTCTTCATTGACACCAAACCACACCACGTTACAGTATATAGTTTTTCTGGTTGAAAACCTGTTCTCGTTTGATGGTGTCAGTGTTAAAATGACAGTATTATCGATTATCGTCTGTATTTTCTCCAGGGATATATGTCTTACGTAAAAATCTGTTAAGTGGAACTGAAAAAGCCAGAACATGCATCTCTAGTGAACATAGATTTGTTCTGATGAAGTAGAAGTTGAATGTACTTTCTTTTTTGTTTTTGCAGTGGCCTTAAGAACGACTACAACAAAGAAACGTTTACTCTGAAGCACAAGATCGATGAGCAGATGTTCCCCTGCAGATTCGTCAAAATAGGTCAGACATGTAACTTTTCTGGTTCTACTTCACCACCTTCTCTTCTCCATGGAGTTATTGTAAACTAATAAACCTTTTTGGCTGTGTTTGCTAATGTGTGTGTTGAGTCTCCATGGTAACTGGTAAACATTCTCCCCTATACACATACATGTAGAACAGCCCCAGCGCGACATCACTGCACAGTCTCAGTAGTTGGCAGAATGCACTTCTTTCTGATCCTTCTCGTCTCTCATCCTTACTTTTACATAACATTTGTGTGTGCAGTGCCTCTGATGTCGTGGGGGCCCAGTTTTAACTTCAGCATCTGGTTCATCGAGCTTCACGGCATCGAAGAGCCTGACGTGGTGCAGCCCTGTCTCAACTGGTACAGCAAGGTAACTATACTTCACTGAGCCACACAGGCTGCACTAGCACTGACTCTCTGTAATCTGACTGGAGCAGGTGCTGGGGTTTAGGCACTGACCAGACCGAAGCATTTTAGATTTAAACCACTGGATTTCAGCATTGAACCAGCAACCCTAATGAGAGAGTCATGTGAGGCTTGGCGATCATATCTGGGGACACAGTTGGGTCAAGTTTATTGAATTTAAAATCAGAATCTCCTTTAAAAGTGCACTGCGTAACATTTCTTATGAAGGGTCTGCTACCCGCCTGTCTTCATGGAAATGTTCTTGCTTTGTTCCACAGTATAGATTAAACTATATCACAAGACAAGCAGGTTACAGCACTACACTACATTACAGCTCAGATAAATGAATCATGAATAATGAATGAATAAATGCTATAATAAATGAATAAATCCCATAATGAATAAATGTTTAATGTCATACCATGGATCATTTAAAAAGACTCCAGCTGTTCATTGGCCACTACACCTGAGTGAACGTTGATCTGGATTCTTAGTCTCAGTCTGTGTGATGTGCTGCCCTCTTGTGTTCAGTACAGGGAACAGGAAGCGATCCGTCTGTGCCTCAAACATTTCCGTCAGCACAACTACACCGAGGCCTTTGAGTCTCTGCAGAAGAAGACACGAATCGCCCTGGAGCACCCCATGCTCACCCACCTCCACGCCAGGCTGGTGCTCCAAGGAGACTTCGACGCCTGCGAGGAGCTCATCCACAAGGCCGTCCGGGGTGAGATACATACACTATTATGTACAGTATATACTGTATATACAGGCCGTCCAGGGTGAGATACATATACTATTATGTACAATATATACTGTATATACAGGCCGTCCGGGGTGAGATACATATACTATTATGTACAATATATACTGTATATACAGGCCGTCCGGGGTGAGATACATATACTATTATGTACAGTATATACTGTATATACAGGCCGTCCAGGGTGAGATACATATACTATTATGTACAATATATACTGTATATACAGGCCGTCCGGGGTGAGATACATATACTATTATGTACAATATATACTGTATATACAGGCCGTCCGGGGTGAGATACATATACTATTATGTACAATATATACTGTATATACCGTCCGGGGTGAGATACATACATATTATGTACAGTATATACTGTATATACAGGCCGTCCAGGGTGAGATACATATACTATTATGTACAATATATACTGTATATACAGGCCGTCCGGGGTGAGATACATATACTATTATGTACAGTATACTGTATATACAGGCCGTCCGGGGTGATACATATACATTATGTACAATATATACTGTATATACAGGTCCGGGGTATATATCTGTATATACAGGCCGTCCGGGGTGAGATACATATACTATTATGTACAGTATATACTGTATATACAGGCCGTCCGGGGTGAGATACATGACATACACTATTATAAGATACACAGTATATTTAATTAATTATTATTATTATTAATTAATTATATACTGTATATATAAGGCACTCCTGGGTGAAATACATACTACACTCTCATATATGAATGCTGTACAGTGTGTATAAGGCCATAAGGGGTAATGTATAAAAAAGGTCACTTGTTTGTGTTGTAAATAGACGCATGTGTTGGACACATGAGCGTTTGTGCCTCTGCCTGTTTTGATCAAAGTAGCAAGTTATGTAAATGAAATGTCCTTTATCTCACTGAAACTAAACAAACTGAACTGGAACTGAATTCAGAAAGAAACCACAATCACACTGTAGATGAATCATGTTCAACTTATTAACGGTTACTTGGTGTAAATGGGGAAGATCAGTACAGATTTCAATCTTCATGACTTTTTGAGCTTCCTCTTTTTGGATCATTCAAAGGTCAGATTCTTTAGTTTTAGGGCTGATGCAGCACAGGGACGAGGAAATCAGAATCAAAACATGTAAAATGCACTTTCACTTTTTGAAGCCTTGTGTTTTCCACAGGTAATTTATGATCAAACACAGCTTTGTCACAGCAGAACTGTCACTTTAAATACAATGGACTGAAAACTGGGGCATTTTTATAACTTTTATCAATAACGAAAATTTTATGATTTTATTTATTTTTTTAAATGTTGCCCAAAAAATACTTAACATTTTATAAAGTTATGACCTCCTCAAAAACTGGAGTTGTGTTTTGTTTCATTTACATTTTAGTGTCCCTTTATTATTAGTCTGTCTACTTCTCCAAAGCTCAAAATGTTCTATTTCACCTTGTGATGTCATGAACTGGTGTTTTCAGCCTAAATCTGCAGGGTCTGTGTGTTAAACATGTGTGAGTGAAATAAAACACAGCTCCAGGTCTGTTTGTGATGAGGAAACAATGTTATAACAGGCCAGAAAAATCTTTGACCTTTTTAAAGCTCACCTCTCCCTCTCCTCTTCCTCTCTGTTGTCAGACGGTCTGTTTAACCAGTACATCAGTCAGCAGGAGTACAAACCTCGCTGGAGCCAGATCATCCCAAAGTGTAACAAAGGTCCCACCTCCCAGGAGCCGCCCCGAGAGGACGCAAACAGTGAGAGCTTTTATTCTGAAGGGATTCTACTTCCTGGTACATTTTAACGTGCAGATGACAGGTTTTTCTGTTTGTTTGTTTTTTATTCTGACTTGATAATACTCGTGTTAAATATGTAGTACAGTTTTACATCACTTGAAAAAAAATGTAAATTGCAGGAAGTAGTGCTGATTTCTTAGGAAAAAAAAAAGTAATACCTCTACTTATGTAATTAAAATGGAAAATTAAATCCAAAGTGCAGTGACATTGCAGTTGCATTTCTGTGGTGGTTAAAGAATGATTTAACAAAATAAATCCAACCCACTTACACTTTACTCCATGAACAAAACAGTTTCCAAAGTGCCGCACAATACAAATAAAACATATCCAATAGAAATATAAAATAAAAACGCTATTTAACTCCTGTAGTCCTTGTTAAGAAAATAAAACTAGTAAAATCAAATAGGTGCAAGAATATTAATATATATTAAAAAAAAAAAAAACATAAAAAGAAATACGATACACAGAGAAGCACACAACTCACGTGGTGTTAAAAGCCAGAGAGTAAAAGTGGGTCTTAGGACGAGACTTAAAATACTCCACTGTGGAGGCTGTACAGACATGGGGGGGCAGAGCATTCCAAAGCTTGAGATAAAGGTGTTGTCATTTATATATATATCGTCTATAATTCCACAGTAGTTATGATTAGACAAGTTTGGCCGTAGTTACAGAATTATCTCTGTTTGTTGCATCCGGAGACGTGAAAATTGACAAAACTCGATCACTGGGCCCCGCTGCTTCCAGAGTTACATCAAATCAAACGCTCCCTCACAGACGTATGAATGAAGCCTGTCCCAGCGTATAGAGTACAGAGTATATGTTGATTTCATGATGTTTCTGTCTTATCTCTGCTCCACAGTCTCATGGAACAAAGGAGCTTTAGTGTCTCCAGACGATCACCAGAACCACACAAGCTCACAAATCTCACTGAAACTCTCAGCATAAAAGTAGCATCTGAGCCAACGACTAATTCTGATCTGAAATAAGCAGGGATTTACAGGCTGATTTTGGCCTAGGATGTCCAAACTTCTGTTCAGTAGTTATTTCAAGGATAAATAACAGTTACATATTTGGATCTCTTAAAGTGAACTGGGTTTTAAGGAAATAAGTGCTATTTTCTGTTCCTATGCCTGTATCGCTTAGTATCAGTTAGTATCGGTTATCAGCAGATACTTAAAGTCATAGTATCTGTAGCTGGATTGGTACATCCCAAGAAATAAAACACACTCACCACTTTAATTGAAGCTCTGGCTTAAATGTCTTAAAAGTCTTCCTGGGCTGTGTCTCATTTCTTTTTCCTTGCTTCCTTCTCCACGGTTCCTCTCCTCGAGTCTCCATTTTTCAGTTGTCAGTCTAATGTGTCATATTAAGTGGTGTCCCAAAGAAAACCGCAGAAAGAAGGAGTAAACCTGACAGACGCTTCAGAGAAAAGAATCAAACTTTATTGGTGTCAGTGAGGCGTTCAGATCCTCTCTCCTCTCTCTCTCTCTCTCTCAAGGAAAGAGAAATAGACTCGCTCAGTTGCCGAGTGGATGATGGCATTCACATCAAATGCCACATCAATTTATTATTATAGCTATGGTTATATCTGCTGCCCTGTCCAACCAAGAAGTAAAATAAACTTCACTGAAATTGTCAAATTATACAAAACAGGGAACTTTTCTTTTTTTTGCAATATCTTAGATCTAATTCTTTATTTCTTTTTAGTGAAATGAGTAGTCTAACCTGTCATATGCTTTTTTAAACCTCATTTTTAAGGTTAGTGGTCTCATAATGGACTAAAGTGGCATTTTTTTGTCTCTCTGCTGTCTCTTCTTTTCCTTTATCATTTCATTTAATTGTGCATTTCCCATCACCCCCCTCTCCTCCTCACGTTTCAGGTGATAATGACGACAACAGGCCTGGGATGAGAGGAGGCCATCAGATGGTCATAGATGTGCAAACGGGTAAGAAAAATGTGTTTAAACTCCTGTCTACTGCTCAACTTATGGTTAGGTTTTGTTCTTATTACGGTTATAGAAAATCAGATACTAATGGATTTTTTTTTTTTTAATATATAATCGATTTCTAAATTAGATACTCATTTTTCACAGTTATCCATACTAAAAATTTCCCATTGACAGAACAGAAATTTAACTTTCCTGAAGAGGTTTAGAATGAGCTTGAGCTGCATCAGAACAAGGATAAGAGCATATAGACTAGTACTAGTATACACCCATGGACCTGGTTTAGACCTGGTTTAGACCTAGTTTAGACCTAGTTTAGACCTGGTTTAGTCCTGGTTTAGTCCTGGTTTAGACCTGGTTTATACTTGGTTTAGACCTGGTTTAGACCTGGTTTAGACCTGGTTTAGACCTGGTTTATACTTGGTTTAGACCTGGTTTAGACCTGGTTTAGACCTGGTTTAGACTTGGTTCAGACCTGGTTTATACTTGGTTCAGACCTGGTTTAGTCCTGGTTTAGACCTGATTTAGTCCTTGTTTAGACTTGGTTTAGACCTGGTTTAGACCTAGTTTAGACCTAGTTTAGACCTGGTTTAGACTTGGTTTAGACCTGGTTTAGACTTGGTTTAGACCTGGTTTAGACTTGGTTTAGACCTGGTTTAGACCTGGTTTAGACTTGGTTTAGACCTGGTTCAGACCTGGTTTAGACCTGGTTTAGACTTGGTTTAGACCTGGTTTAGACCTGGTTTAGACCTGGTTTAGACTTGGTTCAGACCTGGTTTCAGACCTGGTTCAGACCTGGTTTAGACTTGGTTTAGACCTGGTTTAGACCTGGTTTAGACCTGGTTTAGACCTGGTTTAGACCTGGTTTAGACTTGGTTCAGACCTGGTTCAGACCTGGTTTAGACCTGGTTTAGACTTGGTTTAGACCTGGTTTAGACCTGGTTTAGACCTGGTTTAGACTTGGTTTAGACCTGGTTTAGACCTGGTTTAGACCTGGTTTAGACCTGGTTTAGACCTGGACCACTATAGAACCTACCTGGAACATAGTATGATCTTTGAGTGTTCAAGCCCCTTGACTGAACTTCCAAAGTTTATAAAGCAAGAATGGTGAGATTATGAAGGCCAGTAGGCACCAGTTGGACAGCAATATGCCACAATTTAGGTAATGGTGTGCCAATAGTACACCAAGGGAAGATGATCGTGTCACTATAGCTAGAACTATGTTAAACTGAGAGATGTATGTGGAGGATAAATGACTTAAATTCTCTTACACCATGCTGTGTGTGGTGCAGAGACTGTGTACCTGTTTGGAGGCTGGGATGGGACTCAGGACCTGGCGGACTTCTGGGCCTACAGTGTCTCAGAAAACCAGTGGAGCTGCATCTCCAGAGACACAGAGAAAGAGGTGAACTACCTTTATACCAGATTCAAACAGTGTCAGAATGTCTTAATTTCAAAAGTGTGATTAAACTGATTATTTTGTTATATATTTAAATTTAGATTTAATTCATTTGACACCACTAATGGAAATTAAACATTAAAAAACATACTTTCTAAGACAACATCTCCACATCTTCACATAGCAGTGTAAAACATTAAACTCTAAAAAGTCATCAGAATTATGTAACAAACAAAATAACTAATAGAATCAATAGATAAAATAAATAATAATAATAAAATCAGTAAATAAAAGCCAGAAAAAAGAGTCATAGGATATTATTAGGCACATCACTGGTGCAAGGCTTCAACAGTGAACATAGAAAGTGAGACAAAGGCTTCACATTTACTCCCAAATAGTCTTTAATGAATGACAATGTTTTGATTGAATTGTTGTCATTCATTAAATGCAGTTTGGGAGTAAGTGTGCAGACTTTGTCTCACTTTCTGGGAGGGCATCTGACACAGAGGAATATAATAGACATTACTTTACAGAGTTTGTTACCACAGATGACCCTGAACTCCCCTGTCTGTCCTCAGAGCGGGCCGTCCGCGCGCTCCTGTCATAAGATGTGCATAGACTCTGTGAGGAGGCAGATTTACACTCTGGGCAGATACCTCGACTCCAGCGTCAGAAACAGCAAAAGTCTCAAGAGCGACTTCTACAGATACGACATCGAGCAGAACACCTGGAGCCTGCTGAGTGAAGACACTGCAGCCGACGGAGGGCCCAAGCTCGTCTTCGACCACCAGGTCAGAGGTCACACACTGGGTCAAGGGTGTAAAAGCTGTCTACAGCGATGCACATGTACATATTTTTCTCACTATATGTCGCACTTTTTTCATGGTTTGGGTGGTCCTGTAACTTATACTCAGGTATGATTTATATATATATATATATATATATAATATATATATATATATATATATATATATATATATATATATATATATAAAAATATATAATTTAGTTTGTTATTTTCACACTGACAGCCACGAGAGGGCTCTCTAGGCTTGTGTGCCAGTATCTGCTACTCCTATTAGTACTTCTGTACCACTGCAAATTTTAAATTCCTCTTCTGCTTTCCCTTCTTCCTCTTCGTCTCCTCGTCTTCTTCAGATGTGTATGGACTCAGAGAAGCACATGATCTACACGTTTGGAGGCCGGATTCTGACGTGTAATGGGAGCATGGAGGACACGCGCACCACAGAGCCTCAGTTCTCGGGTCTGTACGCCTTCCACTGCGGCAGCGCCACCTGGAGGCTGCTCAGGGAAGACTCGTGTAACGCCGGCCCAGAGGATATACAGTCCCGCATAGGCCACTGCATGCTCTTCCACACTGTGAGTAACACTAAAGTACCAGTGTGAAGGAGATGAGTGAGAGTGACTACAGTTAAAAGTTCTATATTACGCAAAACTGATTTCTGTCAGTTGTTCATTATTAACACTCTTCAGACAAAATCTGACTATGTGGGGTTGACCATAACTCGAGTTCTGTGTTACAGCCTGTGTGTCAGCCTGGAGTCCAAAGCAGCGTTTTATGGCCTTGTCTTGAACCCTGTAAATATAGGTATTATTAAGAAGTTGCCAATACGATACAAACCTCAATACATAGGCCATGATATGATATGTACCTCGATACAGTGAACTTTTGATTTGATATGATATATTTCAAACTGATTTGATATGGCTCAATAAAAAATGAAGGCTAAATCATGGTTGTGACACTAAAAATCTTTGTTAAACTACTTTTTATGTAAAGTGAAGATGAAATGCAAAATTTTAATCTTCAAAAAGTGAATATCTCAAATGTGACTCATAAACAAGTTTCCTTCCTCTAAACAACAACAAATCTGTAGCTCTGTAAGAAAATAAATTAGTCAAATACACTAAAAATAATACTCTTGGTGATATAACAATACAGCAGCCCACGATATCCATACTGTATCATCACATTAAACAATATAATATATGGATATTTTAATATTTTTGCACACACCTACCTTTGAACGTCTTTACATTTCGCACAGGCATAAAAGGATTACGCACCTTGCTCAAGCTCTGTAAAGTTGCATATCCTCACAAAGACATGTAACTCACACATTTAGACAGAAAACACCTTAAGCTCTGTCTCAGGTTTTATTTCGTAATGATTGGACCAATACTGACACAGATAATCCGTGCTAAACCTGGTCAAACAAGATTGAAAAATAATATGATCAAATATACACACGTCTAATTCATCCGCAGACAGTGCCGAACATGCCTTGTTTTCCACATTTAAACATTGTTTGAAAAAGATCCACAAAGAGATATTTTGACCTTTTTTGTCTATAACTTAATTTAGAGTGAAAACGAAGAGAGAGAAGCGCTCCTCCTGTGTCTGTGTCCCTCAGCACCGTGAGCGTTAGAACAGCAGTAGAGAGACGTGGAGAGGGACAGAACAGAGGAGCAGGTCCAGTTTTACTCTAAACATTTAAATGATAAAAATGAAGTTTAATAACATATTGTAAGCCTATATTGAGTATATTGTAAAGCATAAAAGCTGTTTAATGCATTAAAAGCGGCTCTATCAACACATAAAACCCATTCAAAACAAAATATATAAAGAAATTAAACCAAATAAAAATCGTGCGACCAAAATTCTGAATTGATTCAATGATTGTAAATTCTTTCAAATCCTGTCTCGTTCTTGTCTCTTGACTAATGCAAACAACAAGATGAATGGATTTTTTTTTTTAAACAAATTTGTCTATAAAGTTAAAAAGTTATAATTCAGTTGACCGATTAATTGAAAAAAAAAAAAAAAAAGAAAGAAAAGAAAATAGATTAGAGCCGTTAAATTAATTGATAAGAAAATAATCGTTAGTTGCAGCCCTAGTTTTTGTTATAGATCAATATTGTATTTGACTCTAACTGCCATGTTTTGTATACTGAACAGAGTCAAGATTTTCATAGTTGCTCTTTGGTTCCACAGAGAAACCGGTGCTTGTACGTCTTTGGAGGTCAGAGGTCAAAGACGTACCTAAACGACTTCTTCAGCTACGACGTGGACGGAGATCACGTGGAGATCATTTCAGACGGAACCAAGAAGGACTCGGGCATGGGTGAGAGAATTACAACAACATGCCCACGTAAAATACCAGAAATAATGTGTTATCCAACACATTTGAACCCATCAAAAAAAAAAAAAAGATTCAAAACATAAAATCCAAACTTTTTCAGACATTCTGAAAAATAGCTAAAATGGGCCCTTTAACAGAATAAAAAATGATTATCAGTATTCTGTTTTTTTTGTATTGACTTTTTTTGTATTTCTTCTGTTTAGTTCCGATGACGGGTTTCACGCAGAGAGCCACGATTGACCCCGAGCTGAATGAGATCCACGTGCTCTCAGGCCTCAGCAAAGACAAGGACAAAAGAGAGGAGAACGTACGCAACTCTTTCTGGATCTACGACATCGCAAGAAACAATTGGTGAGATTCAAGATTCGAGGATTTATTGTCATTGAATCCCATTGTCGAGTGTCTGTCCCAGTATCTGTGTACGCTGGTGTATGAGAATAAGAATGTGTGTGTGAATGGGTGAGTGGTTCCTTGATGTAAAGCGCTTTGAGCCTTGAAGGTACAAAAGAGTTGTCCAAACATGTGTCCATTCACCAAACAGTATCAGTGCCCTATACGTTCTGCTTCTCTCAAACTGTGGAGCGGCACTTCCCATTCATTGTGCGTTGAGAATTAGCTGAGTCGTGCTAAAATAAATCTATATTTAAATATCAGACAGAGGACAGCAGGTTACAGACTCATATCCACAGACAGCGTGTTCAGATTTTTACTACAAGGTAAGCACATCACTGGAGGAAATCTCAAACCCCAAAATGGAACACAAAACAATGACAAGTCCATAGGTTTTCTGGGCAGGATCATTCAGACCATAGCACTATTTTAACTTCAGTAATTCATGTTATTTTCAGCACGAGCTTCAAGACACAGACACCTACTTTTCTAAACACAGAAGCTTCCTCCAGTGAAGTACAGACGGATTATTTGTTTATGTAGACAGTGGATGTGCACGCAGCCGTAGTACAGAAAGCACTGCTGTTTGTGTGCTTAACATAAAGTTGCAACACTAGCTAGCAGTGTTGGCAGCACTAAAACAGTTTCAGTGTGTGATGAAAGAAGTTCTGATGCTAAATGAACATTAGTGATTAGCGATATGTCTTAATGACCCATATGCTTTAAATGCTGATGAGTGCGTAAATGACGAGAAGAAATGTGTCAAACTTCAGTAGCCAGACATCCACTCATACCTGATCCATACACCTATCCCCGCCCCCTGGAGAGTCTGAAATCTGCTAAAATCCTCCAACACACTGACATGATACAGACGAGACAGAGACTCTTTCTGCAGGAGACATGTGCAGTAGTGACGTAGCCTGATGATCCTTCGATTTACATTGTAGCAAAGGTTTTAAGTATTTAGCGGCACAGTGGCAGAGCAGTTAGGGCTCTCGCCTCACAGCAAGAAGCTCCTGGGTTTGATTCTGGTGCTTTCTGTGTGGAGTTTGCATATTCTCCTTGTGCCTGTGTAGGTTTTCGCCATTTTTCCTTAACACTAAAAACACGGACAGTCGGGTCAATTCCAGGACTCACTTAAAAAAGAGATTCTTAATGTCAGCGGGACTATCCTGGTTTAATGAAGGTCAAATAAAATAAGATGTATCTAGTTTCGATACTAGTTCAGTATCAGTAGTAATTAATACTTTTGACAACCCTATTCACTGAGCAAGCTGAGAAACGTTGATAAATAAATATATAAATTGTGGTTGATTGTTTGTGTCCTCAGGTCGTGTGTTTATAAGAACGATCAGGCGGTGAAGGAAAACCCAACGAAAGCTCTACAGGAGGAGGAACCCTGTCCACGCTTCGCTCATCAGCTGGTCTACGACGAAATGCACAAGGTCAGAGAGAATGGAACTGGTTTAAAGAGGGGCTAGTGCGAAAAATCATGATAATTACTATATGCAATTATCATTTTATACATGATAATAGATGAAACACTGTATTTTTGTACTCAACATTTATCGTATATATAAAATTTCTCTGTGAAAGTGGGAGATTTGGGGTAAATTTGAGCTGTGGAGGTTTGACTTAGTAAATTCTAATTAATAATTGTGCCATTTGTTGCAGCTTGGGCCTTTCAATCCTCCATAAATACACAAAAACACGATACAAAACAATACACTTACAACATGGTGGGGGAATGAAATGACCAGGAGAGGGCAGCAGAGTACACTACAAATTAAAACATGGAGAACTCTCACTCTCTTCCCTGAACTGTTTTGTCTGATAAGTTTCACAAACACTAAAAAACTGTATTTGTTAAATGAGTAAGAGCACATTAGGAGTGAGGAGGATTGTTTAACATTCAAAGGCCTGTACCACGTTTTTTCCATATATTTGAGCAAATTGTGCCTTGCCCCAATACAGTGCTATTATATAAGCATCTCTTGAGGTCAAAATAAGTCTCCTGCATTGTATATTTGATAATCAGGAGGTTTGTGTTAGCATTCTAGTTGTTGTTATCTTTACTGTCACAGCAAAACTCCACTCTGGTCTTTGAGAGTTGTGAAAAGTGCTTTTAAACTCATCGTGGTGAATAATTAGGATGCTGGGGGGGTGGGAAGGAGGTCCGTCACCTGCTTCCCACCTCATGGAGATGTCGTCGCTCTGCCTGGAATGTTCCACAGTATGACATTAAACAGCTCTACCGTACATTTATTCAATTACAGGTGGTTTTACAGCTCAAAAATAGGTATTCTGACTGTGAGCGGGGTCGCCTCTCCACAGATCTGACCTGTCACTTGGTCTGGTTTGGTCTCCATGAAGATAGAAAGGTTTAATGCCATACTGTGAAACATTCCAGACAAAGCAATAACATCTCCAAACGCTCCACCAGAAAAGTTACACAATGCGCCTTTAAACTTGATTAAACATGTTACCGTTTCGTTATTCCCACTGTCCTCTGTATTTCTCAGTAGGATTGGAGATGTTTTGAAGCTTTGTTTTAGACGAGGTAACACTTGAATAATGTTGAAACTGTTGTTGTTTTGTGTTTTAGGTGCATTATTTGTTCGGCGGAAACCCGGGGAAGTCCTGTTCTCCAAAAATGCGTTTGGACGATTTCTGGTCTTTGAAACTCTGCCGACCGTCCAAAGAATACCTGCTTCGGCACTGCAGATACCTCATCAGGAAGTACAGGTACAAATATATACAAGGATTATTTGCAATAGTTACAATAATCATACTGACTTTTTCTCACTGACCCTCTGAAGTTGTATTTGGAGTGGTTCATGTTTGAGTTTTGTCGATCTACCCTCATTTTCAGCTCCACTGGTAAATGCCCACTGTGACGTACATACTTCCTTCTCCACTTTGATGTTCTTAATGGGTGATACTCGTAGGATTGGGCAGCGTTGCGTCGTCTTTTTGCTCTAGTTTGATGTGCACCTCTCCAGGAAGGGCCCACAGCACGCGACGCTTTGTCATTACATTTACTCCCATGTCAGCTCCCATTGGACACCACAGTTTTCTAACGTGGAAGTCAGTGCACTTGTTTATTTTATGAAGTTGTTTTAGATCAATATTGTGTTTTCAAATGTACAAATTATAACAGAATGATCCACGGGGGTCAGAGGTTATAACTACAGAGCACACACAAGCACTACAGGGCGGGTTTAAAGGGGACATATGTAAAAATGCCTACTGCTGTATTTTACTTCATTGGTGATATTGTGTTGTTCTGACCTGTGCTGCCCCCTGGTGGTGTTGTGTTGTAGGTTTGAGGAGAAGGCCCAGTCTGAGCCTCTGTCTGCACTCAAGTATCTGCAGAACGACCTGAGTCTGACAGTGGACCACAGTGACCCAGACGAGACCAAAGAGGTGAGAGGACACTACTACTACATGTACTACTGCAACTACTATGACAACAAGCATATACTACAACCACTACACCACTACACCACCACTACTACTACTACTACTACTATAGAGATGAGACCAAAGAGGTGAGAGAATACTACTACTACTATGACAACAAGCAACATACTATAACTACTACTACACTACTACACTACTACTACTACTACTACTACTACTACCACTACCACTACCACTACCACTACCACTACCACTACTACTACTACTACTACTACTATAGAGATGAGACCAAAGAGGCGAGAGAATACTACTACTACATGTACTACTGCAACTACTATCACAACATGCATATACTACTACCACTACCACTACCACTACCACTACCATTACTACTACCACTACTACTACTACTACCACTACCACTACCACTACTACTACTACTACTACTACTACTACAGCAGTGATGAGGCCAGAGAGGTGAGAGAATACTACTACATCTACATGTATTGCAAATACTACGACTACCACATATACTACCACTACATCGAGACAATTCTACTACTGCATGTACTACAAGTATTACTATTGCATGTATTACTGCAGCAACGACAATGTGACCAAAGAGGTTGTAATACATATTACTGCATATACTACTGCTACACCAACTGTTACTACTCCAGCTATTATTCTATCATAGACACTTCTGCATATACTTCTACTAATACTACTGTTACTATAATACTATTACTACTATGATGAGATCAAAGAGTTGAGATACTTTTACTACTCCTGCCACTATTAAACTGCCCAAACAGACAGCCATCACACTACTGTAGTATTAATATTAGTTAGTACTACTTCATCCTAGTGTGAATACTCCTACTGCTACTACACCTGTTACTGCTACTTAATATCTATAGTTTCATGTTATACAGTCCCATGTTAGTCTCATGTTATATAGTTCTATGGCCTGTGTTCTATAGTCCTGTGTTCTATAGTCTCATGTTCTATAGTCCTGTGTTCTATAGTCTCATGTTCTATAGTCCTGTGTTCTATAGTCTCATGTTCTATAGTCCTGTGTTCTATAGTCTCATGTTCTATAGTCCTGTGTTCTATAGTCTCATGTTCTATAGTCCTGTGTTCTATAGTCTCATGTTCTATAGTCCTGTGTTCTATAGTCTCCTGTGTTCTATAGTCCTGTGTTCTATAGTCCTGTGTTCTATAGTCTCATGTTCTATAGTCCTGTGTTCTATAGTCTCGTGTTCTATAGTCCTGTGTTCTATAGTCCTGTGTTCTATAGTCCTGTGTTCTATAGTCCTGTGTTCTATAGTCCTGTGTTCTATAGTCCTGTGTTCTATAGTCCTGTGTTCTATAGTCCCTGTGTTCTATAGTCTCATGTTCATAGTCCTGTGTTCTATAGTCCTGTGTTCTATACTCCTGTGTTCTATAGTCCTGTGTTCTATAGTCCTGTGTTCTATAGTCCTGTGTTCTATAGGCCTGTGTTCTACAGTCCTGTGTTCTATAGGCCTGTGTTATACAGTCCCATGTTAGTCTCATGTTCTATAGTCCCATGTTGTATTAGTTTAATGCAGAAACTCTTAATATTCCAGTAACGTGTGTTTCCTTTAGTTCCAGCTTCTGCCGAGCGCTTTGTTCAAGTCCAGCTCTGACTTCATCCCACTGGGTAAGAAACCTGCATGAAACTGGAATATAAGAAAAAAAACTCGGCCAGTCTTTTTTATTATTATTTTTATGTCCGCTACATTTTGGTGAAATGTGTAGTGTTTTTTTTAGAGTTAGCGTATTAAATCATTTCTTTGTTCATGTTTTATTAAAGGTACATTGTGTAACTTTTCTGACGGAGGTTCCGTCAAATGCTTCTTGATTGCGATTTTATTGCTTTGTCTGGAATGTTTCACAGCATTAAACGGACCAATTTACAGGTCAGATCTGTGGAGAGGCGACCTCGCTCACAATCAAGATGCCTGTTTTTCTAAATATTTTTGAGCTATAAAACCTCCTGTGATTTAAATAATTGTAAGATAGAGCTGTTTAATGTCATATGGAACATTCAATGACGTCTCCATAGAAACAAGCAGGTGACGGACCCCCATCCAAGATGTTACACAGTGCATCTTTAAAAGTATTCTATATTATATTACACAAAACCAACTCTTGTGAGCTTTAAGTCATGTTCTAATGTTATTATCTCCTCAAAAACATACTGGAGTTGTGTTTGTTTCATTCACTCATGTTTGAGTAACTCTTTATTATTAGTCTGTCTACATCTCCAAAGCTCCAAATGCTCTGCTCCACCTTGTGATGTCATGAAGTGGTTGTTTTCAAGTTAACAGCTCCTTTTACCTTTTGTTCAGTAGAGATTGTCAGTTCCAGGACTGAAATGATCCAAATAATTCTCATGAAGGTGTATGGAGTTTAAAAACACAGTGGAGCACTTCCTGTATTACCACATGACATCAGAAGGTGGAACAGAGTTTTCAGTTTGAGAGAAGAACTCAGCCTGAATGTTCAGGGTTTGTATGTTCAACATGTGTGAATGAAACAAAACACAACTCCAGTGTAATAATTTAGACCTTTAACCTTTAAGACTATTTAAAGTGTAGTTTTTATAAAGCATTCATTTGAACAATTCATTCATTTGAATTTCCTTTGGGATCAATAAAGTGTCTGTTTATCTATTTTTTAAATGAATGTTTTTAATGTGTTCAGGTTTTTCAGACGTGGACCAGACTTATGCCCAGCGGACTCAACTTTTCGACACCTTGGTCAACTTCTTCCCTGACAACATGACTCCGCCCAAAGGAAACCTGGTCGACCTCATCACGCTCTAGCCCCGCCCCTCGCCACGACATCACCACTATGACGTCACTATGACATCACTGGACAGGCTACGCGCTGTTGCTCCTCAAGACGGGAGACCGACCCTATCACGCAACACCTTTTGACAAACTACAAACGTCTATTCAAAGTTTTCTGAATCTTATTGTCTTTTTAAGAAAACACGATTTTCAATTCTATTTCTCTTTAGTGGGTTAGTCCAGAATTTTCTGCTTGTTTCATATAATTCGAAGTAACTTTGGAAAGCAGACAGGAGCAGAGTGTGTGTGAGATTTTGAGTGGCGTTTTTAGCAGCAGGTTTGATTGACCCGCTCCCTGCTAAACCAGTGGTGCAGGCAGGAAGGGGCGTTACCTTCAACAGCCTCGCTCCTGATTGGCTCTGTGGTTGCTATGATACTCGCAGTCAAAATTCTCAGCTCCCAATTTGCTCCTATAACTGCCAGCCTCGATGAGCTTCATGTGACTGGAGCTGAACACTATGGGTGATGTCACACTCACTTAATCCACTTGTTTACACAGTGTATGTCAGAACCAAACCCGACCCAACCCAGCAGCGAGGAATCTGGCGCTGGTCTAGATACACGTCAGATGCAATCTAAAACATCAGACTTTTAACCCGTGCTCAGACGGGCTCAAAGTACAGAGAGCAGCTCAGAGCTGCTCAGAGAGCACAGTGCGGTGGTGTGGTGGTGCTGCTCCGGGTTCTTAACTTTGGGAGTGTGTTTTTGACTGACACCGGAGCCATTCACCTTAATTAATGGATAGTTATGGTGTGAACATGTGATCTCTATTAGAAATGCACCGATCCAGCTCTTTCAGTTCCAATACTGATTCTAATTCTTTATCTGCTGATACCCGATATCACTCGATACCAGAGCAGAGACTGAAAACGGCATTTAATTCCTTAAAACAAAAATAAAATGATCAAATAATAAAATAATAATAATGTGAATGCCAGCTTGTGACTGTAATGTTATTTGAGAGCGACTTGTTTAAAAGCGCAAGTCAGCTCACCTGTTGGAGTTCCAGCTCAGTCATCTCTTTTGGGTCAGATTGTGTTGAATCAAAGATCAGATTAAAGTCTAACTTGAGTATCAGATCTTGAGACAGAGCAGTGTCACTAGTTAGCTTCACCCAACTTAGAAAACGTTGATGACGAGTGTGGGCGAGGCGTAGAGTGGGTTTGACCCTGTGGCTTTGCTCCTGTCTGCTCATCCAAACCAGATTTAAAAGTACACTATGTAAGTTTTCGGTTGGGGGTCTGTCAGCTGCTTGTTTCAGTGGATACGTCGGCTCTCTGTCTGGAATGTTCCACAGTATGACATTAAACAGCTCTACTTTACTATTATTTATTCAATTACAGGTGGTTTTATAGCTCAGAAATACAGACAAAAACAGACATTGTGACTGTGAGCGGGGTTGCCTCTCCACAGATCTGACCTGTAACTTGGTCCGGTTTGGTCTCCATGAAGATAAAGGTTTAATGCCGGACTGTGGAACATTCCAGACAAAGCAATAATGAAGAAAAGACCCTCCACCAGAAAATATACATATAAAAAGTGAACAGAATCCTCCGGCTTACAAAACAAATCAAACTTATTTTACAAACTCTTGACATTTGCTGAAAATTTAACTAATATCTGTCTTTTTATTTCCTTATTTTAAATTTTGAAGATTGAAGACTTGACACTATGCCACTACACTTAATTTTCTAAACCAGATGCCCTTATTTATGTTTATGCTTTATGCTTGTATATTTGATTATTACAAAACAAGCTTCTTAATTTATTCATTTAATTTTGGGTTTACTTTTTAGGTTTGGAGGGTTAATTTAAACTATAGATTTTTAAGAAATGGGTGCTCTACAGACAATATGAATGTAAATAATAATATTGGAAATTTAAAAAACATACCTTTCATTTCTCCATTGACATACATGGCAAAAAGTCTTGACCCACAGCATTAATCTGTGTACTCACCATTTGGATAGAGCACAACAGAGACTGGAATAAAACTTCCCATTCATTTTCCTCAGACTTTCTGAAAAAAAAAAAAAAAAAAAAGTTTAAAAGCTCAGGGCTAATCATCTATGTGATGACTAAGACCACAAGACCTATCGTTTCTTTAAAATTTCTGAAAACTTCATAAAAACGCTAAGTTATTAAAGAATTTTGTGTTTCAAATGTGTTATGGATATCAGTCAGCACGGAGCTGGTTAGTCTCTTTAATATTAGAGTTTTCTGGAAAGTCTGAGAAAAATGAATGAAAATTTTACTTCCAGGACCGGAGCGAGCAGTCACTGTTGAGTTCTGATTTGGTCTTTAAAGTGGAATTAAACGCTAAACCAGCCTTTTTGCTACTAAGCCTTGTATTTGATTGGCAGTTCGACACCTCTGTCCCACATCTTCGCTCAAAGTTCTGCTCAGCTGAGGAGTCGAGAACAAGCCTCAAGAACTGCCCGACAGGAGCTGGAACAAAATGATGTCATTTTGTTGGACCAGCTCTGGGTGCAAGAACAAAGTTGTCGTGATGTATGAATCGGCCCTTAGTGCTCCAGGCTCCGCCCAGTTTATCAGCTTTTAATGTGGTTGTGGGCGGAGTTTAGGTGTTTAGTTCCACTTTAAACTCAAACCAAATGAAAATATCACAAACTGTTAATACCGTGAATCATAAGTTCAAGTTTTGTTGCAGCAGTTACTAAAGACTTCTTAAAGCTGCACTATGCAACGATTCTGTCACATGTTGTCTGGAATATTCCACAATGTGGCATTAAACTCTGCTCTCTCACATTGATTCAAACATGTCAGTTTTTATTGCTGAAGACATTTCTTGTCCTTGTGGGGAGATGTGGACCTTTTAATGCCATTCTGTATTATGGAATATTATAGAGGTGACATCTCCATGGAGACGACGTGAACATTTCAGTCCCTCCACGAGAAAAGTTCCATAATGCAGCTTTAATTTGAATATAGCAGTGTCAATGGCGAAAAAGTAGCATTTATAAAATAATACCACAACTGTGTAATTTGGAACTTGGATCTTGGACCCAAGTTTTGAAAAACATTAGGTCACCATTAGCTGGAAAACTGTTGCTTGCTTGTGGCTGTGTTATTTTAGAGGAACTTATTTAACAGCACAAATCAGTTCACCTCTTGTGGTTCCAGCTAAGTCACCTTTTTCTGTTCAGATTGTGCTGAGATTGTGAAGCTCAGATCAAAGTCTAACTCGAGCACCAGAGCCCCAGACGGAGCAGTGCCTCCAGTTAGCATCACCCCCTAGAGAATGTTGATGACATCAGCTGCAATGAATTCATTTTTGTCAATATAGCACACCTCCATTTTCTATTCACCCAACTTCAACTTTAATTTTGTCTTCCGTAAAACCTTGTAGTATCACCACAAACCATACTCCTATTTAACTGTGACTCTTGTAGCACTAATCGAGACGCATCCACAGACTGTTTCTATAAACGGACACACATAAAACCAAACTCTGTGTTATTAGGCTCTTTTTTCAGACCAAGAATTTGTTTTCATACCTGACAGTTTCGACTGCTCCCTGCGCTCTTCTTCAGATCATCATCGCCGGATTAAAGAGGCAATTGAAATACGGAAACATGCCCACGTGATAAGCTATAAACTGGGACTGGGGGCTTTTTTTTTTACTCTCACACACTTGGGATACTGTTCTGAGGAAGTGGGACTGCAAGTGGCGCTGTCGTCCTGCCTCCTCTGGTAGGAAAACAGCACCAAAACCTGTTTAAATCAACTCAACGACAGCACAGCAACATCATGAGACTCCGAGGAAGAGCGCAGGAGCAGAAAAAACTGTCATGTATGAAAACAAACTCTTGGTCTGAAAAAGAACCTAATAATATAAATTATTGGAAGGCCAAATGAACCTCATTGGACTAAGCCGCTAGCTGCTGTGTTCCAAAGAGGAAGTGAGCACTGGGGGCGCGATTCCAGCTCCATCGACTCGACCAGTTCACTTTGTACTGAAAAAACATCGCCCTCTCTCTGTGACTGCTGCCGTTAGACACATCATTTTGGTCTTAAATGTGCACTATACTTTCTGCTTGAGGGTCCATCACCTGCTTGTTTCTATAGATAGATACGTCATTGCTCTGTCTGGAATGTTCCACAGTGTGACATTAAACAGCTCTACTTTACATTTATTCAATTACAGGTGGTTTTAAAGCTCAAAAACACCTAGAAGAACAGATCTGACTTGTAAGTTGGTCTGGTTCGATCTCCATGAAGATAGCTGGACATGGTTTAGACTTTGATCAGATCCTCTTCTCGCCCTGTCCCAGACCTCATTTAGACCCGGTTCTGCTCCTCCTTGTGGTCCCATTTCAGACCCGGTCCTGGTTTAGGCCCGTTTCTTTGACTGTGCGGCTGTGACGTGGATTTTCCCGCATATTTCTTCTTCTGTGGTGGAGAGAGACTCCCTCAGGACACACGTGATAACAAAAACACAGACCGATTTTTAAAAATGTATATGTTACTGAAGTAAGAGTACTGTTACTTAAGTTTTAATGCCATAATTACATACATACATTACATACATTCCAGACCAAGCAGTAACATCTCCAAGTGTTTGATGGACCTTCCAGCAGAAAAGTGCACCTTTTTAGAATCTTCATAATGTTTGTATTAACCTGCTGAACATGATCCTGGGGTTTTTATTTCACTATTTTATCCGTAAATAAATTCATAATGCAGAACTCGGCTCCAAATTCGCCCCCATACCTGCAGGCCTCGGTGAGCTTCATTTGACTGGTCCACTTCTTTTACACAGTCTGCGGTCCCTGCGTTTTGAATCACCACCATATATAATAATTGTATATAATGTGTGTAAAATAAACAGGAGAATCTATAAATAACTGTATTTATGAGCCCAGAGAAACAGAAGAACTGACAAACGCATCGAGAGCAGTGGGACGAAGTTCAAATTATTACTGCTGATGTTTCTGGTTTGAACTTTTTTTTGCATTTTTGTCGTATGGTTTTGTATGAAAAACGTGCAAAGTTCTGAATAGTTAAAGCTGCACTGTGTAGCTTTTCTGGCATACGGTCTGCCGCCGCCTTGTCTCTGTCGTGGTATTGAGTCTGTTCCCTTTTATCGCAGTTCAGGATCATAGTGTGGAATATTTTAAGGAATTTTAACCTCTCTACCAATAGAAAAGTTACACAGTGCACCTTTAGGGCTTGTATTATTAAAACGAAACACCTGACCATGAAAGTACCACTTGTTAATGATCATTTTGGAAAATATTTAACCCAAATCTTTATTTTCAACTCTCTTTGGGTTAAAATGGTGACACAATACTACACGTTGTAATCCAAAATCTGAATATTAAAGAGGGGGTATGATACAGAATCGATTTTTGAGCTTTCTCCCATGTTCTAACGTCGTCCCCTCATCGAAAACCTGCCTGAAGAGGTTTTGGAGCCATCCATGCATGTTTGAGTAATCTAGCGATCTCTCCCGGGCCCTATTCGAACCCTTTTTGCGGTTACGAAGCTCCGCCCACAAGCCAACACGGCAAATCTCCATAAATATACAAAAACATGATACACTACAACTTCACAAACCTGATGCGATGTGCAGTAGGTTATATCCGGTGATAGTGCTCTGAAGGGGGAGTGATTTAGAGTGGAGAGCAACAAAAAAACAACTAAAACTTAAACATTAATAGTTTTTTTTTTTTTTTGGAGAATACAGCATTTTTAAAACAATAAAAGCAACATGGTGATCTAAAAATGTTAAGAGTTAGGAGTTAACACCCCCTCTTTAAAATTGTTTTCAAACTTTTTTTTCTTAATTTAAATTCTACTTGATGTAATTTATTGAAAACTAAATGTCATTGAAGTTTACGTTTGTGCCAGTACAGAGCCAGATCGCACTTTTGTCGAATGCCAAATCCCCCTTAGTTTAGTTTAGTGTTGTTTTTTTGTCCTTTTTTCCAGGTGAAATTCTTAGTTTAATTCCTGATCTAAAATTTGAAGTTGAATGAAACGATGAGAGATTCTGTCCCTGTGAGTCCGAGCTCTGCTGTAGAGACAGTGAATGAACCGGTGTATTGTATCTAATGTACATAAAGAATAAAGATTGTATTTTGTTCAAGGCTTTGTGTTGGGTTGATGTCTGTGTAAGCAGGTCCTCAGACTGAATCTCTTTACTTGGAGAATAACCAAACATCATCTAGACACTGTTGTTGTGATCAAGACCATTCTGCTCCCACCACAAACTGTTTCCTGTTTGATGGAACAGGTTTGAAACACTGGGAATTCATCCTGTTCTGGGTTCTAAGTCCAGCCAGTTGTTATCACAGACTGTTTTATAGAAATGGACATAGTTAACGCTCTAGCCTCCACGTTCCAAATGGGAAGTTCTCAGCTGCTCTTCTGGTATGGAATAAGAAAGCTTTCAGAAGCTTGTGTGTATTTTATCCATCAGAATACAAATGGAAAAGTTACAACATCAAGAGTTACAAGCACAAAAGGAAATGAAACGATTACACTTTCTTCAAGACAAATACAAATTCACAGACACGACTCGACTCAAAAATACATCATCACTTCACAGGCTTTATTTATTGAGCAGAAGAAATATCGATCGAGATGCCAGAGTTTTGCACCGCATATGGACTAAACCAGGTCTAAACCAGGTCTAAACCAGGTCTAAACCAGGACTAAACCAGGTCTAAACCAGAACTGAACCAGGATTGAACCAGGGCTAAGTGCTGGGACGGTCCATGTAGACCGTCGGGTGACCGCAGGCGAAAGGACCGACAGGGTTCTCCCCTCTCTCTTAAATCCAAGATTAGACCTGGTTTAGACCTCGTTTAGTCCTGGTTTAGACCTCGTTTAGTCCTGGTTTAGACCTGGTTTAGTCCTGGTTTAGACCTGGTTTAGCCCTGGTCCAGTCCTGGTTTAGTCCTGGTTTAGACCTGGTTTAGACCTGGTTTAGACCTCGTTTAGTCCTGGTTTAGACCTGGTTTAGTCCTGGTTTAGACCTGGTTTAGTCCTGGTTTAGACCTGGTTTAGTCCTCCTTATTTAGACCTGGTTTAGTCCTGGTTTAGTCCTGGTTTAGACCTGGTTTAGACCTCGTTTAGTCCTTGTTTAGACCTGGTTTAGTCCTGGTCCAGTTCTGGTTTAGTCCTGGTTTAGACTTGGTTTAGTCCTGGTTTAGTCCTTATTTAGTCCTGGTTTAGACCTGGTTCAGTTCTGGTTTAGACCTGGTTTAGACTTGGTTTAGTCCTGGTTTAGTCCTGGTATTTAGTCCTGGTTTAGACCTGGTTTAGACCTCGTTTAGTCCTTGTTTAGACCTGGTTTAGTCCTGGTCCAGTTCTGGTTTAGTCCTGGTTTAGACCTGGTTTAGTCCTGGTCCAGTTCTGGTTTAGACCTGGTTTAGTCCTGGTTCAGTTCTGGTTTAGACCTGGTTCAGTTCTGGTTTAGTCCTGGTTCAGTTCTGGTTTAGTCCTGGTTCAGTTCTGGTTCAGTTCTGGTTTAGTCCTGGTTCAGTTCTGGTTTAGACCTGGTTCAGTTCTGGTTTAGTCCTGGTTCAGTTCTGGTTTAGTCTGGTTCAGTTCTGGTTTAGACCTGGTTCAGTTCTGGTTCAGTTCTGGTTTAGTCCTGGTTCAGTTCTGGTTTAGACCTGGTTCAGTTCTGGTTTAGTCCTGGTTCAGTTCTGGTTTAGACCTGGTTCAGTTCTGGTTTAGTCCTGGTTCAGTTCTGGTTCAGTTCTGGTTTAGACCTGGTTCAGTTCTGGTTTAGTCCTGGTTCAGTTCTGGTTTAGACCTGGTTCAGTTCTGGTTCAGTTCTGGTTTAGTCCTGGTTCAGTTCTGGTTTAGTCCTGGTTCAGTTTGTATGCAGTGTAAAAGTCCGGCATCTCGATTGATGTTTCTTAATAAATAAATCATAAATAAAGCCTGTGAGGTATTTGATGTATTTTTAACAGTCGAGTCGCGTCTGTGAATTTGTGTTCATACTGAAAAAATGTAATTGTAAATTTTCATTTCGAGATTGTAATTCCTGATGTTGTAACTTTTCTATTTGTGTTCTGATGGATAAAATATACATATATATATTTCATATATGACTGGACTCATTTGAAAGTTTACCAATTTATTTTATGCTCAACCACAGACATATGCACAGATTCTATCCTGTGCACATGAATATTTCTGAAAGTTTTCTTACTCCATATTCCTGCTCCCACTGACTTCCATTAGGATCTTGTGTTCTGTCTCTCTGTTCCTGCTGCTGTGAGTCTCGCCATTTTGGTCTTAAAATGTTCTTAACCCACTCTACATGATATATACATTTCTTTTTTTTTACTATTTTGTCAGTCAAAATAATCCTATTCATAATCCAGAGCCAGATCATTTATGAGTGTGCGTTCATGTCCATTTCTATTATTTAGACCTAAACTTTTCTGCCACGAGTCCCACCAGACTGCACCTCATCTGAACACCATGCACACTTATGTTCTCAAACTACTGCTGGAATGAACTCTTACATAAAAAAAGGCAAACAAATTGAATCACTTGCACTTTATTATTATTTTCACCCTTAAATCATGTGATTTTAATTTAAATACAAAATCAGACATTGAGAGTTTAATTTCAGATTTAGAGAATAAAATACGCTGCATACTGCTTGATTGAAGTTCAGATTTAAACTGTCCTAAAATGAATCAAAATCAAATCTTTAATCCAAATCCAGTCTTTTCTATCAAGTCCCCAAAATGTATAACTTCAAAGTTCAGACATACTGTACATCACGAGTGCATGAGCGTTTAAGAAGGATTACATTCATGGTCAACTTTGTGACCAGGGCTCAGTCTTCATCTTTAACTATGAAGCCGCTCGTTTTTTTTCATCTGTCCATTTTTCTTTCTTCTCATCAGTTTGGCTTTGTTCTTTGTGGCTGTGTGTTGTTTGTGTCAGTAGTTTTGACTTGATCTTCTCTGTTCTGATTGTCGGCTGAGAGTCTGAGGTGGTGGACTTGAGTTTTTGGGATTTACCTTTTCTCGGGAACTCTGTGAATTCTTTCAGATAATCTTCAGATGTTTCAAATACATGTTGTGCAGTTCTGATTGATTTTCCACCCTCAGACTTTGACAGTTGCTGAACAGGAATCAGAGAGTTTCATGATTTAATCTTTGCATCTTCATGAACCTGAATGGCATCTTTGGGTTTCATTCCTTCTGAGTGAGTCATTATTGTAACAATGTGATTCTCCAGGTCTAGTCCAAAGATAGAAGTGATTGTTTGGATATTTATAGAATAACAATTCCGTGTTTATATCTCAACTGTCATCAGTAAAAGCTTCATTTGATTTAAACATGTTCATTACATATCTGGGGACATATTGGGAATAATGTACTTTTTAACATAGGCTAATCGATTATTTCCGTCCCTCTGATCCATTTGTCTTCTCATTCCCTCTAGTATTTTAGCCTTTTCAGTGTCTCCCCTCTCCTTCATCTTCTGAATAAAAAATACCAGATGACAATATGTAGACACTGAAACCTCATTATTAAAAATTACATCCAGCTTCCCAATGGCACAGAAGGCCTCGTCCAGATGCAGGTTCTTGGTTTGTTCGAGGTCTGACATTTCGTTCTCCAGATCCTCCAGCAGAGTGGTTTGTTGAGCACCAGCTGCTCTGTTCTGGTCAAACTTGCCCTTCATTTGACCAACAGTTTTAGTCACGGTTCTGGTCTCAGTCACATATTTCCACTTCTCTTTCACATGATGTTCTGCAGAACATGCTCTAGAACACACAGTGCATCTTCCATCTGTCATGACATCACACCAGGAAGCATCCCAGGCCCAAGTGCATCCTGGGTAATGGCAGGTTTCTTTACATTCAAGACAATTCACAGCCTTGGTGTCCCACCAGGTGTTGATCTTCTCTCTCACTATGTAAGTTTCTGTTGCCTGAAACTGAGTGTCTCTGTTTAGATTTCTATAATTTAACAGTGCTTCTCTGTTTTTTTCATTTGCTTTCTGCTTTTTCTCGATTGAAATAATACGCTCTTTTAGATTTAAAATATAAAGTTTTTGCTGAGTTTGAGACCTCCCATATTCGGTCTGTGAAGAGAAACAGACAGAATGTTACTTGTCAGTGTTATCATGATCAAGTTTTAAAGTGCACATGACCATTCTCAAGAATACTGTCAAGGAATTTAGCAATGACAGACAGTGTCCAGTTTCATCTATTAATTGTGAAATGAATCTGTTATTTTTAACCCAGTTGTCACAATAAAGTGTTTTATTCTTATATTTTATGTTCGTATTGTGTGTATTGTGTAAGTGAGATGTGTGCGTGAGGATAAGTTGTGATTGTACATTAGAAGGCAGCATGAAAGAGCTTGTGTGGAAATCTGAGAGATAAATACAAATATCTACTTTAAACTCACACTTGAGGAGAAATTCTAAACCACCAACCTTCTGAAAAATCAAGTTTGGAATCAAATGCCATATTATGTTTTTATTTTTAATGAAATGTTTTATCCAGTTTACTTTAAAAACTGTATTAAAGTTTAAGCCTCCTTTTCATATGAATTTAATCATTTAAATTTAACCTAAATTTTAACAAGAAACCTTAAAAGAAAGTCTTAACCATTTCTATGGGCAGCAAACATGAAATACATAGAAGTATGTTACCTAGCAACCATAATATTTACCAAAACTAAAATTACACAATAGTTATCATTTAAACAATCCCTTTAACTGATTTAAATGTCATTAGCATTTTACTCACCAGAAACAGTAAAAAATGTTGTGTCCATTTTAAACCTTAGTTAGTCATTCATTTAAGTTTACAAAGAAAGTTTCATAATATTATATATATATATATATATATATATATATATATATATATATATATATATATATATATATATTTCTTTTTTTCTTTTTTTTTTTTAATGACGTCTTGTATGACTACAATCACAATCACATGTAATATTACACTCAGCATGTCTGTGTACCCACTGACCCACACTCAGAGACCATTTAAAGGCTCAGGAAACCTTTGCAGGTGTTTTTAGATAATTTGCTGATTGAATTTGAATTTGCCATGTGACATCAGAACTTTCCAAAATTCTGTTTTTTCACAATATTCAAATTTTCTGAGACACAGAATTTTGGGCTTTATTTCATTCCACGTGTCATGAGTCTATATAATAAATGAGTTTGATATAAAATATTGAACTTTTTCATGATATTCTTCTGCCAGTAGGTAGTGGGATTTGGAGGTGCATGCCAGGACTGGGTGATGACATGCTGTGGTGTCATGCCAGTCATCAAATGAACATCTTTATATTAATTGTGGGTCAATTTTTTTTTCCATTTCTCTATTTAACTCAAACAACAACAAAACAATATTTCATATTTGTGACTGATCAAAATACATTCAAGAAAGAAAGAGTGGTCCTTTTATTTGGGCAGAAAATCAGGGTAGCTACATTTATGATCATGTCATTACAATAAACCATGTCCTGTAAGCGCCTATATACAACAAATACAAACATAATAAGTGTTTTGGTCATAGGTCTTACCTCCATTCTTCTCTTTGCACTTTTCTTTGCGTCAAACCGCTGAGTGGACTCCAGTCTGATTAACACAGAACTGTGGACGGAGTCTGAGTTAAGGCTCCACTGAATTTACCCAGCCACACCCTGTCACCAACAGCATTTGGCACGAATGATTCTTTATACAAACAAACTTACCTTGTTCTTGTCACTGTCAGAAAACCAAACCAAATAGAGATGTTAAAAACAAGAACAGTTTGACTCTAAGAACATCAGATAAAGTGTCTGGTTGCATTTCTTATAGATCTTATTACATAATCATTCAGTGAATGTGTGTGAATATCAACATTTGTTCCAAGACTATCCATTCCATAATTTTGCTTTGCTTAAGGCAGCAGACTAACTGGTGCACTGTTCGGCCCACAGAGGGGTACACCTGCACTCTTTGGTAATAGTAACATTGTTGCTGTTTTCCAAACTTCTGGATTCTTCTGTACGCTCAAATTTAAAATGAGAGATTGGAACAGAGATTATGCTTGCCACTTGTTTCAGTAACTTTGAGTCAATATTATCTACACCAGAAGGTTTTTCTTTACATTCACTGTGGGAGAGGTAGCTGATGGTCTCTGCCATGTGATACACGTGTCACATGACAGAGACTATAAAGGTCAGAGGTGAACCAGGTGACTTCCTTCTTCCTGAGCAGGCCTAACACACGGATATTTCTGCATCTTAACAGTCCAGATCAGAGGCTCAGTGCTGGTTTCTGTTTTTGAGTTTTAGTTGAGTTGATATTGTCAGTTTGGTCGCTGGGTGTGGAGGGGGCTCACTTTAGAGGGTGACCTCATTGATAGTTATTGGTGGTGGTGGCACTTGTAATTGGGTGTTTTCAGTTGTGGTAATGTTTTTTTGTGTTAACCTTGTTTGTTTTT
Organism: Boleophthalmus pectinirostris; assembly: GCF_026225935.1. Taxonomy (NCBI): domain Eukaryota; kingdom Metazoa; phylum Chordata; class Actinopteri; order Gobiiformes; family Gobiidae; genus Boleophthalmus; species Boleophthalmus pectinirostris. The sequence goes on along the minus strand of NW_026571133.1, from coordinate 45,246,120 downwards.
CACTTATAGTATGTCTCCTTCACCCCAGCTTTAGGGTGGAGCCTCATCCCTGCACTGTCATCCTCACCGGTTGAACACAACCTTAACATTTTGTTTTGGAAATAAAAGCTGCTGTATGGCTGTTAGACCCACACACTGACTGGCCTGTTTTGTTATTAAAGTTTACCTGTGGATCCTCCAAGTCTTACATAATAATAATTTGTCTACTTGACTCAATCATTTCAACAGATTCAAAATTACACTTCTTTCCCGCCATAATCTTATTTCTAATGAACATTTCTGCCTTTGTGTTATGTTTTTGATCCATTTCACCTCAAATGTATCAATTTGTATCAATTTTCTCACTAAAATAATGACTTAGTTGATCTTCAAGGAATGATGGAGTATATTTGACATTCCTTCCTAACATATTATTTAGGATACTCCATCATTTCTTGCTGCCATTTTCTTTTTTTTGCAATCAGAATTTCAAAATACAACTTCCTTTTCTTTTTATTCAGTTTAGTCATATAATTTCTCAATTTTCAACACTTGCCAGTCAGATTCATAATTAGAGTTGTTTGCTACTTTTTTTTGCCTCAACTCTTTGTGCCATACATTCCTTCAGTTCAGCATCTGTCCAGCCAGATCTTGTTTTCCTCACTGTTCTTTTTATTAAAGGAGCATGTTTATTACTTGCGTCTAGAAACAGCCTATTGAAAATTTCAACTGCATCATCCTGATTGTCACTCATCAGGACCCTATACTAACTAACATTGCGAACATCCACAATAAAGTTATCTTCATTAAAATGTTTTTACTTTCACTCTTTAGGAACTCTGGTTTTCTTTATTAGTGCTACTAAGTTGTGATCATTACAACCTACCAGCACAGACAGAGCTTTGCTACAAAGATCACCAGAGTTTGTAAAACTATGATCAGTTAGAGCAGATGTTTTTGTGTCCTCAGTCCCACAGCATATTCAAGTCAGTGTAGTCTTATTAAGTCACATACTTCTGTAATGGAATGAAACTTATTTCTTAAAGGACACTGTATGGAGTTCCAGTCGATATCGAAATAAGAAAGAGTTCATTTTGACTGTCACATATGAATTTGCACTGGGTGGATGGTAACAACAGCAAACCAACGCTGGTTTTATCCCTCTCAGGCTCAAATGAAGTTTTAGTATCAGGAAAAATCTGATATTTGGGGAATATGATCATATGGGGCAGTAATATACAATCCTGACTTTTTTTTTGAGAGACCTTCACATCCAGTGTGTTCTGGAATGTTGCAGATTTGGTCCGGTGTTGTAAATTAACACTGAAGACTGAAAATGATATGAACACTAACTTTATTTGTATAACACTTTTCATAACAATGAAAACATAAAGCACAGTGTAACAGCTTTACAGTGGCAGAACAATAACACTTTTACATGTGGTGCTCCAAGAAACAATTTTTATCCATTGTAAAAGCAAAAGTACTTTGTACTTCTGGCAGGTCGTTTGTGTGTAGTCATTCTTGCACAGTCTGCATCGTCCACGTTTATCAGCCTGGATGGGAGAAAAGGCTCCTGAGTAAAAAAAGCTCATAAAATATGGATGTGGAGTCAGTAGATAATTGGCATTTAGCTGTTGCAAATCTGCAACACCTGCCTGGAGAGGGTTAAATGTGGTGTGTGTACTTGAAGCCACAGTACTTCAATATTTAATACCATCAAATCCATTGTCATCTTAACTGGTGTTTGCTCCTGTACATAAACTGCAACCCCACCACCCCTTGTATTTCTGTCTTTCCTATATCTGCTGTATCCTTGTATATTTATTGAAGACTCTTCAAATGTAGAATCCAAATGAGTCTCTGTGGTAGCTAGAATATGTAAATTGCTTTCTAATAGAACATTTATGACATCAGTTAACCTGTTTCTAACATGTTTAGATGTCCCAAATGTAGCCCCTTCTTTGGAAGATTAGTAAAAGGAACCATCCTGGATTATATTGTATAATATGTTCTGATTGATTATTTGAGCCATGCTTAAGTGTTAAGTTTTTCAAGTTAATCAATGTTCTTAATGCACAAAACTCCTGCCTCCTCTGGTCTGCCATAAAGTTTGACATAGATTTTACAGTTGAAAATCCGTACAGTAGCAGCAGTATGTAACAGTAAACAGAGCATCATTTGTTCCAAGAGCAGGTGGACAGCTTGGCCAGTGTTTTGTCCACAACAGGAGTCATGACAGAGATTTAAAAGATGGCTGCAAAAGACCAACATATGTAGAGGGACTTTGTAGGCTGTTAGACTCATTTTGGAAGGTTTGAAAAGTTCACTTCTCCACTCAGAATCCTCATGTGGATGTATCTCAGTGAAATACAAGGAGGTTTCTCTCTGACCTGACCTCTTCCAGGACTGATCATAATAAAAGCACCAAAAATACAACACACCCTCTAATCATTCAGTCCAGCTTGGAGAAAGCCCAGTCTTGTCTGGCTCTGAAGCGACGCACGACTGGGCCTGGTCAGTACTTGGATGGGAAACAGTGTGGGGTCAGTGGCAAAAATGTTCTTTATGTCCTTTAGCAAGACACTTCACCCACACTCCACCCTAGTATAAATGTATTGGTGGTCAGAGGAGTCAGAGGTGCAGGTAGTTGCCTCACTTCTGTCACTCTGCAGCTCAGAGGCCAAAAGGGACAGACTGTGAACAAATGAAAACTAGTCATCTATCTTCTTCTTCTGACCTTATTGGAGAACTCAGAAACAAATGACCACTTTGTGTAGGTCACTGTTTTATGTGCATTCTCCCTAATAGACATACCAATAAACTAAATAATCGTTTATTTATACAAACATTTATTCATGCAATCTGCTGTTTTCCCCACTCTTCAGTTAATACAAACTAATGGAGAAGACTCTAGTTTGCCTCGACTTGAATTAGTTATACTTGAAAGAGGCATAATCAGTACACATCTTAAAGAGGGAGAAATTGTTATAACTTTGTTTTCCTTTGTTAACCTAAACTTGATCACATGCTGCTCTCACTTCCATCTCATAGAAACTCCTCTGATAAAGACGTCCACTGATGATTAAACATCCAAAATTCTCCGGTAACAGAGCTGTGTCCTTCAAACACTTTCCTCATCACAAACACACACCTGGACTTTGTTGTGTCAGTCACACATGTTTAACACACAAACCTGCACATTTAGACTGAGTTATTTTCTCAAACTGAAAACACTCTGTTCCACCTTGTGATGTCATATGGTGATACAGGAAGTGCTCCACTGTGTTTTTAAACTCCACACACCTTCACTAGAATCATTTGGATCAGTTCAGTCCTGGAATCTCTACTGAACTAAAGGGAAAAGGAGCAGCTCATTTGAAAACTACCACTTTATGACATCACAAGGTGGATTAGAGTGTTTTGAGCTTTGGAGATGTAGACAGACTAATAATAAAGAGTTACTCAAACATGTGAATGAAATAAAACACCATTAAAGACAGAAAGTACTATGGAAACTGGACACATCAAACTGTTTCTAAAAGGAATAAATCACTTGTCACATCTCATAAAGACAATAATAAAGAATTGAATGGTGTGGCAGAACTTAACAAAACAGGCACAGGCACAGTGCTGCCCTCTGCTGTCCTGTCCACTAATGACATTGAAATCATTCAAAATCAAGGCAACAGCGCAGCCTAATTAATGTCTGTGACATTGTTGAAGTATCCCGATACTGCTCATGGAGTATTATATAATACTAACCAGAGGTGGGACTTTCAAGTCATGACTTGGACTTGAGTTAGATTTGAGTCACTATTTTTAGGACTTGCTTAATCTTTTAATCTTTTAAGTACTTAGTTTAATTTGCATTCAATAACAATTTAAGATTTTTGAGGGAATTTTGGCTTTTATTAACATCTTGCTGCAGTGTTAAAATGGTCAGTAGAGGGAGCACTTGCATAAGAAACAGCACCAGCTGCAGCACCACAGAAATACATGAGCCTTTCTCTTAAATTGCAACCAATGGAATAAATATTAATATAATAAAAAGGAGCAGGCCCAAAATTGAACCTTGGGGCACTCCTTGCTTACAGTAAAAATAGATTTAAACCCACTAGCTCCTACTTCCTTGGTTTGGTTGAAAAGATAATTTTGGAACCATTTACATGCCACGTTGACTTTCTTCAAGAGAGTTTCATCATCCACTAAATTTAGCTTCAGTTAAATATTTTGATCAATTGATTTTTGGATTCACACCCTCCAGACATTAACTCTTAAAAGTCTGAATGATTATTTGAAGTATTTTCTTGTAAGTATCAGGTAATTATGTCACTGGCCTCTGTTGGGCTGTACATGGGCTTAGTTGGGTGAATATACAAAATCTATAAGTATTCAGATGCTCATCGGTTTTATATTTCAAGTATTTTTCTACTATTATTACTAGCATTATTATTATACTAATCTGTGTGACACTGTATATGTGTTGATGGGTTTGTATTTTGAATTATATTCCGTTACATACAGTGTTCCTTTACAACCTGTCACCCTTGGGTGCTTGCCACACCCTATTTAAGATGGCCACCTGAGCTCTAGCTTTTATGGTTTGGCAAGAAGGACCCCAAAGCAGAGCCAGAATTCAGTCAAGTTTTAAACAGTTTATTTTCCAAACGAGAGGCAGGCTGAGGAGGCAGGGAGCTGCACGACAAAACCTAAAAAACTAACAGAAGACACATGAAATTCACACTTCTCAGCTTTCACTTAAAGTCTGTTCTCTAGGAGGCACTGTAGAACATGTTCCTGATAAGAATGAAAAAAGATCAAAATATCATCTAGGTACACAAACACAAACCTATTTAACATGTGTCTCAGAACATCATTGATAAGAGCCTGGAAAACAGCTGGGGCATTAGTTAAGCCAAATGGCATCACCAGATACTCGAAATGACCAAGTGGGGTGTTAAAAGCTGTTTTCCACTCTTCTCCCTCTTTTATTTGTACTAGATTGTAGGCAGGAGGTCCAACTTTGTGAAGATAGTGGCTTCATGGAGGGAGCTGAAGGCAGAGTCTATGAGAGGCAGGGGATACTTGTTTTTAACAGTTATGTCATTCAGGCCCCTGTAGTCAATACATGGTCTTAAAGATTTGTTTTATCTACGAAGAAGAATCCTGCTCCCACAGGAGACGAAGAGGGTCGGATTAAACCAGCAGGCAACGGCTCGAAATGTATTCCTCCATAGCTTCTCTTTCTGGCTTAGAGAGGTTATAGAGTTTACTGGTAGGTAGAGGGGCACCAGGTATTAGGTCAATGCTGCAGTCATATGGTCTGTGTGGAGGAAGTGACAAAGCTCAGTCCTTGGAAAAAAGGACACACACACACACACACACTCCAGTGGAGTGTATGAAGGACAAGGGAGTTTTGCCCAAGGACACAACCACAGTCTTCATCTGTTGGAGCTAGACCACAGCCTCAGGTCGTTTCTCTTCACTAGTTTTGTGGAGTTTTGCTAAAGCTGCTGCATCAGCTGAGCGGAAATTACATTATATAATTTTCACAAAAGCAATAATTAATTTTAGAATTATTTTAACACAAATGAAAATTGTCAGAGCACAAACCAAATACAAATGTTTCATATCATTTTCTGCTGTTTTGAGGCTGTTTAACATTGTGAGGGGCTGGATGACCATGACCCAAAAGAAAACTGTTCATATCTTAAGAACCAGAATCACACAAATGAAACTTTTTGCAGCACAAACGAAGCACAAAACAGCAGAAATGACGAACACCCCTTTGGGCTTTTTTAGAGCATTTTGGAGCTTCCTGGGGGCTGACTCTAATTTGGCCGTAGCATCACTGTGAAAGGAGTTCATTTATTGACAAAGCTATAAAAGAATCAAGTACAGTGAGGCATTTAAAAAACACAAAATCCAGTGCAGTGTGTTTGTATGAAAAAGAAAAGTAAGTTATTGTGCATAAAAGTGAAGATTTCTGTTGCAATTGATGAATAATTGTGCCTGGACTGAAATGTATGAATCTGAAATGTTTTAAAGTAACTATCAGTGTTGATGTGAAGAATCCCTCAGTCGTCCAGGTACAATCCATGTCCAGGAGAAAATTCAGTTTGTCGACTGGACAAAAGTTAGTTTGGTTGAAGATGTTTTGCAGCTCATCCAAGCTGCTTCTTCACTTCTGCTCAGACGCTGGTAAGTAAATAAGTCTTTATTTATATAGTGCTTTTCACGATATATGTCACAAAGACACTTTACAAAGCATTTATATAGATTCATTATTCTTTTTCTCCACTCCTGGTGATGGTAAACTACTATTGTAGCCACAGCTGCCCTGGGGCAGACTGACGGAAGTGAGGCTGCCAATCTGTGCCATCAGCCCCTCCGACCACCACCATCACACACACACATCACTTTCATACTAGGCAAAGTGTCTTGCCCAAGGACACAACGGCAGTTTTTGTGACTGGCGCCTCCTGTGGCTCCTGATTTTCCCAGTGTCTCCATCCAAGTCCTGACCAGGCCGGGCCCTGCTGAGCTTCTCAGATCTGATGGGATCAGGCTTTGACAAGCAGGTATGGACACAAACTGGTGGACACTTCCTTATATCTGCAGGAGGAGCTAAATCACTGAAACTAACACACACTTGTTTACAGTTTCTGTTGGTTAGTTGGGTCTATTGACCTGTACAGGGTGTGGGGTCTAATTAACAGAACAATTCATGTCCATAATGGAGCTTCCACACCTCTGGACCTGACCTGACTACAACTTGTAGCCAGATCTACTGCTGTTGTTTTCTTGTTTGTTCTGGTTTAGGTTTGAGGATGGACGTGTAAATAGGAGACAGATGGTGTCTGAGTCCATTTCTGTTTAAAGATGGATTCTCTTTCTTAACAAAAATGGTTTCTTTCACTTTCCTCTCAAACCAATTTTTTCCTCTGGCTAAAATCTGTACCTCGCTGTCCTCAAATGAGTGACCCGAGACTTTTAAGTGGACGTCTTCAACCAAACTAACCTTTGTCCAGTCGACAAACTGAATTTTCTCCTCACTATCAGTGTTGATGTTTTGTCTGGAAAAGGGAAAAGGAGCAGAGAACAGAAGACGACTCTTCTTCTTTCTGCTCCTTTTCACTCATTTCTTGTGTGTTTGATGTTGTGACACTGTTGATGTCTTTTTATACTTTATGAATGAAAAAGGAGGGAGACCCAGGACACGCTGGAGGGACTGTGTCTCTGGGCTGGTCTGTGAAGGCATTGGGTTCCCCCTGGAGGAGCTGGAGGAAGTGTCTGGGGTGGAGGAAGTCTGGGAGTCCCTGCTTAGACTGATGCCCCCGCGACCCGACCCTGGATAAGCGGAAGAATATGGATGGATGAAATACATAAACAAATAAATAATAAAAAAAATAATATAAAAGAATCTTTAAAATCTCCAAAACTAAAGCAGCACAAACAAAACTTTTTGCTGCTCAAAGGACAGTTTTTGTGCAGGTTTGTGTTTGATGGGGCCGACTTCACACAGGGTCAAACCTCCAGTCTTGTTTGTGTGGATTTGTCGGCTCTACCGACACGTTTACGCAGAAGGCGACGTTCAGATCAGATCAGAGCTCTGTCCCAGCGGAGCTCCTGCCTCCCGTCCACTGCCGCTTATGTGTTTTACATTTATGACTTCTTTTATGACACTTAACGACACTTTTTATTCCATTTATTTGCAAATAATAAAAGTTTTTACAGTTTCCAGTGTGTCAGACCCCTGCTGTTCGCTGCGGAGCAAACGTTATAAATACCACACGTACGGCAACAACAACATTTGGACAAAAAAACACACAAAAGTGATTCTCAAAAACACAAACTCTTAAACGTGCTCAGATCATAGTGACAGTAAATACACAAGAGTGGTTTAAAATAAAGGGAAGTCTGGGTGTGATCCAGTGGACACTTCAGGGCTGAGTGTCAAAATAAACAAGTGACATTTTGGGCTGAAACTATTACAAAACATTACAAACATTTTCACAAATTTGAGAGAATTGTTTAAAGCAAAGTCCCATTTTAATGCGGGAAGTGTGTCTGTGTAAGGCTGCGATAACCATTCTTTTAGTAGTAGTTTAAAGGATTATTTCTAAACAAAATAAAGGGTAAAAAAAAAAGTTTCTTGTTTTTTATACTATTGATTTAAAAGGGTTAAACGCTGGAGTTGTGTTTTGTTCCATTCACACTTTTAACGCACAAACCCTGCAGATTTAGAATGAGTGGTAATAACTTTTTCTTGTTAAAATGTGTTAAAACTTAAATGTATTTGAACTCATTACCAGAAATACTTCACGCTTACGTCACAAAACTGGAAAACGTTTGGAAACATGCAGATGACGACTTCCTTTGGGCCCAATTTTCTTTCTTTTTTCCTTTTGCAAATTGCCGATTAATTTATGGATTATAATTTGTCAAAAAAGACGTCATTATAGTGTTCCCTTATGTTTGGCAGGTCAACAGTTCCAATCAGTTGTCTGTAAATGATGTTAAAGATCTGATTAGAGTCTCGTCCCTCATGTAAAGCTTTGGCAGGTTGTGAAGACGCTGCTGCTGAATCCAGGGTTTTATCTGTTTAACTACACCGGAAGTCGTCATCCGCATGTTTCCAGCGTTTTCCGGTAAGCGTGAATAAAGCATATTTGGTACCAAACTGAATAACAGTGTTGTAGTCAAGACTGGCACTAAACGAGACCAAGACCAGGACAAGACCACAGAGTCCAGAGACCAGGACAAGACCAAGACCTCTGAGAGTCGAGATATCAGTAAATCTATCTCCATTTGATCTGATTAATGTTTATTTAGGCTTAAAATAAGCCGAGCAAACTGCACTGCACTGAAACAGACTTAAGCACTCCTTTTTTGGATCCTCACCAATTCTTTAAGAGAACTTCCACTGGTACTTTTTAGAAAACACCTTCAAAGTTTCAAAGTAGGTTTTTTCAAGTTCATAACTTTTACAGTGACATTCTCTTATTGGTTTTCATTTACCAGCCATAATGAAATATGATCACACTCATCCAGTGTCAGACCTCGAGTCCGAGGCAAGACCAAGACCAAGAGCCTTCAAGACCGAGGCAAGACCAAGACCAACCTCCATCAAGACTGAGACAAGACCGAGTCCAACCTCCATCAAGACCGAGACTGAAAGGCTTCAAGACCGAGACAAGACCGAGACCGAGATTCTTCAAGACCGAGACAAGACTGAGACTGAGAGCCTTCAAGACCGAGACAAGACCGAGAGCCTTCAAGACCAAGACAAGACCGAGTCCAAGAGCCTTCAAGACCGAAATAAGAGTGAGTCCAAATGACCTTGAGTCGGAGACAAGACCAAGACCGTAAAAAAGCAGTCTCGAGGCCGGGTTCAAGTAGCCTGATTCGTCAGTCTGACCTGGCAGCATTAGAATTCGTTCACTCGACGGAATGTGGGAACTTTTTTTCATTTAACTGGCTGCTGCTATGTGGTTGTGATGTATGGAATGCACCGCTAACGGGTCTAACTGGTATGTTCAACTTTTCCCAAATCCCGTAGGAAGTAGGACAATAACTTTCCCCTTGAAAAAATTCTCTTTCATTCATTCATTCATTTTCTCTTTATTCCAGCTTTAAATCTTCGATCTCGGGAATTGTTGCCAACACAGAATGTCTGACTCTTCACTGATTGGCTGGTGCCCAAACTCGCACTTCCACTTGATTCCTGACCTAATCGCTGGACAGAAATGAAATTGAGCGGAGGCACTAGGTGGCGCCAGCGTGGATACGTTTCAAGTACTATGACACTACTGAATAATTTACAAATTTGAACGTGTTTTTCATTATACGTGTTATAAATGTGTCGACAGTGTAACGTGTATACCATCCTGACTTAAAAACTACATTTCTTTTTTGTGTTTCTATCTTTTTGAGTGAGTGTTCAGCTCCAGTCAAGTGAAGCTCATCGAGGCGGCAGTTATAAGAGCGAATCGTGATGTCCATTTATATAAACAATCTATAGTTTTTAATAGAACTTGACTCAAATTTTGAATAGTTTTGAATAATTTTTTCAGCCAGAATGTCACTTTTTCACTTTGATTCTGAGTCCTCGATATTTTCAACATTAAAAAATAAAAGTCAAACAAACTCCACCAGTGTTCACGACAAAAATAACATCTATAAACAAACATAATTTAAATGGCTGCTTTATCTGTGTTCTTATTTCTTCCCATGTGGGGCTCTGCACAGTCCAGAGCAATGGGACTCCACTACTCATTTGCCCAGTGACCAGAGGGTTACAGGTTCCAATCCCGCCCCAGCAGGTAGAAACTCCCCCTGCATCGCCCTGTTTGGTCACAGAAATGTAGCTGGTTGCATCAGGGAGGGCATCTGGTTTAAAACTCCAGTGATGTTACCAGGCGGTCCAGTGTTCTCAGTTTCAAACCACAAAAACAGTTTTGTCTTTTGAATAAATATGTTAGTAAGAAAAGGAGGTTTGTCTTAAAGGGCAAATGTCACACTATTTTCTTCTCTCAAAACCGAAAACACTCTGTTCCACCTTGTGATGTCATGTGGTAAAACAGGAAGTGCTCCATTGTGTTTTTAAACTCCCCACAGCGTCACTAGAATCATTTGGATCATTTCAGCTCTGGAGTTGCCAATCTCTACTGAACTAAAGGTAAAAAGAGCTGTTCATTTAAATACCACCACTTCATGACATCACAAGGTGGAACAGAGAATTTAGAGCTTTGGCAATGTAGTTGTTAATCCAACATGTATGAATGAAACAAACACAACTCCAGGTGTGTTTTGGAGGAGGAACATTAGAACATAGATCAGAAAATAGTGTAACACGGCCCCTTTAAAAAGACATCATCTGCAAAATCGACTTTTCAGAGCTGTCAGTCGTGTTCTGGTGGTTTACTCTCTTCATTATCATATAGGAGTATGTTTGAGTAATCTTGTTTTGTTCTGCATTTGAGGCTTGAGCATTCAAAAAAATTCAGTTTTCACCTACCCCCTATCTCCGCCCACAGCTCTGCACTCACTGTTTGTTATTTAGATCTCAAGTCAAACAGAAAGTGAAGTAATTTCTCAAAAATAAAAACATCAACGTGAAAATGTGTGAAATGGCCTTTTAGATCAATATTGTGGTTTAAAGTCATCAAAATGTGAAATAATTATGCTGCTCGTGCTAAACACTCCCCCTTCAGAGCACTATCACAACACACTCAGTGTGGATCCTGCTAATGAAACTCCTGCACGTCACATCAGGTTTGTGACACCACTGTCGACAGTGTGTCACGTTTTTGTTTATTTATGGAGGATTGTCGAGTGGGGCATGGGGGATGTAAGGCTGTGGGCGGAGCCTCATACAGACTAGTACTGCTAACCGTAAGGAGGGTCCCAGGAGAGATCACTAGATGACTCAAACATGCATGGATGACTCTAAGACCTCTTCAGATGTGTTTTTGATGAGGAGACGTTATAACATGATAGAAAGCTCCAAATGTCCATTTTTCAGAATCCTCCGTTTAAAGAAGTTTAAAGCTTTGACTGTTTCTAAAACACTGGGGTTCAGACCCTTCTCTGTCTATCGTCTACATCAGCCCAACAGCTGAACTCTCAAACATAACAGGCTTCACATGAGCCACACACACTCAGGCCAAGGCTTCACAACTGGCATGAGGGGGCGCTCCACAGAGAAACACCAAAATGAACAGTTCACAGATAAGGCGCTGATCTGTAAGTTTTTGGGACAAACAAAATCTATTTGTAATGAATAATTTATACATTTATCAAATGCCTAAGTCCCTTTGATGAAAATTAGGTTTATTCTGAAGGCACTGTGAGTCCTGATGGAAGTCCTGATGGAAGTCCATTCTGTCCTTTCTGCTGATTCACCAGTGAGTCCTGACGTCGACTCCACAGATGCACCAAAAAACATGAACACAAGAGTTTAAATGAGCTTAAATGATCTGAATTCAGATCCATCTTACTAAAGGGTTTGACCAGTGAAGCTTTATTAAAGCAATGTAATGTTTCATCTTAACCTCCAAGATGGACTCTCACATGTTGGTGTCACAAACTCATGAGAGTCCATCTTGGAGAGCGCCCCCCCGTGAGGTTCAAATCCACCCAGGTGCGAGTGGACTAATCACGTCAAAGGTAAAGCGTCCAAACAAACCAAAACAAACATGGCGACGCCAACAGACGTACTTCACTGACTGATGGACTGACTGCTTTGCTCCAGTACAGTGTGGTTGTTTTGAGCCAAAAGGCTCATAAGAACTTCAGCCAAATATTTGAATGATTTAGCGGTTTATACCAGAGAGCAGATTATCCCTGAGCTTTTAAACCTTGAATATACAATATTTTAGAAAGTCCATGTGGAAAATGAACGGGAAATGTACTTCCTGAACCAGGGCTATGTAATGACTTTGTTCAGAAAGTGTTGTTCTCATTTAAACTCTTGTAGTTTTTCATTGTTTGCAGTGCGAGTCTCACGCTGATGATGTCACTCCTCCTGGACGGTGAGCTCGTCCGTGTGCGGCGCTGACATCATCAGTGTGCGCCCGGCCCCGCCCTCACAGGTGTGTGTCCTCCTCGTCCGGGCCGTCGTCCTTCAGCAAGTTGTCCATGGGAACGATCCAGCTGTCGTTAAACTCGCCGTTCAGGTTCAACGCCATCTTCTTCTCCGGCTCCACCCCCTGCACCTCCATCACCTCCAGAGTCGGGTTGTCATGGTAACCGTTTTCCACCGCCTGCAGCTCGTCCGTCAGGGGCCGCTGGGGGCAGAGGGGACGGGTAATTAGACAAATTTTTTGCCCCGGTTTGGTCCTAGTTTAGACCTGGTTTAGTTCTGGTTTAGTCCTGGTTTAGACCAGGGTTAGTCCTGGTTTAGTCCTGGTTTAGACCATGTTTAGTCCGGGTTTAGACCTGGTTTAGTCCTGGTTTAGTCCTGGTTTAGACCAGGTTTAGTCCTGGTTTAGTCCTGGTTTAGTCCTGGTTTAGTCCTGGTTTAGTCTTGGTTTAGTCCTGGTTTAGACCTGGTTTAGACCTGGTTTAGTCCTGGTTTAGTCCTGGTTTAGACCTGGTTTAGACCTGGTTTAGTCCTGGTTTAGTCCTGGTTTAGACCTGGTTTAGTCCTGGTTTAGACCTGGTTTAGTCCTGGTTTAGACCTGGTTTAGACCTGGTTTAGACCTGGTCCAGTCCTGGTTTAGTCCTGGTTTAGTCCTGGTTTAGACCAGGTTTAGACCAGGTTTAGTCCTGGTTTAGTCCTGGTTTAGTCCTGGTTTAGTCTTGGTTTAGTCCTGGTTTAGACCTGGTTTAGACCTGGTTTAGACCAGGTTTAGACCAGGTTTAGTCCTGGTTTAGTCCTGGTTTAGTCCTGGTTTAGTCTTGGTTTAGTCTGGTTTAGTCCTGGTTTAGACCAGGTTTAGTCCTGGTTTAGTCCTGGTTTAGACCTGGTTTAGCCTGGTTTAGACCTGGTTTAGTCCTGGTTTAGACCTGGTTTAGACCTGGTTTAGACCTGGTTTCCTGGTTTAGTCCTGGTTTAGTCCTGGTTTAGTCCTGGTTTAGACCTGGTTTAGTCCTGGTTTAGTCCTGGTTTAGTCCTGGTTTAGACCTGGTCCAGTCCTGGTTTAGTCCTGGTTTAGTCCTGGTTTAGACCTGGTTTAGTCCTGGTTTAGTCCTGGTTTAGTCCTGGTTTAGACCTGGTTTAGACCTGGTTTAGTCCTGGTTTAGTCCTGGTTTAGTCCTGGTTTAGACCTGGTTTAGTCCTGGTCCAGTCCTGGTTTAGTCCTGGTTTAGACCTGGTTTAGTCCTGGTTTAGACCTGGTTTAGTCCTGGTTTAGACCTGGTTTAGACCTGGTTTAGACCTGGTTCAGTCCTGGTTTAGTCCTGGTTTAGACCTGGTTTAGTCCTGGTTTAGACCTGGTTTAGACCTGGTCCAGTCCTGGTTTAGTCCTGGTTTAGACCTGGTCCAGTCCTGGTTTAGTCCTGGTTTAGTCCTGGTTTAGACCAGGTTTAGTCCTGGTTTAGTCCTGGTTTAGTCCTGGTTTAGTCCTGGTTTAGTCCTGGTTTAGTCCTGGTTTAGACCTGGTTTAGACCAGGTTTAGACCAGGTTTAGTCCTGGTTTAGTCCTGGTTTAGTCCTGGTTTAGTCTTGGTTTAGTCCTGGTTTAGACCTGGTTTAGACCTGGTTTAGTCCTGGTTTAGTCCTGGTTTAGACCTGGTTTAGTCCTGGTTTAGACCTGGTTTAGTCCTGGTTTAGACCTGGTTTAGACCTGGTTTAGACCTGGTTTAGACCTGGTTTAGTCCTGGTTTAGACCTGGTTTAGTCCTGGTTTAGACCTGGTCCAGTCCTGGTTTAGTCCTGGTTTAGTCCTGGTTTAGACCTGGTCCAGTCTTGGTTTAGTCCTGGTTTAGTCCTGGTTTAGACCTGGTTTAGTCCTGGTTTAGTCCTGGTTTAGTCCTGGTTTAGTCCTGGTTTGGTCCTGGTTTTGTCCTGGTTTTGTCCTGGTCTTACCTGGGTCTCGCTGTAGGGCTTGCAGCGGTGGGACACACACAAGACGAAGACCACGAGCATGACCACCAGAGGGAGACACGTGCCCAAAATGATCATCAGGGTCATTTTATAATGCGACTTCTGCAAACAAACAACACACAAGAAAATAAACGACAAGAAACAGACTGTTCAGAGGAGAGAGGGAGAGACAGAGAAATGGAAGAGAGAGATACAGAGAGAGAGAGACAGAGAGAGAGATAGAGAGAGAGATAGTGAGTGACACATATATATATATATATATATATATATATATATATATATATATATATATATATATATATATATATATATATAACTGAAGTGGCTGATATCAAGAAATCCTACCAATGGCTTGAGAGGGCTGGTCTGAAGGACACACAGAGGCACTGATCCTGGCTGCTCAGGAGCAGGCCCTGGGCACTCGAGCAATAGAGGCCCAGATCTACCACACCAGACAAGACCCACGGTGTAGACTGTGCAAAGAGGCTCCTGAGACAGTCCAGCACAGAACTGCAGGGTGTAAGATGCTGGCAGGGAAAGCAAACATGGAGCGACATAACCAAGTGGCGGGCATAGTGTACAGAAACATCTGTGCAGAGTACGGGCTGGAAACCCCAGGATCAAGGTGGAAAACACCTCCAAAGGTTGTGGAGAATGACCGAGCCAAGATCCTGTGGGACTTCCAGATACAGACTGACAGGATGGTGATGAACCAACCAGACATAGTGGTGGTTGATAAGAAACAGAGCAGAGCCGTGGTGGTGGAACATCACAATACCAAGCGATGGTAATATCAGGAAAAAGGAACACGAGAAACTAGAGAAATACCAGGGGCTCAAGGAAGAGCTGGAGAGAGCCTGGAAAGTAAAGGCATCAGTGGTGCCTGTGGTGATCGGACACTCGGGGCTGTAACCCCCAAACTGGAAGAGTGGCTACAACAGATACCGGGAAAAACAACGGAACATCTCAGTCCAGAAAAGTGCAGTACTGGGAACAGCAAAGATACTGCGCAGAACTCACAAGCTCCCAGGCCTCTGGTAGACGACCCGAGCTCAATGAGGGTGAGAGACCAACCACCGTGGAAGGTGAGAAACACATTTTTATATATATATATATATATATATATATATATATATATATATATATATATATATATATATATATATATATATATATATATATATATACACATATATATATATATATAAGAGAGAGAGATACAGAGAGAGAGAGTGAGTGACAGATAGAGATAGAGATAGAGAGAGAGAGAGAGAGAGAGATATACAGAGAGAGAGATACAGAGAGAGAGAGTGAGTGACAGAGAGAGATAGAGAGAGATAGAGATAGAGAGAGAGAGAGAGCTGACCTGGGAGTGTATGTCTTCAGACACTTGGTTGATGATGGTGGGCTTCACTGGAGGAAACACAAACATGTGGGAGATTTGTGAGTTTAGTGAAAAATGTGAAACATCTTTGAAAATAAATTTTGCACAAGCTTCAACTTCAAGAAGCAGCACAAATAATTTTGATGCTAAAATGTCCACAACACCAAACCGTGTGGTCCAGTCCAGACTCTGGTTTACAGGCTGGAACTGAACTCATCACACATGTTCTCATCAAAAGATTTTTGGATCATTTAACTCTCTAGAGCAGATATAATAGATCGATACTTTGCAGGGAAATCTCGCTGGGGGTGTTCTACATGTATCTCTTTGGTGGAATGTTCAGCGGTTACCATGGTGACACAATGCACACAGCAGCAAACACTGTCTAAAAGATTGAACAGTGAAACTGAATGATTTCATTGTATTTACACGGCTGCAGTGACTGTTTCCTACGACGGAGTATAAGACTCAGATTCAAAAAAAAAATGATGCTGGCGCTACGAGAATAAAGTCATAATATTTCAACACTAAAGTTGTAATATTACGAGAATAAAGTCGAAGCCAGGAAAAGTCGTAATTTACGAGAATAAAGTCATAATATTACAAGAATAAAGTCAAAGTCAAAATAAAGTCGTAATATTATGAGAATAAAGTTACAATATTACGAGAATAAAGTCGTAATAAAATCAAAGTCAAAGTGAAAAATGCGGCAGAAGAACCTTCTCCATCCCTGTGTCATTCCTTCATTCGTTTTTCATCATAAAAAAAACTACTATTTTCTTCATTTGCACCTCCAGATTTAACCAGGACTAAACCAGGTCCTAGACCAGACCGGGACTGAGACCAGGACTTAGACCAGGACCAGACAAGGACTGAGACTGGGATCAGACCAGAACTGAGACCAGGATTGAGACCAGGACCAGGACTGAGACTGGGACTGAGGCCAGGACCAGACTGTGATACTGGGATTAGACCAGGACTGAGACCGGGACCAGACCAGGACTGAAAACGGTTTAGTCCTGATTCATTCCTGGTTCAGTCCTGGTTGAGTTCTGGTCGAGTCCTGGTTCAGTCCTGGTTGAGTTCTGGTCGAGTCCTGGTTCAGTCCTGGTTGAGTTCTGGTTGAGTCCTGGTTGAGTCCTGGTTGAGTCCTGGTTGAGTCCTGGTTGAGTCCTGGTTGAGTCCTGGTTGAGTCCTGGTTGAGTCCTGGTTGAGTCCTGGTTCAGTCCTGGCAGTCTGTATGTGCTGCAATAGTTCTGCATCGCATTTTAAGTCATGGAAACGCCGTTTCCCATTTCCATGACTTAAACCAGGACTAAACCAGGACAAAACCGTTTTCAGTCCTTGTCTGGTCCCAGTCTAGTTCTGGTCTCAATCCTGGTCTTAGTTCTGGTTTGGTTCTGGACCTGGTTTAGTCCTGGTTCAGTCAAATGAACAAATGATACACAGATTCTTCTCCTCCAGATTCTCCGCAGGGCACCAGCCTCATTCACACGTTCCGAGGAGCCTAAATTCTTGTAAAATTATGACTTTATTCTCCTAATTTTTTTGTTTATTTGTTTGTTTCAAATTGTCCATGAAAGGTCAAAATAGCATTATAGATGCAGCCTTGTAATAATGATGACCAAAAAAAAAAAAAAAAAAAGAAGACATGGCAGCCATGGAAATGCAGAAAGTGATGTGGCTCTGTGTCCTGGACCTGACACCAGGAAAGTCATGGGGCCACTGCAATTTTTTTGTTTTGTTTTGAGGCAATAAGGAGATTTTTTTGTTTACTTACAGACTTGATATTTTGCACTTTTGTAGCTAAGGCCCTAAATGAAACATGTTTTATGGATGTTATATATGTATGTTTTCATGTGTATTTCTGGTCCTGTAGCTTTTCTTACAGACACAACTACAGCAGCAGATGAAATAACAGGTTGTAGTGAAAAAAGAAGCTTCCATCATAAAGGGACACGTGGATCAGTCGCCGCGTCACTCACTGTTTTGATCACGTTGTGTGTTTGTACCTTTGCCTGAGATCTCTGCCGAGGTGAACTTCTTCTGGCCGTTGGACTCAGTGAACGTGAGGTTGCATTTCCCGTCCTCGTAATTCGTCATGAGCTGTTGGCACATCGCCACCAGGTCCTTGTCCACCCCGGGCTGAGCAGAACCACAACCACAATCACAACCAGAACCACAACCAGAACCACAACCAGAACCACAACCACAATCACAAACAGAACCACAACCAGAACCACAACCAGAACCACAACCAGAACCACAACCACAATCACAAACAGAACCACAACCAGAACCACAACCACAATCACAAACAGAACCACAACCAGAACCACAACCACAACCACAATCACAACCAGAACCACAACCACAACCAGAACCACAACCACAACCACAACCAGAACCACAACCAGAACCAGAACCACAACCAGAACCACAACCAGAACCACAACCAGAACCACAACCACAACCACAACCAGAACCACAAACCACAACCACAAAACCACAACCAGAACCAACAACACAATCACAAACAGAACCAGAACCA
Organism: Boleophthalmus pectinirostris; assembly: GCF_026225935.1. Classification (NCBI taxonomy): domain Eukaryota; kingdom Metazoa; phylum Chordata; class Actinopteri; order Gobiiformes; family Gobiidae; genus Boleophthalmus; species Boleophthalmus pectinirostris. The sequence goes on along the minus strand of NW_026571133.1, from coordinate 45,227,654 downwards.
CAACCAGAACCACAACCAGAACCACACCAGAACCACAACCACAACACAAACAGAACACAAACCAGAAACCACAACCAGAACCACAACCAGAACCACAACCACAATCACAAACAGAACCACAACCAGAACCACAACCAGAACCACCCAAGAACCACAACCACAACACAACCAGAAACCACAACCAGAACCACAACCAGAACCACAACCACAACCAGAACCACAACCAGAACCACAACCAGAACAACCACAACCAGAACCACAACCACAACCAGAACCACAACCAGAACCACAAACACAAACAGAACCACAACCAGAACCACAACCACAACAGAACCACAACCAGAACCACAACCACAACCACAACACAACCAGAACCACAACCACAACCACAACCACAACCAGAACCACAACCACAACCACAACCAGAACCAGAACCAGAACCAGAACCACAACCAGAACCAGAACCACAACCACAACCAGAACCACAACCAGAACCACAACCAGAACCAAACCAGACCACAACCAGAACCACAACCAGAACCACAGAACCACAACCACAACCACAACCAGAACCAGAACCACAACCAGAACCACAACCACAACCAGAACCACAACCAGAACCAGAACCAGAACCACAACCACAACCAGAACCACAACCAGAACCACAACCACAACCAGAACCACAACCAGAACCACAACCACAACCAGAACCACAACCAGAACCACAACCAGAACCACAACCAGAACCAGAACCAAACCACAACCACAACCAGAACCACAACCACAACCAGATGAGAACATACAAGAACATGGGGCACACAAGAGCAGACAGGAGCAGACAGGAGCAGACAGGAGCAGACAGGAGCAGACAGGAGCAGACAGGAGCAGGAGCAGGCAGACTGACAGGAGCAGACAGGAGCTGACAGGAGCAGACAGGAGCTGACAGGAGCAGACAGGAGCTGACAGGAGCAGACAGGAGCTGACAGGAGCAGACAGGAGCATTCTTCTGGCTTCTGATTGGCTGTTTCTCTTCAGTGGACATGATTCACAGAGGAGGGATCGAGGAAACAGGAGGAGGAGGTGAGTGAACAGAATCTGGACACGGCCATTGTTCCTCCCCGCTCGGACAGGAAGTGAAGGTCAGCCCTGCAGTGACCACTTCCTGTGGGTGAATGATGTTCTTCCTCACTTCCCTTGTGCATTCAGAGCGTCCTCTTTAGTCACCATGATGAGTTTATAAACATTTTTCACTTCTGTCTGAGATCAGAAAATAGAAACGATACGTCTTACCCGCTAACCGTCACGTTCCAAACAGGAAGTGAGCATGGGCGCGATTCAGCTCCATCAGCTCTGGCTCCCATTCACTTTTGATTGAAATACTGTGGCCTCTCTGTACCTGCTGCTGTGAACCTCGTCATTTTGGTCTTAAATATTGGTATTAACCTGCTCTACATGTGGCCACACGTCCTTCTCGAAGCCTGATCCCGTCCGAGCTCAGCAGGGCCGGGCCGGGTCAGGACTTGGATCTGAGACCGCTGGGCACAGTCCTGCATGGGTCCATCTCTGGAGACCGGCACCCGTCCGTTAACCCGTGATTATATCAAAGTTGAAACCGTACCCGCCCTGACCCGTTAACACTGCACCCTTTACCCGCCCGAGATAAATCGAGGTCAACCTATTAATGTGACAGCCCAATAGTCCAGGACTAAACCAGGATTAAACCAGAACTAAACCAGGATTAAACCAGGACTAAACCAGAACTAAACCAGGACTACACCAGGACTGGACCAGGACTAAACCAGGACTACACCAGCACTAAACCAGGACTACACCAGGACTAAACAAGGACTAAACCAGGACTGGACCAGGACTACACCAGGACTAAACCAAGACTATACCAGGACTGGACCAAGACTACACCAGGACTGGACCAAAACTACACCAGGACTAAACCTGGACTACACCAGGACTAAACCTGGACTACACCAGGACTACACAAGCACTAAAGCAGGACTGAACCAGGACCAAACCGGGTCTAAGACAGGACTTATTCAGGTCTAAACCAGGGAAGCAGCCACTGAACCAATCACCTCGACCGATGTAATAAAAACACTAAAGTTTCTCTCAGTCTGGTCCATCGTTCCAGGAATAGATGGGAAATGGAACTTGTTTTCAGGGCAACGGATATCTTGGATGTTTGTCGTACATGTTAATTTGTGTGTAATCACTATCTGCATACCCCCCATAAAATTCCAAAACGTTAAAACCCGCCCATTTGTGGGTACCCTCCGGCCCGGTGCAAGACTCTGCTGGGAAAATCAGGTGCCACAGGGGGGCGCCAGTCATTGTGTCCGTAGGCAAGGCACTTCACCCACATTGCGTAGTATGAAGTGGTGTGTGTGTGAGTGTGTGTGAGAGTGTTGTTGGTGGTGGTGGGAGGGCCTGATGGTGCAGAGTGGCAGCCGTGCTTCTGTCAGTCTGTCCCAGGGCAGCTGTGGCTACAATAATAGTTTACACCAGTGGATCTGGGGTGAATGAATAATGATCTGTAAAGTGTCTTTGAGAAAAACACGATATAAACCTGCTGTTTTCATTTTGCTTTTTTGTTCCTAAATTAATTCCGGTTCCTAATCTGTACCAAATTCACTCCTGTAACCTAAGGCCTCGATGAGCTTCATTTGACTGGAGCTGAACGCAGTGGGTGACGTCACACTCACTTACTTCACTTTTTTATACAGTACAATACATGTTACTTGTTATAGAATGTTCCCTATTATGGCTTTAAAGTTATTGCCATGGAGACAAGCAGGTGCCACCAGGCCAAGTTACAGGTCAGATCTGTGGAGGTGGATTTTTGAGCAACTAAAACTCTTTATTGTTGATTAAATGCACATTAGACACGTTTAAGTGTCTTTGAGTGAAAATGGTATATTGAATGTATTTATTATTATTATTATTATTACAGTTAACAACAACTAGCATGCTAACACGTACTTAATTTAATCTATTTGGTTTATTTAACAGGGACAGTGTACATTAATCAGCATTTCTGTAAATGTACTAGAATTAGTTAGAGAGGCTTTTTCACCTGTAGTCCCTGGACAGATGGTAAACATGGTCACCCTAAATCAGAATTATATAAAAAGTGCACTTCCTGATTATCTGACAATAAACTGCTTTTAGATTGAGACAGTACACAGCGGACTGATTTTGACCTCAAGAGCTGCTTTTACAATATATCTGTCACATTTTACTCAAAAACAATAAGAAATCATCTGAAAAAAAAAAAATAATAATAATAATCTGAAATGTAAAACAGGAGCAGTCAAAAATAGATTCTGAGTTGGAGTCCAGAATCTTTTTTTGCAGTGAGAGGAGCTGAGGAGGGCTGGGAACACAGGAAGCGGCTCAAACACAGGAAGCCCCTCCCCTTTAGAGAACGCAGACCCTGTACTTCCTGGTTCTGTTTCCATGGCGACGAGGGCCAGACCCAGGTCTTCCTAAAGGAGCCCTCCAGGACCCGGGGAAGCACCTGGACCTGTCTCCAGATCTGAACCAGATCATCACAACTAAACTGCCACGGCCCTCATTAAAGTAGTGTGTGTAGTGTGTGTGTAGTGTGTATAGTGTGTGTAGTGTGTGTGTTGTGTGTAGTATGTGTAGTGTGTGTGTGTAGTGTGTGTGTAGTGTGTGTTGTATGTGTAGTGTGTATAGTGTGTGTGTTGTGTGTAGTATGTGTAGTGTGTGTGTGTAGTGTGTGTGTAGTGTGTGTGTGTGTATGTGTGTGTAGTGTGTGTGTAGTGTGTGTAGTGTGTGTGTGTGTAGTGTGTGTAATAGTGTGTGTAGTGTGTATGTAGTGTGTAGTGTGTGTAGTGTGTGTGTATAGTGTGTGTAGTAGTGTGTATAGTGTGTGTAGTGTGTGTATAGTGTGTGTGTAGTGTGTATAGTGTGTGTAGTGTGTGTAATGTGTGTGTAGTGTGTGTAGTGTGTGTGTGTGTGTGTGTTGTGTAGTGTGTGTAGTGTAGTGTGTGTAGTGTGTGTGTGTAGTGTGTGTGTAGTGGTGTGTAGTGTGTATAGTGTGTGTAGTGTGTGTAGTGTGTGTAGTGTGTATAGTGTGTGTGTGTAGTGTGTGTAGTGTGTGTGTAGTGTGTGTGTATAGTGTGTATGTGTGTGTAGTGTGTGTAGTGTGTATAGTGTGTGTAGTGTGTGTGTAGTGTGTATAGTGTGTATAGTGTGTGTGTGTGTAGTGTGTGTGTGTGTGTGTAGTGTGTTAGTGTGTAGTGTGTAGTGTGTGTATAGTGTGTGTAGTGTGTGTAGTAGTGTGTAGTAGTGTGTGTAGTGTGTGTGTAGTGTGTAGTGTGTAGTGTGTGTAGTGTGTGTATAGTGTGTATAGTGTGTGTAGTGTGTGTGTGTGTAGTGTGTGTGTAGTAGTGTGTGTAGTAGTGTGTGTAGTGTGTGTGTAGTGTGTATAGTGTGTGTAGTGTGTGTATAGTGTGTGTAGTGTGTGTAGTGTGTGTGTAGTGTGTATAGTGTGTATAGTGTGTGTAGTGTGTGTGTAGTGTGTATAGTGTGTATAGTGTGTATAGTGTGTATAGTGTGTGTATAGTGTGTGTGTGTAGTGTGTATAGTGTGTGTAGTGTGTGTAGTGTGTGTGTAGTGTGTATAGTGTGTATAGTGTGTGTAGTAGTGTGTGTAGTGTGTGTGTAGTGTGTATAGTGTGTATAGTGTGTGTAGTGTGTGTATAGTGTGTGTAGTGTGTGTGTAGTGTGTATAGTGTGTGTAGTGTGTGTAGTGTGTGTAGTGTGTAGTGTGTATAGTGTGTGTAGTGTGTGTGTAGTGTGTGTAGTGTGTGTGTGTGTAGTGTGTGTGTGTGTAGTGTGTGTATAGTGTGTGTGTAGTGTGTAGTGTGTGTAGTGTGTGTGTAGAGTGTGTAGTGTGTGTGTAGTGTGTATAGTGTGTGTGTAGTGTGTGTAGTGTGTATAGTGTGTATAGTGTGTGTAGTGTGTGTAGTGTGTGTAGTGTGTGTAGTGTGTGTGTAGTGTGTGTAGTGTGTGTGTGTATAGTGTGTGTAGTGTGTAGTGTGTAGTGTGTAGTGTGTGTAGTGTGTGTATAGTGTGTGTAGTGTGTGTGTGTGTGTGTGTGTAGTGTGTGTAGTGTGTGTGTAGTGTGTAGTAGTGTGTGTGTAGTGTGTATAGTGTGTATAGTGTGTGTAGTGTGTATAGTGTGTGGTCCTGCACCAGGTCAGGTCAGAGTCCTGCACCAGGTCAGGTACCCGCACACTTAAGAGAGAGAACCCTGAGCACGAGCACATGGAGCAGAGTGTCCGTAAAGTGTGATCAGGTGACGGCCGCACTTAACGGTTCCGGGCAGGTGCGCGTCTCTAAAAATGGACCCGTGCAGGACTCTGGGTTGGGTCATGTTGGTCATGTGTAATCGTTTAGTACTGCGGTGGTTCATTTTTGCGGTTACTGCGACAGCCCTATTAGAACATGATTAAACGTTGACATGAATCAGTTTTGCGTGACACAGGACGTTTAAATAAATCTATAGAATGACGTCATAGAGGGTGGGGTCTGTAGAACTTTACGGGAGATTCACTGTTTTTAAACAAATCTCCAAACTTCTGATCCACAAATGTTTCTTCTTCTCCTTATTTGTTTGGCATCAGCTCCACAAACTCGTCACGTGAATTTTCTGGTGTAAAGTCTTTTCACCTGAAACACTCTCGCCTTTGGGCTTGAATAACAACTGCACTTCCTGAAGCTGTTGTGAAAACATCATGTGACTTTAGTTTCTCCTGACAGAGAAGACCAGGACTAAACCAGGACTAAACCAGGACTAAACCAGGACTAAACCAGGACTAAACCAAGACTAAACCAGGTTTAAACAAGCACTAAACCAGGACTAAACCAGGACTAAAGCAGGACTAAACCAGGTTTAAACAAGGACTAAACCAGGACTAAAGCAGGACTAAACCAGGACAAAACCAGGACTAAACCAAAACTAAACCAGGACTAAACCAGGTCTAAACCAGGACTAAACCAGGTCTAAACCAGGTCTAAACCAGGTAAACCAGGACTAAACCAGGTCTAAACCAGGACTAAACCAGATCTAAACCAGGTCTAAACCAGGACTAAACCAGGTCTAAACCAGGACTAAACCAGATATAAACCAGGTCTAAACAAGGACTAAACCAGGTCTAAACCAGGTCTAAACAAGGACTAAACCAGGACTAAACAAGGACTAAACCAGGACTAAACCAGGACTAAACCAGGTCTAAACCAGGTCTAAACCAGGACTAAACCAGGACTAAACCAGGTCTAAACCAGGTCTAAACAAGGACTAAACCAGGTCTAAACCAGGTCTAAACAAGGACTAAACCAGGACTAAAGAAGGACTAAACCAGGACTAAACCAGGACTAAACCTTTTCACCTTTAAACAGCCTATACTCAATTTTCCTCCATGTATTTGAGCTAAATGTGTCGTAGTACAGATGTCTTGTATAAGCAGCTCCTGAGGTCAGAATAAGTCCTCTGTGAACTGTCAGCATGTAATCATAAAGCTTTTATTGCACGTTAGCATGCTAGTTGTTGTTTTACAGTGACTGCAAAACTCCGCTCTGGTCTGAGAGTTGTGAAAAATGCTTTTAAATGCATCATGGTGAGCAGTGTTGGGGAGTAACAGATTACATGTACCATCTTAAATCTTAAATGTAATGATCTAAGCAGTGTTTTGGTCAAATGAGTCGTCCAGCTTGTCACAGGCACTTTAAAGGCTCTATAAAAAGCAGTGTATGTGGGTGGAGCGGGGTTTAAGGCGGCGCTGTTTTTTAAGGTGGAGCGGAGAGGAAGGAAGAGGACAATAGGAGCAGAGTCACAGGAAGAGGAACATAAAGGGAAGTTCAATAATAGATCTACGACAAGAGAAAGTCCTACCTGAACACCACTGTTCAGCCAGTACTGTAAAACAAACACACACAGTCAAGGAATAAAGTTAGTCACACAAAACGACAAACAACACTTCAGTTATTCCACAGATTGAAGGGGTTTAGGCTGAAGCTTTGCACTTATTTTCCTTTTCCTCTCAACATATAGAACATAGAACATGACACAACAGTAAAAACTCTTGAAAGACCCACATTACACTGTTTTGTTTTGTTTTTAAATCTATGTTATAATGTAGTTTCCTCATCACAACCAGACCTGGAGTTATGTTTTGTTTCATTCGCACACATTTAACACACACATTTTTTACTTTTTTTTCCCTCAAACTGAAAACACTGTGTTCCTCTTTCTGATGTGATTAAGTGGTATTACAGGAAATGGAGGTCAATTGAGGCTCAAAATAGCAGTTAAAGGTTGTATGAAGGATTTTTTTTAGTTTCAAATTGTCAATGAATGTGCCAAAACCAAACAAAACCTAACTGACTCTGCGGTGCGCTGGGATTACATGGTTTACTTGTGCCTCTCATGAATTCCACTTACGTAAGACGCCGTTGACTCGACCAATAGGCAGGTTTCATTGTTGACAAAAGCGTGCGTTGCATGCTGGGAATTATTTTGGTCGGCGGCAAGAAACACTAATTCAACATGACGGACGGAGTGAGAAAGCACGTAAAGGGTATTGATCCTGGTTATTTATCCACTCTAACGGCAGAGGACCCAAGACCATTTGACCAGAAATTGGTCATAAGCATCGACAGACGACAAATCACCCTTTTCAACCCCGACAAAAGGTGGACCAAACCAAATTTCTGGTCTGAATCGCCAACTACCTGGACAAATATTCACTTGGGCGACATCCACAATGACTTGGTGGAAACTCCTGGGCCATTCACAGCAGAAAAGATGAAAACCTCCAAGAGTCTGGATGTGTTGTTGAACTTGTTGGAGTCCACGGTTTGTTAGGATCTTCTACGTTTGCTCTGTGGATGTTTGAAAGTCGTTTAATTCACCGTTAGTGGTTCTTTTCACTCAGAATACGAAAAAGACATTTTCCTTCTTCCGTGTTTCTTTTTGTGCATCTGATAATGCAGCAGGAATTTACCATTATCGGGGATAAATACGCGAGTTTACGCACTGTGTTTGACCACTATCCTGTTTCTTGCCTCTGACCAAAATATTTCCCAGCATGCAACGCAGGCTTTTAATAACAATGACGTCAGCTGAAACTCGACTATACAGTGGTTCTTGGCGGCTTTTTCAAACTGCAGCTTCTTTGCAGGTAGCACAGAGTTTGTTGCAGTGGCAGAAAAGAATCTACGACCCCCAATTTACACCAAAGCAGTAACAGTGTAAGCACAGCAGTACAACAGACGAGCAGCACACACGCAGGTTTGGTTTTCCATTTTAACCGCTTGAACAGTTTACAGCAGCAGTGTCGTACGCGCGTCCAACGGCAGTCATTAAGCTACACTAAATTAGGTTGGAGTTCTAATTTTGCAGCGTCAGAGCGTCTCCAGGTTTTATCAGGGGAAAGACAGGAAATAATCACACGGTGTCAAAATAAACTTCTGATGCTCTTACAAAATACGTTCAGCAAAACCACTAGTCGTGTAAACACCGAGCGTCGCATCAGGAGCTCAGGGAACGACTCATGATGGACACAGAAAGTTTACAGCCGTGGAGGATAAATATAAAATACTTTACGACATCAGACAGAAACTTTACAAGAACAACTCATGAAGGAAAAGGCACGAGGAGCAATGACCAAAGTGAAATGGAGAGATTTGAGCAAAACAGATTATCATTATTGCTACAAAACATCATTGTCTCTTTTGTCAACTTTTGTTTTGTGATTTAAAACAGAATTCATCCAATCAACAATCAGTGATGGGGAGTAACAGATTACATGTACCAGAGTTATGTAATCAGAGTACAAATTTTGAGTAACTGTATTCAGTTACAGTTACTGTTTAATAAATGGATTACACAGAGGTATTTTCCTGTTTTCACATTTTGGGCTATATCCCTTTTTTTTTCTTTTTTGGCAATTCCACTCATTGCCAGACACTAAACTAGGTCCAAACCAGGTCTAAACCCAGGTCCAAACCAGGTCTAATTCTGGTCTAAACCTGGTCTAAACCAGGTCTAAACCTGGTCTAAACCAGGTCTAAACCAGATCTAAACTATGTCTCAAACAGGATTTAACAGGACTAAATCATGCTGTGTAGACAGTGTCTCCTCTTCTTCTTCTATCAGTAATATTTTTAATTTGGTTCAGTAAAGTCTGGGCTTTTTATTTTCTTTTATCAGACAAAACATCTTATGTGAAGATTTCCTCATCTTTGCTTCTCTACAGCAAATCAAATCAACTAATCCAAAGTATTCAGATTATGTTACTCACCTTAAGTAACTTAATGGGTTATGTTACAAACTACATTTTGGGGTATGTAATCTGTAATCTGTAGGGGATTACATTTTAAAAGTCACCTTCCCAACACAGTCAACAATGAATACATAAACAATATAAAAAGTTTAGTGTTTAAACATGAGAATCCACAGAGGCTGGAGTCGCAGGAGCAGCTCTGTGTCTCTGGTGTAAACTCTGCTGAAGTTATGTGCTTCTAATGCTCCTGGTGTGAATTCAGGGTTACCCGCAAAAGAAAGTCTGTTTTTGAGGTCGCTGAAAGAAGAAGAGAAGCGGAAAAAGAGCGAGGCCAAACTGAGGTGATTCTTGGAGATTCCTTCCAGCGATGGAGCGACTGAAGCAGACGAAGGCTCTAAAGACTGAAACGTTGGTCGCTAAATGACTTCTGGACAGGAAACTTCAACAGCATTTGTTCAGCGACTGTGAACGCACAGCGGCTGTAAACAAACATGATTTCTAACGTAATGAGGAAGTAGCATGCATGAGTAACATTTGAAAAAGGACAAACAGTTGCTGTATTTCACTTTCCTTGGAAAATCCTCTATACAACCTTTAACTACAGCTTCATGACATCACAAGGTGGAACAGAGCATTTTGAGCTTTGGAGATGTAGACAGACTAATAATAATGAATTACTCAAACGTGAATAAAACAGAACACAAGTCCAGGTGTGTTTTGGAGGAGGGAACAACATTAGAACATGACATGGTTCGTTTTGTGTAATATAGGCTCTTTAGCATTTTTATTTTCATCTCAAATTTCCCATAATATCTGAAATGATACAGTCAGAGTTAGATCATGATTGATTGTTAATGTAGCCCATCTATATATTATGGATGAAATGTTAAATGATATATTATTTATCAATTACAGTATATGCACTGCTAATGTATTAAATTTGAATGTAATTAAAATACACTGTAGCATCGAGAGCAGACAGGAGATGGGTGGTGATGATAGTTGGGGGTCCAGCAATAAAAGTAGGTCAGACACGCCCATCCAGTGTTGGGAGTGTGGCCTGCGCTCAGGTGTTGTAGCCCTGCGTGCCTCCAATGTATTGAACTGCTTGGATAAAATAAAAGTTGCAAAACTGAACCACTGGCCTGGATTATTTAAGAGTGCAACATTAACATTTCTGGTTTAAATAGTAAATTAAAATACAGATAATACAGTACAATATTTTGAATGAATTGATTTCCTTTTTAAAGAGGGGGTATTTTACTTTTCTGGGGTATTAACTGTTAACACACATAGATCACCAGGAGTCTAAAACCTCTTCAGGCAGGTTTGTGATGAAGAAACAACATTTAAACATGGGAGAAAGTTACAAAAAGTGGAGTTTGACAGTAGCCTCTCTTTAACACTGTTTATAAAAATTATCTTACTGAGAACGTCAGAAAGACGGGTGGAGAAACTGTGGTCACTGTGGGCAGTGTGGTCTGGACACTGGGTCAGGACTCTGGACTCGTGGGGATTTGGACTGGTCCCTGTGCCGCGGGTCGGCGCTGTGGTGGCTTTAGTGGAGATCTGAGGGGCGGAGGTCCTTGGAGACGCTGTGACACTGCCGTTCTGGTGCGGGGTGGTCGGTTGTGCTGCTGTCGTCCCAACAGCTGAAACAGGTACAGGGAAATCATATTTACTTAAAACCCATTCACAGGTAATCCAATGCTAACTGTAGGCACTGCTCTGTCTGAAGCATTGTTAGGCTACATTCAGACTGCAGGGCTTAATGCTCAATTCGGATTTTTTTTTTTGGTGAAATCCAATGTTTTTGTGAGGTCGTTCACATTTCCAATTAAATGTGACTTGTATGTGATCTCCAGTGTGAACATTAAACGTCCCAAAAGTGTCCCACATGTGCACTGGAGACACGACGACGTCAACCTCAGTGAGCGTCTCTGTGTTTACAGAAGTTGTCCAAACATGGACGCAGCATCGAGCATCTGGAGATTTTAAAGTTCCTCTCGTACCGGAGCCAGAACATGAACAACTTACTTGTTTTAAGGAGGAGATTGAGAACGAGAAGGACGAGGTTTTTGGTCGTGGTGTTTTGTGGGACAGTCCATTGAAAGGAACGTGTGGATGTGGAGACGGAGCCAAGAGTGGTGAGTGGTGATGTGCTTCACGTCAGTGACACGGAGTTCATTAACAATTTTCGTATGACAAGAAGAACATTTGTGTACATTTGTGTCTTGTTGATAACGTGTAGGTGGATGAATGCGCTTTGGCCGTTCAGACTGAAGTCGCATGTCAAAAGATCAGATATGTATCGGTTTTAGGAGCACATATCCAAGGCTACGTTCACACTCCAGCCTGAAGTGACCCAAATCGGATTTTTTGGCCCATATGTGACCTGTATCTGATCTTTTAATGACAGTCTGAATGACACAGATCCGATGTTTTCAAAGGCGACCCAGGACACTTCGATATGTCTGATATCTGATCTTTTGACATGTGACTTCAGTGTGAACGGCCAAAGTGCATTCATCCACCTACACGTTATCAACAAGACACAAACGTCACTATTCTGTGCTGAAGTAGGTGAAAATTGTTAATGAACTCCGTGTCACTGAAGTGAAGCACATCACCACTCACCACTCTTGTTTACGTCTCCACATCCACACGTTCCTTTCAACGGACGTCGATGCCGCTGTCCGACAAAACACCACGGCCAAAAACCTCGTTCTCCTTCTCAATCTCCTCCTTAAAACAAGTAAGTTGTTCATGTTCTGGCTCTGGTACGAGAGAAATTTAAAAAACTCCAGGTGCTCAATGCTCGTGTCCATGTTTGGACAACTTCTGTAAACACAGAGCACGCTCGCTGCAGTTGACGTTGTCGTGTCTCCAGTGCACATGTGGGACACTTTTGGGCCATTTAATATTCATACTGGAGATCACATACAAGTCACATTTAATTGGAAATGTGAATGACCTCGCAAAAACATCGGATTTCACAAAAAAATCGTAATTGAGCATTAAGCCCTGCAGTCTGAACGTAGCCTAAGTGTCCTGGGTCGAATTTGAAAAAATCGGATCTGTGTGGTTCAGACTGTCATTAAAAGATCAGATACAGGTCACATAGAGGCCAACAAATCGAATTTGGGTAACTTCAGGATGCAGTCTGAACGCAGCCTTAGACTTTAAACTGGTCTTTGTTTTAACACAATGTGATCAGAAAGAACGGAGCTGGAACTCCAGCAGATGAGCTGATCTGTGCTGTTAAACAAGTCGCTCACACTTAAAATTACAGTCACATTCTAGCTAGCATTAGCATTAGTAGGTTGAAAATCAAGCTCCTGAACAGGACCATGAACACTCACACTCATCACAGGCTCCTGAAAATGTGCTCTTTAAATCCATTTTGTATTTTTTCTTGACTTCTCAGACAATCTTAAAGCCTTTTGGTAACATGTGCATTGTGTCGCCATGGTAACTGCTGAACATTTCGCCATAGCCATACACGCAGAACAAACCCGGCGTGAGGTCAATGATCAGTAGCTCCATAAATAACCCCTGCAGCTGCATAAAGACCACTTATGTAAATATTATGGTTGCTAGGTAACAGTCAGATTACTTCTTTCTTTATCATTCTCCAGGTTCCAGTCAAATGAAGCTCACCAAAGCTAGCAGTAATAGTGGCTAATCTGGGGGCGGGGGTTTAGCAAAACTGTCAATCAAAAAGACAAAAACTGGTCCACCCAAAGGACAAAACACCGAGCCACAAACAAAGCATTGTGTTCTACTCCATTCAATGGAGTGAAGAGTGCAGCGAGCGCCACACTGGAGAAACGAAACAGACACTTCACAAGAGGAAGTACCAACACAGACGAGAGAGCAACACAGGACCTCAGTCTGCTGTACATCTCCACCTAAAAGCCACGAGCCACTCCTTTGAGGATAGTGAGGATAGCCAGAGAAAAGAATTGGTTAGAGAGGGGAGTAGGCTAATTTTGTTGGGAAACACAATCCATCTTTGAACAGAAATGGAGGCCTCAAGCATCATGTGTCTTTACAACACATTCCTCAAACCTAAAACAAAACTAAGAGAACAACAGGGGGAGCAGGTCAGGCCCAGAGGTGTGAAAACTCCCATCAGGGGCCTGAATGATTCTGCTAATAGTTCCTCTCACTCAGTACAATTCAATAGACTGATCTGACAAACAGAAAGTGTAAATAACTAAATGTGTAAAGCTACGTTCAGACTGCAGGGCTTAGCGCTCAATTCAGATTTTTTTTTGAAATCCAATGTTTTTGCGAGGTCATTCACATTTCAAATTAAATGTGACTTGTATGTGACTCCAGTGTGAACTTTAAACGACCCAAAAGTGTCCCACATGTGCACTGGAGACACGACAACATCAACCGCAGCGAGCGTCTCTGTGTTTACAGAAGTTGTCCAAACATGGACGCAGCATTGAGCATCTGGAGATTTTAAAGTTCCTCTCGTACCAGAGCCAGAACATGAACAACTTACTTGTTTTAAGGAGGAGATAGAGAAGGAGAAGGACCAGGTTTTTTGCCGTGTTTTGTGGGGCAGCGGCAGCAACGTAAGTGGAAAGGAACGTGTGGATGTGGAGACGTAGCCAAGAGTGGTGAGTGGTGATGTGCTCCACTTCAGTGACACGGAGCTCATTAACAATTTTCACCTACTTCAGCGCAGAATAGTGACGTTTGTGTCTTGTTGATAACGTGTATGTGGATGAATGCACTTTGACCGACATGTGACTGAAGTCACATGTCAAAAGATCAGATATGTATCGGTTTTAGGAGCACATATCCAAGTGTCCTGGGTCGCATTTGAAAAAATCGGATCTGTGTCGTTCAGACTGTCATTAAAAAATCAGATACAAGTCACATATGGGCCAAAAAATCGGATTTGGGTCACTTCAGGCTGCAGTCTGAACTTAGCCTTAGTTTCAGAGGAGTTTCAGTGTAGATAGCTCTTACTTCAGCAGATATAAGGAAGTGTCCACTAGCGTCTGACCACAACTGAAGAAGCAGCTTGGATGAGCTGCCAAACATATTCGATCAAAAACATCTGTTCGGTCAACAAACTGAATTTCTCCTTTGCCATGTCAATCAAACCTGTTGCTAACGGGGGCAGGAGCGACCTCGGGGAAAGAAGAAGGTGCCTCACTGGTCTGCTACTAATGCTCATATCTTGAACTACAGATGAAATTGTGAAATAAAAACCCCAGGACCATGTAGAGTTAAAACAGACATTTTAAGACCAAAATGAGGAGCCTGACAGCAGCCGTTCCAGAGAGAGGGGCAACGATTTTTCAATAGAAAGTAAAGTGGAGTCACTGGGAGCTGAATCATGCCACTTCCTATTTGGAGCGCGACGGCTGGCAGGTTAGCTGTGTCCACTTATACTAGAGAACTATAATAAAATGTACAAGGTGGACACAAGATGGCGTTGTATTGTTTCCAGTGGCCTCCCACCTGTGTGACATCTGTAACGTGCACTACGTGGAGTGTTTGGACCAATCAGAGCGAGAGCTGCTAGAGCGGCGTTAGAGCGGGATCAGAGTCAGATTTAAACATTTTAAAACATTGTGAAAATAGAATCCTAAAATCCGACCTTTGTGAAAGCCAGATGCCCTGTCAGGAACAAGGACAGTTTAAATTCCCAAAATACATAGCGCTTTAAGAATACACGCATCAAGAATCTCAGACTTCCAGTCATTGCGCAATTCATACTGGGAAGGATTTTCTGAAAAAGTGAGCATCAAACCGCCAGGTTTGTTTTCCCAGTGGGATGTGTCTATTGACAAAGTCGATCTTTTCAACTCTTTTGAACCATATCACTTTTGTTTCTGGTTCTGATATTGTCATATTTTAGTTTTGGGATTCGGACATCATTAATTGTGTGGTTGTTGGATCCTAACAGCAGAAAACGACTCGAGAAATTTGTTTGTGAACTCCATAACTGCAAAAGTGAATCAGATGTGTGTGACTCAAACCTCCGTTCAAACTGTTTCTCTTCACAATGGAAAATAAAAAATGAAAAATAGTGAAAGGTGAAGGAGATGGGCAGGATTGATCCACAGGAAGAACCAGAAAAGGAAACCTATGACTGTCTAAGAAATCATCCAGAGTTTGCAGACAACATTTTGTATGTGGAGCCATCAAGGCAGAATCCCGATCCCTCGCTCAACCTTGGTTACGAATTTAAAAAGTCAAGACCAAAGTGAAAGGCACTAACTGTTCACCAAGAAACACCTTCCACTACAAAGAGACCAAGACGTGATGTTGCTGTAAAACTATAAGAACAAGAAAGTGCAGCTCAGTCTGTTTGTCTTCTGCACCTCTTGATTACCATTAACAATTCCACATACAAATTTTCGCTGCAAACTCAGGATGATTTAGGCAACCAAAGGTTTCCTTTTTCATCCTTCCTGTGGATCAATCCTGCCCTTCACCTTTCACTATTTTTCAATTCCGGGAAGAGAAACAGTTTGAACAGAGGTTTACAGTCACACACATCTGATTCCCTTTTGCATTTATGGAGTTCACAAACACATTTCTCGAGTCGTTTTCCGCTGTTAGGATCCAACAACCACACAATTAACGATGTTAGAACCAGAAACAAAAGTGATATGGTTCAAAAGACTAGAAAAGATTGGCTTTGTCAATAGACGCATCCCACTGGGAAAACAAACATGGAGGTTTGATGCTCACTTTTTCGGAAAATCCTTCCCAGTATGAATTGTGCAATGACCGGAAGTTCGAGATTCTTGATGCATGTATTCTTGCTGGCTCCTGGAGGTTCAGTACCTGGAGCGGTTTATTGTAGATCCATGACTTGTACATACAGTCTATAATCATATCTACTGCTCATGTCAAACCAGGATGTACAATTTAAAACTTCACTAAGATGAAAAAACAGGCAATATAAATAGTATGAACATTTTAAATCCTGTCTTACCACCTTTGTCGTTCTTTTCCTCACGTTTCATTGCAGTAACCACAGTCAGATTGGTCACTGTGTGAGTAACCGTGGTTCCCCGATTCCTGGTGGTCACGAGAGTCTTGGTATCAGGTGTCTGAGAAGGGCCTTTGGGTGCTGGGGTCTGGGTCTGGGTCTGGGGCAGTTTAGTGGTGTGACCAGATGGAGATGGAGGTGGAGGTGATGAGTTTGATGGAGTGGGCTTGACCTGGGGAGGAGGACTGGGAGAGAGAGGGTGGATAAAGAAAGAGATATGCACTTAAATGTCACACAAAACTAACTCTGGGGAGCTTTAAGTCATGTTCTTACATTGTTACATCATCTAAAACATACTCAGTTGTGTTTGTTTCATTCACACATGTTTGAGTAACTATTTATTATTAGTCTGTCTACATCTGCAAAGCTCAAAATGCTCTGTTCCAACTTGTGATGTCATGCTTCTTTTACCTCCTTTTCGTTCAGTAGAGATCGGTAATTCCAGGTTTGAAATGATCCAGATGATTCTAGTGAAAGTGTGTGGAGTTTAAAAACACAATGGGGCATTTCTTGTTTTACCACATGACATCACAAGCTGGAACAAGGTGTTTTCTTTTTGAGGGGAAGAATGTGTTGGGTTTGTGAGTTAAACATGTGTGAATGAAACAAAACACAACTTCAGGTGTGTTTGTGATGAGGAAACTACATTTGAACACTGATCAGTAAACAGTGTAACATGGCCCTTTTAATGCTCCTGGAGATGTTCATAATGTGCACTCAACGTCTGACTTTTTAAACGTTTATCACAAATACTTGTCAGGAAAATGATAATTTGTGTTTGTACCAAATATACATATCTTGCTTTATGGATAAATTATTGAAATAAAATCTACAGCATCATGTAGAGCGGCTTTAAAATTAACATTTTAAGACCAAATTCAGGAGCCTCAAAGTAGCAGTTTGAGAGAGAAGGGCAAGTCGATGGAGTCAGAAATGCGCCCGTGCTCACTTCTTATTTGGAATGCAGCAGCTAGCGGGTTACCTATGTCCATTTATATATACAGTATATTTATATTTATTTATATATACAGTATGTTATATATTCAGTATTTTTGTATTTGTGGTAATACGTCAGAAAATTATTATTTCATATTTCTTCAAATATTAAGATGTGTCAGAACACCACTGTTACTCATTTTCTTTTCTTTTATTTGTGAAAGGATTTACTTTTATGAGTCATGTGACCTTTTACTTTACCTTTTACTGCCCCAAAAGTAAACAGAGAGTGAGAAATAGGCTCAAGCTCCGGGGTTTCAAAATGGCCGCTCATACAAGTCAATGGGCCGAGCTCAATGGTGCATGATTCCAAATTAGCCTTTATCCCGGTGGCAGACTGAGCATGTGCAGACTGAGCATGTGCAGACTGAGCATGTGCAGACTGAGCATGTGCAGACTGAGCATGTGCAGTAGTGTCTTTTCTCCCGCGAGCACATGCCAATGCACATGAGCGCACACACGGAGCGCGGGCTTGTGTATCACGTGATCACTTTGACCAATCAGAGCGAGAGGCCGGAGCTAACGATTATGAAGAGTTTTTTAAGACAACTGAAGGGTTTTGAGCTGAGAAAAAGTTTATGATCTAAAAATAGGTAAAAATTGCCACTAAATCTCACATTTTTGAAAGCTGTAAGTGCCCTGTCAGCCAAACACGAGCAGTCTGTAATTATATTGGCTCTATGAGAAAAACCCTCTCAGCCCAGGGGATTTTTCAGCTGAAGTTTCAGTGAGTGTCACTATGTCGACTGGAGGCAGCTACAAGCAGCAACATCCTATCCAGTTATTTTAATAGATCCATGAATAGGCTCTGTTCACACTTATGTCACAAACCAGGAAGACGTTTGCAAAGATGCAATTCCAACTTCCCAGGCCCAGTTTTCTTCATCTCCATGTCATTGTAGTGTTCTGATATGTTCGGCAAATCAACAAATCCAACCATCCCTCAGTTTTCATTTTTTCTCCACTGACACACAACCGTGAGTGCACTGGTACATGTGATTAGAAGAGATGAGACGCCAAACTCCAGATGATTCCAAACAGCACATACGTCTGCAGTCTTCATTTTACCTCTGATCACATTTACTTCAGTGGGTTTGATCACAGTCACTTTTAATAGATCCATGTTTATTGAGTCCAGTGTCGGGAACTACACCAGAAGTTGTAATTGCATGTTTCCAAAAGTCTTTCTGGTTGGTGACATAAGTGTGAAGCCTATTGTACGAGAGTAAAATGTGTAAAGAAAAGACGTCAAATTTAAAAGAAATGCTACTTAACTACCGCTGGTGATGTATAGGTGAACACAGTAAATATTATTTTTTGTATTCTATATTTATTTTAACAGTGATGTAATATTGGAGCTGAGCATCTTTATTTTTAGTTTTCATGGTGTTGATGTAGTTGAAGGTGAACGAGAAGCGTGAAGTCCTTTTATTTGCGAAGAAAACTAGGATAGCTACACACAGTCTATGTGCTCTTATACTTGTTCTGATCCGGTTCCAGATCATTGTAAACACATTCAGTAAAGGTTCTGCTCTCTCCTGTCAATCTGTCAATGGGACTTTTTTAGTATCGAAACCTGAGAAAAATGAGGATCTAGTTTCGATACTTGTTTCAGTATCGATTAGTGTCTGATTTGCGATCCTTCTAAGAACTCCACCCACCTCAGATTGCCTCCCTTGGGTGTCGTGGAACCTGGTGGTTCCTGTTTGGACTCAGTGGTGATGCCTGTCGGCTGTACCGCTCCACTACCAGCAGGTAGAGTAATGGGCTTTCCTGTAGTTACAGCTTTGGTGGTCGGTTTCACGGTGGTCGTGAGGGTCAGCTGTGGTTTCGTGGTGGGCTGTGAGTTCATGGTGGTCGGAGCAGCGGCGGTTTTGGTCTTGACAGGTGCAGTGGTGGTGGCGCCGGTAGTTGCGGTGGTGGCGGCGGTGGCGCGGTGGCGGTGGCGGTGGCGGTGGCGGCGGTGGCGGCGGTGCGGCGGTGGTGCGGCGGTTGCGGTGGCGTTTGCGGCGGCGGTTGCGGCGGCGGCTGTGGTGGCAGGTTTAGCTGTGGTGGATGCAGAGGTGCTGGAGTCGTCAGTGTGGACACAATGGACTAGAAAACCTGTGGAGAAATGACATGATAACATAAAATAATCATCACTTTATGGAGGAATTTGTGCTTTAAAAGTCCCGTATTAGGCTTTATTTCTCATCTATCATGTAGTTTCCTCATCACAAACAGACCTGGAGTTGTGTCATGTTTAACACACAAACCCTGCATATTTACACTCAGTTCTTCTCTGATACAGAAATCATTCCACCTTGTGATGTCATACAGGAATACAGCAAGTGCTCCACTGTGTTTTTAAACGCCACACACATTCATTAGAAGCTTTTGGATGATTTCAGCCCTGGAATTGCTAATCTCTACTGAACATGAATGAAAATAATGCATTAGTCGGTACAGCACTTTTCCAGACACTCAAAGTCACTTTTAGTATTTGGTACATTCTTCATTCACTCCACACTCGATGATGGTAGCCACAGCAATCTGACCACCAACACTCAAACATACACACCACTTTGATACTAGGCAATGTGTCTTGCCCAAGGATGCAACAACAGTTTTTTTTGTTTTGTTTTGTTTGTGTGTGTGTGTGTGACTGGGAACCACTGGGAACACCAGATGCTCCTGTGGTCTTCTCAGTGGTCTTCCATTCAAGTCCTACCCAGACCCAGCCCTGCTGAGCTCCTGAGATCTGACAGGATCAGGCTTTGACAGGGAGGTTTGGCTTCCTGTTACTAACTACAGATAAACTGAGCTGTTTAACCTGAAAGTGATCACTAGACTAGACTTAGACAAACTGTCCGGACGCAGCAGCTCACACATGACAACAGGCTCTATTCACGCGTCATCACAAACCAGGAAGACATTTGGAAACATGCGATGACACCTTCCAGCGGCTCTGATCGCAGTAGTAAGTCAAAAATCTAGGAAAACTGAAAAAATGTCCCAGTTTTTCTGTTATGTTTGGAGAATCAACAGTTCCAACCATCCTTCAGTTTTCATCATTTCTCCACTGACACACAACTCCGAGAGCACTGGTACATGTGACTAGAAGAGACGAGGGGCACATACATCTGCAGTTTTATTTTATCTCTCATCACATTTACTTCAGTGGGTTTGATCACAGTCGGTCGGCGAGTCCAGTGTTGGGAAGTTGTCATCGCATGTTTCCAAATGTCTTCATGGTTTGTGACAGAAGTGTGAATAGAGACTATATATTATAATAAGAAAGAGAAAAAAGAGAAAGAGTCACAATAAATTCCTAAATAAAATTAATGTATAAATAAAAATATAGTAAAAATAGCAAGAGACTGGTGTGAAATAAGTTAAAAGTGAAGCAAAAAATAGAAATATAGAGATATAATTGAGTGTATTACAGTTCTGTACCAGAGGTCATAAGGAAAAAACAACACTTGTTTACACAGAGTATGACCACATGGAGACACGGGGAGGGCATCTGACACACAGGGATATTTCAGAACATGTTTGTAGATGTGTAAACTACAGGAGTAGCAGCTTCTACACAGAATGAGAATGAGCAAATAGTGAAGTAGAAGAAAACTTTGCTTTTGTGTAGAATTACAGAAACATCCAGGACGCTCAGGGACATTTTTAGCCCAGACTCGAGTCTGTTCCTGGGGTTTCTCTCACAGGAAGAGCCTGACAAAGACATGGAAGCACCGCGCCCTGCTCCAGCCCTACTCCAGCCCTACTCCAGCCCTGCTCCAGCCCTACTCCAGCGCTGCTCCAGCCTCTCCAGCCCTACTCCAGCCCTACTCCAGCCCTACTCCAGCCCTACTCCAGCGCTGCTCCAGCGCTGCTCCAGCCCTGCTCCAGCCCTGCCCAGCCCTACTCCAGCCCTACTCCAGCGCTGCTCCAGCGCTGCTCCAGCCCTACTCCAGCCCTACTCCAGCCCTACTCCAGCCCTCCAGCCCTGCTCCAGCCCTACTCCAGCCTGCTCCAGCCCTCCAGCCCTCCAGCCCTCCTCAGCCCTCTCCAGCCCTACTCCAGCGCTCTCAGCGCTGCTCCAGCCCTACTCCAGCCCTACTCCAGCCCTCCAGCCCTACTCCCAGCCCTACTCAGCCCTGCCAGCCCTAGCCCTGCACCAGCCCTACTCCAGCCCTACTCCCAGCCCTACTCAGCCCTAGCCCTCCAGCCCTCCAGCCCTCTCCAGCCCTCCAGCCCTACTCCAGCCCTCAGCCCTCCAGCCTCAGCCCTACTCCAGCCTACTCCAGCCCTCTCCAGCCCTCAGCCCTACTCCAGCCCTACTCCAGCCCTCTCCAGCCCTACTCCAGCCCTCAGCTCAGCCTCACCCTCCAGCCCTACTCAGCCCTCACCACTCCACCGCCGAGCCCTACTCCAGCCCTACTCCAGCCCTACTCCAGCCCTACTCCAGCCCTGCTCCAGCCTCACCACGAGCCTCACCACGAGTCTCACCACCAGCCCTCACCACCAACCTCACCACGAGTCCTCACCGTGAGTCCTCACCACCAACCTCACCACGAGTCCTCACCACCAACCTCACCACGAGTCCTCACCGTGAGTCCTCACCACCAACCTCACCACGAGTCCTCACCGTGAGTCCTCACCACCAACCTCACCACGAGTCCTCACCGTGAGTCCTCACCACCAACCTCACCACGAGTCCTCACCGTGAGTCCTCACCACCAACCTCACCACCAGCCCTCACCACCAGCTCTCACCACGAGTCCACACCACCAACCTCACCACTAGTCCTCACCATGAGCCTCACCACGAGTCCTCACCACGAGTCCTCACCACCAGCCCTCACCACTAGTCCTCACCACCAACCTCACCACTAGTCCTCACCACGAGTCCACACCACCAACCTCACCACCAGCCCTCACCACGAGTCCTCACCACTAGTCCTCACCACCAACCTCACCACAAGCCTCACCACCAACCTCACCACCAGCCCTCACCACTAGTCCTCACCACCAACCTCACCACGAGCCTCACCACCAACCTCACCACGAGTCCTCACCACCAACCTCACCACGAGTCCTCACCACCAACCTCACCACGAGTCCTCACCACCAACACTCACCACGAGTCCTCACCACCAACCTCACCACGAGTCCTCACCACAAGCCTCACCATGAGCCTCACCACCAACACTCACGAGTCCTCACCATCAGCCCTCACCACGAGTCCTCACCACGAGTCCACACCACCAGCCCTCACCACCAGCCTCACCACGAGTCCTCACCATGAGTCCACACCACCAGCCCTCACCACCAGCCTCACCACGAGTCCTC
>NW_026571133.1:45177473-45199973 GCF_026225935.1 Boleophthalmus pectinirostris | reverse complement strand
AAGAGGAGGAGGGGGGTGAGGTAGAGAGAAAATAGGGTAAAGAAGAGAGAGAAGAAGAGGAGAGTGAAGGAGAGAGTAAAAAAGAGAGAGAGGGAGGAGTGGAGGAGGAGGGGAGTGAAGGAAAGAGAGAGGGAAGAGAGAGAGTGAGGAGAGTGAAGGAGAGAGGAAAGGAGGAAACGGGGAGAGGAGTTAGAGAAAGAAAGGAGAGTAAAGAAGAGAGAGAGAGAGGAGGAGAGTGAAAGAGAAAGGGAGGAGATGAGAAGATGAGAGCAAGGAGAGTGAAGGAGAGAGAGAGGAGTGGAGGAGGAGTGAAGGAGGGCGAAAGGGAGAAGAGGAGAAGGAGGGGAGAGAGAGAGAGGGAGGAGAGGAGGAGTGAAGGAGAGAGGGAGGAAGGAGAGAGAGTGAGGAGAGTGAAGGAGAGAGGGAAGGAGAGAGGAGGAGAAGGAGGGTGAAGGAGAGAGAGGGAGGAATGGAGAAGTGGAGTGAAGGAGAGAGGGAGGGAGGAAAGGGGGAGGGGAGTGAGTTAGAGAGAGAAAGGAGAGTAAAGAAGAGAGAGAGGGAAGAGGAGAGTGAAGGAGAGAGAGAAGAGAGAGTAAAGAAGAGAGAGGGAGCAGTGGAGGAGGAGGAGTAAAGGAGAGAGGGAGGGAGGGAGGGAGGGAGGAGAGGAAGAGAGAGAGGGTGGCAGGAGAGGAGGAGGAGGGGAGTGAGGGAGAGAGAGGAGAGGAGGAGGAGTGGAGAGAGAGGAGAGAGTAAAGAAGAGAGAGAGGGAGGAGTGGAGTGGAGGAGGCGTGAAGATGAGAGAGAGGGAGGAGAGGAGGAGAAGGATAAGAGAGAGGAGAGGAGAGAGAGAGAAGAGTGGATGAGGAGGAGTGAAGGAGAGAGAAAGGGAGGAGAGAGAGTGATGGGAGTGAAGGAGAGAGGGAGGGAGGAAAGGGGGGAGGAGTTAGAGAAAGAAAGGAGATTAAAGAAGAGAGCGAGAGGGAGGAGGAGAGTGAAAGAGAAAAGGAGGAGATGAGAAGATGAGAGCAAGGAGAGTGAAGGAGAGAGAGAGGAGGAGTGAAGGAGAGAGGGAGGAAGGAGAGAGAGTGAGGTGAGTGAAGGAGAGAGAGGGGGAAAAGATGAGAATGAGGAGAGTAAAGGAGAGCAAGAGGAGAGTGTAAAGAAGAAAGAGAGGGAAGAGTGGAAGAGGAGGGGTGAAGGAGAGAGGGAGGGAGGAGAGGAAGAGAGAGAGAGGGAGGAGAGGAGGAGTGGAGAGAGGAGAGAGTAAAGAAGAGAGAGAGGGAGGAGTGGAGTGGAGGAGGAGTGAAGAAGAGAGAGAGGGAGGAGAGGAGAGGAGGAGAAGAGGGAGGAGGAAGGGAGAGAGAAAAGAGAGTAAAGGAGTGAGAGAGAAGAGCGGAGGAGGAGGAGTGAAGGAGAGAGAAAGGGAGGAGAGAGAGTGAGGGGAGGAGAGGGAGAGAGAGAGAGAGAGAGAGAGTGAAAAAGAGAGGAGGAAGAGAGAGAGGGAGGGAGGGAGGAGTGCAGAAGCTGTTAAACTAATGAGCACACACACGTTTCTATGGCCTTGGAGACCGGAGGGGTATTTGACAAGAGAGAAAGGGAGAGAGGCGGAGAGAGAGAAAGAGGAGGTGGGGTAAATGAGAGAGAGGGAGGGAGAGAGGGAGGGAGAGAGAACAAAAAGAAGAACAAACAAACGGCTCCGGCTCTGAAAAAGACTGAAAGAAGAGAGACGCTCAAAAAGAAAAAAGTGTTAAAGAATTCACTGAGACTTTATCAGCAAAGAACGAATGAAGAGAGAGAGAGAGAGAGAAGAGGGGAAGAGAGGAGAGGAGGGGGGGAGAGAGAGTGAAGGAGGAAGGAGACAAGAGGGTAGAGGAGAGAGAGAGAGAGAGAGGAGGGTTAGGAGTGAAGTAAAGAGAGAGGGAAGAGAGGAGAAAAAGATGGAGAGAGAAAGGGATGAGAAGAGAGGAAAAGGAGGAGAGAAGGAGAGAGAGAAAGAGTGAGAGAGGAGGAGGAGATGGAGATAGGGAGAAGAAAAAGAGGAGAGAGCGAGGGAGAAGAGGAGAGGAAAGAAAGAGGAGAGAGAGAGAGGGAGGAGAGAAAGAGAGAGAGAGGGAGGGAGGAGAGAAAGAGGAGAGAGAGAGGGAGGAAAGGAGGGGTTGTCACAGAAAGAAAGGAGAGAAGGAGAGAAAGAGGAAGGAGAGGAGAAGGAGGGAGTGAAGGCGAGAGGGAGGGAGGGAGGGAGGGAGGGAGAGGTGAAGGAATGAAGGAGGAGTGGAGGGGGTGAAAGGGCAGATGAAGGGAGGGAGAGAGAGGTACCAGCTACAGCCTGGTCCAACAACACCTCCACATCTGTAACATGAACCCAAGACCTGATCCAGACCTGATCCAGACCTGGTTTAGTCCTGGTTTAGTCCTGATCCAGACCTGGTTTAGTTCTGGTTTAGTCCTGGTTTAGACCTGGCTTAGACCTGGTTTAGACCTGGTTTAGTCCTGGTTTAGTCCTGGTTTAGTCCTAGTTTAGACCTGGCTTAGACCTGGTTTAGACCTGGTTTAGTCCTGGTTTAGTCCTGGTTTAGTCCTGGTTTAGTCCTGGTCTTTGACAGATGAGTCTTTATCTGGACCTGATGAAAAGTGAAGACCAGTGACATACCACACATACCAGTACAGACCAGGTTTAGACCGGGTTTGGACCGGATTTAGTCCTGGTTTAGACCTGGTTTAGACCTGGTTTAGACCTGGTTTAGACCTGGTTTAGTCCTGGTTTAGACCTGGTTTAGACTTGGTTTAGACCTGGTTTAGACCTGGTTTAATCTTGGTTTAGATCTGGTTTAGACCTGGTTTAGACCTGGTTTAGACTTGGTTTAGACCTGGTTTAGACCTGGTTTAGACCTGGTTTAGACTTGGTTTAGACCTGGTTTAGACCTGGTTTAATCTTGGTTTAGATCTGGTTTAGACCTGGTTTAGACCTGGTTTAGACCTGGTTTAGACCTGGTTTAGACCTGGTTTAATCTTGGTTTAGACTATTTTTCAGGACATTGTAGAGAAATAAAAACACTTCTATTTGAATTCATCTGAGTTTAATGTCGAGCCCCTCACAAATAAACTCCATTTCGATACTGAGGAGCAGACTCGATACTCGATACTGATTCCCACAATGAAAATAAAAACTGTTTTGCTTTGGACGACACGATCTAATGTGAATTTCCACATTAAACGGTAGAACTTTTTTTTCTGTCCATGTGGCCTTAAATCTGTGTAATCTCTCAGTGGTCCAGAACTAAACCAGGTCTAAACCAGGACTAAACCAGGTCTAAACCAGAACTAAACCAGGACTAAACCAGAACTAAACCAGGTCTAAACCAGAACTAAACCAGGACTAAACCAGAACTAAACCAGGACTAAACCAGAACTAAACCAGGACTAAACCAGAACTAAACCAGGTCTAAACCAGGACTAAACCAGGTCTAAACCAGGACTAAACCAGAACTAAACCAGGACTAAACCAGGTCTAAACCAGAACTAAACCAGGACTAAACCAGAACTAAACCAGGTCTAAACCAGGACTAAACCAGGTCTAAACCAGGACTAAACCAGGTCTAAACCAGAACTAAACCAGGTCTAAACCAGGACTAAACCAGAACTAAACCAGGACTAAACCAGGTCTAAACCAGAACTAAACCAGGTCTAAACCAGGACTAAACCAGAACTAAACCAGAACTAAACCAGGTCTAAACCAGAACTAAACCAGGACTAAACCAGGTCTAAACCAGAACTAAACCAGGACTAAACCAGGTCTAAACCAGGACTAAACCAGAAACTAAACCAGGGACTAAACCAGGTCTAAACCAGGAAACTAAAACCAGGTCTAAACTAAACCAGAACTAAACCAGGACTAAACCAGGTCTAAACCAGAACTAAACCAGGTCTAAACCAGAACTAAACCAGGACTAAACCAGGACTAAACCAGGTCTAAACCAGGACTAAACCAGGTCTAAACCAGGACTAAACCAGCTCTGTTCTGTCAGTGGAACTTTTTTATCGAAACCTGTGGAAAATGAGGATCTAGCTTTGATATCAGTTTTAATATTGATTTGAATCGTCTTCTGACAAGCCAAAGACGCCACAGATGAAGTTGTGTTGTGATTGTGCGTCAGGTTTGTGCTGGTTTGTGGGGTGAATGAGGCGGAGAGCCTCAGTGGAGCACGTTTGTGTTTTAGCTTCTGGAGATTCTAATTTTAACTTGATCCATTGTTTTAAAGTGAAGGTTTAACAGACGCCGTCAGAGTCTGAGCTCACACAAAGACGGGCGGAGGTCCACCACCCTCTGAGAACAGCCTGATGCAACACCACTAAAACTGAGACGAGACCTGGACTTAAACTGTGTTAAACCAGGTCTAAACCAGGACTAAAAGTGGACTAAAACAGGACTACATTTTTTAACTCTGAAAAAGCATGTTTGAATTATTTTTAAATGGCAGAATGGCAGTTGCTGATATTTTAAGTGTAATTTTTTTTTTCCAAAATTCAATATAAAAAATGCACTTTTAAATATTTAGCAGAAATATCTTCAAGCCCTCAAATTCAACTGTCAAAATTCAGAGTGTAAAATACACAGTGAAAAAAATTTGCAGGAAAAATCAGAGATGCCAAGACAGAAGTAATCGATCCAAAGTGATCTGATCTGACCTCGTAACAGCACAAAATGGAGCAGTGAAACGACCTGATTGGTCAGATTTCTTGGAGAGTTATTAAACTCTGTCCTGAAGCTTTAGCAAAATCTGAAAAATCCTCCAGAGTGGGCGGTGCCCGGCTGGCTCTGGAGCAATGATTGACAGCTGACTGACAGCCACAACAATCCAACACAGTGTGGACAGGTGCACTCCAGACTTTGAAACAGAGCGCACATTTGCACTCGGATCACACCGTTTCCCTTTTCTCCAGACACAGCGGGACATGGTGGTGCCAGGTGGGGGCGGGGCTGAGAGGGGCTCCTCACGTCAACGCCAGTGTCTGTGCTCGTCACGTAATAACCTGCATCTGACTCATTGGCGCTGTTAGTCCAACCTGAAAATTCAAATGTCCTCGCCATAGTTGATCCTAAAGAGACCGATCCACACACGACTTTGACCCAAAAGTCACATTTTTAACAAATATGCAAGAAAATGACAGAATAAGTCCAGAGACAGAGACACACTTCTATTTTAGAACAAGCTACCCAGAGAATCAAGAGAGACGTGAGAAATTCAAAGGCATTTAAAAATCTGAATCTGATGAAACAAATGATCTTTCATCTTGAGGACAGATTGTTCCAGCAGACAGGACTTCCAGGACCCTCTGCCCCTCACCACACCCAGCCACAGAGCCTCGGTCCCGGGAAGAGCTCGCCGACACCCTGCCCGCCGACACCCCGCCCGCCGACACCCCGCCCGCCGACACCCTGCCCGTCTGCCACCCTCCATTGTTCCACACGCTCCACCACCACACGAGGCGACTACTTCAAGAAACTTGACTGTTCACGGTACTTTTCTAGTCGCCTACTCTTATTCTCTCTCTCTCTTAGTCATATTTGTACTGCAGTAACAGTACTGTTACTTGAGTACATGTCGTACTCCCTCTTCCCGCTGTGAGTGAGTCTGAAGTTTTTTCTGAAGACTTTCATGTGACACTCTGACATTTGAACATTTGTGTTTCTTGCTCCTTCATCTGATTCAGTTTGTCTCATTTTTGTGTCTGTTTGAAAACTTATTTCATATTTTTTCCTTTCAATCACTTTCATATCAAATGTCAAACTCTGTAACTATCATTTAGTCTTATTTCAGTAATACTTTTCCCAAATAGTTTTTTTTTGTGTCACTACTATGTACTTCTACTTGAGTATTAGTACTACAGTAATTTCAAAGAAAAGTTCATCATATTATAATTTTGACTATTCGACGCACCTGAGTAGTAGTAGTAGTAGTAGTAGTAGTAGTAGTAGCAGCAGTACAGTAGTAGTAGTATTAGTAGTAGCAACACTAGTAGTATTTATCGTAGTAGTATTTTTCAGTAGTACTTATAGTAGTAGTATTTTTCAATAGTACTAATAGTATTAATAGTAGTAATTTTCAGTTGTACTAATAGTGTTATAGTAGTAGTATTTTTGAGTAGTAGTAATAGTAGTAGTATTTCTGAGTAGTAGTAATAGTAGTAGTATTTTTTGAGTAGTAGTAATAGTAGTAGTATTTTTGAGTAGTAGTAATAGTAGTAGTATTTTTGAGTAGTAGTAATAGTAGTAGTATTTTTGAGTAGTAGTAATAGTAGTAGTATTTTTGAGTAGTAGTAATAGTAGTAGTATTTTTGAGTAGTAGTAATAGTAGTAGTATTTTTGAGTAGTAGTAATAGTAGTAGTATTTTTGAGTAGTAGTAATAGTAGTAGTAGTATTTTTTTAGAGTAGTAGTTAATAGTAGTAGTAGTATTTTTGAGTAGTAGTAATAGTAGTAGTATTTTTGAGTAGTAGTAATAGTAGTAGTATTTTTGAGTAGTAGTAATAGTAGTAGTATTTTTGAGTAGTAGTAATAGTAGTAGTATTTTTGAGTAGTAGTAATAGTAGTAGTATTTTTGAGTAGTAGTAATAGTAGTAGTATTTTTGAGTAGTAGTAGTAGTTTTTTGAGTAGTAGTATATAGTAGTATTTTTGAGTAGTTAATAGTAGTAGTATTTAGTAGTAGTAATTAGTAGTATTTTTTGAGTAGTAGTAATAGTAGTAGTATTTTTGAGTAGTAGTAATAGTAGTAGTATTTTTGAGTAGTAGTAATAGTAGTAGTATTATCTGTGTTGTTGTTTTTTAACCCTTTGATGTAAATGGGTTTTCTTCCTACGGGAGCCTGGAGAGGACACCACAGGAAACGTCAAAAGTCACACAGGAAACGAGCGACCAATAGGAAGTCCTGTCCGGCGCAGATAATGATGACATCACTTCCTGCTGGTCAGATGGCGGTGACAGAAGTCCAGCGTGTTTATTTAAAATGGAGGGAGTTCTGAACACTCCAGAGCTAATGGTGTTTAACTCCACCGGAAATGTTTCACTTCATCACAAAGATGGAGAGAGACATGGTCAAAGGAGAAAGAGGCGGAGTCTGAAGGTTATTATAACTCTAAAAGTACTTCTAACACTATAAGTACTTCTAACACTATAAGTACTTATAACACTATAAGTACTTATAACACTATAAGTACTTAAAACACTATAAGTACTTATAACACTAAAAGTACTTATAACACTAAAAGTACTTATAACACTAAAAGTACTTATAACACTATAAGTACTTATAACACTAAAAGTACTTCTAACACTAAAAGTACTTCTAACACTAAAAGTACTTATAACGTCAAACGATTCAACAACGACAGAATTCCAAGAAAGAAAAGCAGTGTATGAACAGCAAGTTTACATTTACAATTTCACTTATGACTTACTATATATATATGTGTGTGTGTGTGTGCGTGCGTGTGTGTGTGTGTGTGTGTGTATACTATACTATACTATATACTACTATATACTATCACTTTTTTTTCTTAGTGATCTTCATTTTTTTAAAGATGTCTTTTTTTATTTTTATTTTTATGGTCGTACAAACTAATAATAATGTTTATTAATGAAGGCACAAAAGTAGTAGTAGTAGTAGTAGCAGTAGTATCAGCAGCAGCAGCAGTAGTAGTGGTGGTAGTAGTGGTAGTAGTGGTAGTAGTAGTAGCAGCAGCAGCAGTAATAGTAGTAGGAGTAGTAGTAGTAGCAGTAGCAGTAGTAATAGTAGTAGTAGTAGTAATAGCAGTAGTGGTAGTAGTAGTAGCAGGATTTTTTTTGTGATTTTTCGTGTGCCAAAAAAAGAAAAGTGGAGCTGTTGGACAGATCTTCATATCATATATATCATATATATCATATATATCATATATATCATATATATCATATATATCATATGTATTTCTGTATTTGAGTAGTTTTATTTTTACACATACAAATACTTTTGATATTTCTGCTTCTTAAGTTCTGTTCAACCTGGGGACGTCTGGTCATTTGCAAATTCCCACTCCTCTGGATAAGCAAAGTCTGTAAATACTCTAACTCTATTTTACTGACACAGAGACTGAAAGAGAAAAGAACACGGAAAGAAAAAAAAGAAAAAAAAAAGAGAGATAGAAAAGGCAAAATTACAACAACAACAACAACCAGTGAGATTCAGACTCGTACAGGACTCGTCTTATCACCGGACGTGTGTGTTTGGTGAAATATGGTCGGTAACTTCCAATCCATATTTATTTCTGTCACTCATTTCACAAACAAACAGTTTCTCAAAGTGCTGCACAAATACAAAAGAATATCAACAATAATAAAAAGATCAAATAAACTAAACTAAAATAATCACACGAGTCTTAAAATGATCAAAACAGTCAAATAACTCAGAGCCGAATTTTGACTCACAAATGACAGGATCAAGATTTCAGGCAAGTACAAGATTTGGAGATCACACTAAAGCTGCACTGTGTCACTTTATCACTTGGAGGCTCTGTCACCTGCTTGTTTCTATGGATACACCATCGCTCTCTGTCTGGAATGTTCCACAGTGTGACTTTAAACTTTAAACTTTTACATTTATTCAATCACAGGTGGATTTATAGCTCAAAAGTCCCTAGAAAAACAGACATTGTGACTGTGAGCGGGGTCGCCTCTCCACAGATCTGACCTGTAACTTGCTCTGGTTTGGTCTCCATGAAGATAAAAAGGTTTAATGCCGGACTGTGGAACATTTCAGACAAAACAATAACATCTCCATGAAGAAAAGTAACACAAAGGTTCATGTTACGCTGTTTTCTGATTTCTGTTCTAATGTAGTTCCTTTCTCAAACTGAAAACACTCTGTCCCACCTTGTGATGTCATGATGTGGTGATACAGGAAGTGCTCCACTGTGTTTTTAAAGTCTGCACAGCTTCACTAGAGTCATGTGGATGATTTTGGCCCCTGCAGTTGTGAGTTTGAGGCTTGAGTTTGTGTTCCGAGGTGTGAACAGACCGAGGGCCAAAATCTGCTCCATGTTTCCAGTGAGATAAACCCCGAGAGCCCCACATGACGGGCCCTCCTCCTCCTCCTCCCTCTCTTCTCTCTCTCTCTCTCTCTCCACTCCTCCCTCTCTTTCTCTCCTCCCTCCACATCTCCTACTTTCTCTCCCTTTCTCCTACCTCTCTCCTCTGTTTCTGTCTTTCTCTCTTTCTCCTTCAGCTATCCCTCCCTCTCTTTCTTTCCTCCCTCTCTTTCCTTCCTCCCTCCCTCTCTCCACCATCTCCCGCTCCCTCTCTCTTTCTCTACTCCCTCCATCTCTCTCCCTCTCTACTCTCTTATTTTCTCTCTTCCCTCTCTTCTCCCTCTCTCCTCTTTCTCTCCTTCGTCTCTGTCTCTCCTCCCTCCTTATCTCTCCCTTTACTGTCTCTCTTTCTCTCCTCCCTCTCCCTCTCTCTCGCTCTTTCCTCCCTCCCTCTCTCCTCCCTTCCTCTACCGTTTCTCCCTCCCTCTCTCTTTCTCTCCTCCCTCCATCTCTCTTTCCCTCTCTACTGTCTCTTTTTCACTCTTTCCTCTCTCCTTCCTCTCTTTTCCCTCTCTCTTCTGTCTCTTTCTCTCCGCTCCCTCTCTCCTCCATCTCTCTGTCTCTCTCTCCTCTCCCTCTCTCTTCTGTCTCTCCCTCTCTCTCCTCTCCTGTCTCTTTCTCTCTCTTCCCTCTCTGCTCCATCTCTCTCTCCCTCTCTTCTCTCCTCCGTCTCTCCCTCTCTCTCTCTCTGTCTCTTTTTCTCTCTCCCTCTCTTCTCTCCTCCGTCTCTCCCTCTCTCTCTCTGTCTCTTTTTCTCTCTCCCTCTCTCCTCTCCTCCGTCTCTTTCTCTCTTCTCCCCTCCAGCTCTCTCCATCTCTTCTCTCCTCCGTCTCTCCCTCTCTCTTCTCTCCCTCTTCTCTTCTGTCCTGTTTCTCTCTCTCTCTCTTCTCTCCTCCATATATGTTTCTCTTCCCTCTCTCCTCCGTCTCTTCTCTCTCTCTTCTCTCTCTCCGTCTCTCTCTCTTTCTCTCCTCCGTCTGTTCCAGCGCTCGCACAAACATTCCTCTCACACATGAATCTGCTGACAGGTCTCTGTGTAAAACAGGAGTGGCGGGTGCAGCGACAGGAGCGACAGGTGCCAGATGAAACACAAACATGAGCCGAAAGGAGCGACAGGAGCGACAGGAGCGACAGGAGCGACAGGAGCGACAGGAGCGCGGGGTCATTAGAGAGATGTGCTGTAAAAACACGGAGGAAGAGGAGGAGACAGGAGCTCATCAGCAGACACTCTCACATCAAACTGTGCTGTGGGTTTAAAGCTGCACTCTGTCACTTTTCAGTTGGACAGTTCACAGCGTGTCTTGTTTCCATGGAGACGTTATGGCTTTGCCTGAAATGTTCCTCTTTTATTTACAAGTTATTTATTTTTTCCTCCAAGTATTTGAGCAAAAAGTGTCTGTGACAACAGCTCTAAAACTCTGACCTGAACACGTTCAGATCAACACGAGACCTCACGAAGACCTGGGTTAGTCCTGGTTTAGTTCTGTGTTACTCCTGTTAGTCCTGGTTTAGTCCCAGTTTAGTCATGTTTTAGTCCTGGTTTAGTCCTGTGTTAGTTCTGGTTTAGTCCTAGTTTAGACCTGGTTTAGTCCTGGTTTAGTCCTGGTTTAGTCCTGGTTTAGTCCTGATTTAGTCCTGGTTTAGTCCTGTGTTAGTTCTGGTTTAGTCCTGGTTTAGTCCTGGTTTAGTCCTGATTTAGTCCTGATTTAGTCCTGGTTACCTCCGCCAAGGAGGTTATGTTTTTGCCGGCGTTTGTCTGTTTGTTTGTTTGTCTGTTTGTTTGTCTGTTTGTTTGTCTGTTTGTTTGTTTGTTTGTTTGTTTGTTTGTCTGTTAGCAACATAACTCAAAAAGTTATGAACCGATTTTGATGAAATGGATTTTGGAAATGTGAAAAGGAGGAACTGATTTCATTTTGGGGCTGATCCGGAAGAAATCCTGGATTCTGGATCACTTTGAAATTTTAGTTAACATTGTGGTAAATGGGGCCAAAAATTTAGTTTCTCAATATCTGGGTTAATTATTGACCAAACCCCATGAAATTTGACTCAGGGATGGACAATGGGATCCTCTTTCATATTCCAAAGGCTGATCCGGATCTGATCCAGAAGACTGATTTTATCGCAATTTATATAAAAAATGGGGGTGGTCCTTGGCGGAGGTCTGCGCTCTCTGACTGCTTTTCTAGTTTAGTCCTGGTTTAGTCCTAGTTTAGTCCTGTTTTAGTCCTACTTTAGTCCTAGTTTAGTCCTAGTTTAGTCCTGTTTTAGTCCTGTTTTAGTCCTGGTTTAGTCCGGTTTTAGTCCTAGTTTAGTCCTGGTTTAGTCCTAGTTTAGTCCTGGTTTAGTCTGGTTTTAGTCCTAGTTTAGTCCTAGTTTAGTCCTGTTTTAGACCTGGTTTAGTCCGGTTTTAGTCCTAGTTTAGTCCTGGTTTAGTCCTAGTTTAGTCCTAGTTTAGTCCTGTTTTAGACCTGGTTTAGTCCGGTTTTAGTCCTAGTTTAG
Source organism: Boleophthalmus pectinirostris (assembly GCF_026225935.1). Classification (NCBI taxonomy): domain Eukaryota; kingdom Metazoa; phylum Chordata; class Actinopteri; order Gobiiformes; family Gobiidae; genus Boleophthalmus; species Boleophthalmus pectinirostris. The sequence goes on along the minus strand of NW_026571133.1, from coordinate 45,188,357 downwards.
TCCTGGTTTAGTTCTGGTTTAGTCCTGGTTCAGCTGAAACTTTTTATCAAAACTAAACTCAAATGAACCTAGATTTTAACACAAATGAAACTGGACTGTGAAAATAAAAAATGCGCGTAGACCAAAGCCAGGTCCAGACCCAGGTCCAGACCATAACATGACAGCGTGTGTGAGTGTGTGTGTGTGTTTGAGTGTGTGTGAGTGTGTGCGTTTGTGCGCGGTGAGAAACCTGCAGATGTCGTCCTGAAGTTTGTACTCACTCAGGACGAGCCAGCGCAGTCCCGTCTTCTTCCACATCTCCTCTGATTTTCAACCCCAATCTGAGAAAAGTCGAGAGAAATTTCACTCCGTCCTCGTGTCCCCGTCTTCTCCGTGAGGTTCAGATGCGTTTTTGTTTTTTTTTTGTAAATGTGTATTTTTTTCCCTTCTGTTGGGGTAAGAGTGGAAGGAGAGGGAGGAGGAGAGGCAGGGGTCCCCTTTGTTGGAGCAGGACGTCGGGCTGAATGTTTGAGACGTCTCCTTGGCTGCGTCTGGAGGATCTGCCCCCTCCTCGGCTCGCACGCCTGTTATCTGAAGAGAGGGAACACGCGGAGGACAGGAGAGGGAGGGAGGACAGAGGGAGGGGTGGAGAGAGGGAGGAGAGAGCGAGGAGAGAGGAGAGAGCGAGGAGAGAGACAGAGAGAGAGAGAGAGAGAGAGAGAGGGAGGATCTGACCCCTCCTCAACTCGCACGCCTGTTATCTGAAGAGAGGGAGGAGGGAGAGAGACGACAGGGAGGGGTGGGGAGAGGGAGGAGAGAGAGGAGTGCAGAGAGAGGAGAGAGGGAGAAGAGAGGGAGGAGACAAGGAGGGAGGAGAGGGAGTCATAGGCCTGTTATCTGAAAAGAGAGAAGAGAGAGAGGAGAGAGAAGAGAGGGAGGGGTGGAGGGAGAGGGGGGGAGTTATATGTCTGTTATGTGAAGAGGAAGAAGAGAAAGAAGAGAGAGAAGAGAGGGAGGAGACAGAATAGAGAGAGGAGAGGAGAGAGAATAGAGGAGAGAATAGAGAGAGAAAAGAGGAGAGAGGAGAGAATAGAGAGAGGAGAGAAGAGAAAATAGAGAGAGAAGAGAGGGAGAGGTGGAGAGAGAGGGAGGAGCGAGAGTTATACGTCTGTTGTGTGAAGAGTGAGAAGAGAGGAGAGGAGAGAGGGGGAGGTGGAGAGAGAGGAAGAGGAGAGGGAAGAAGATGTGGTGAGGGAGGAGAGAGAGGGAATTATACACCTGTTATGTGAAGAGAAAGAAAGAGAGAGAGAGAGAGGAGAGAAGGAAAGAGAGGGAAGAACAGGGGGGAGAGGGAGAAGAGGGATAGAAGAAGAGGGAGAGAGAAGGAGGGAATGAAAGGTGAGGAGAGAGAGATACAGAGAGAGGAGAGTGAAGGGGGGGTAGAGTGAGAGTGAAGTGAGAAAGAGTGGGGTGAAGAGAAAGAAAGAGAGCAGGGAGAGATGGAGAAATAGGACAAAGAGGGAGGGAGGGAAAGAGGGAGAAGGGAAGGAGAAGAGAATGAGAGAGAAAAGAATGAAAAGTAAAGAATAAGAGAGGAGCGTAGTCAGCGGGAGTGAGAGAAAGTGAAAGAAAGAAGAGAGAGGAGAGAATGAGAGGAAGGGCGTGAGAGAGAGAGAGAGGGAAAGAGAGAGAGAGAGAGAAAGAGAGAGAGAGAGCTGTTACTTTTCCGTCTCTTATCGAGGACAGTCCCAGTTTGGCCCTACACTGTAAAAAATCACAGGTCAAATCATCAGGGGGAAATTTATCGATTAATCGCAACTAATCGATTATTCAAATAATTCTCATTCATTTAGTGATGGAATAATCGTCTCCACACAGACTCCACACGAGCCACGTCCCACACAGCTCCTCTGTCCCTCACAGTGTCCGTCCTGGTGTCCCTCACAGTGTCCATGTCCGTCACAGTGTCCGTCACAGTGTCCGTCACAGTGTCCGTCACAGTGTCCGTCACAGTGTCCGTCCTGGTGTCTGTCCTGGTGTCCGTCACAGTGTCCGTCCTGGTGTCCGTCACAGTGTCCGTCCTGGTGTCTGTCCTGGTGTCCGTCCTGGTGTCTGTCCTGGTGTCTGTCCTGGTGTCTGTCCTGGTGTCTGTCCTGGTGTCTGTCCTGGTGTCCGTCCTGGTGTCCGTCCTGGTGTCTGTCCTGGTGTCCTGGTGTCTGTCTGTCCTGGTGTCTGTCCTGGTGTCCCTGTGTCCTGGTGTCTGTCCTGGTGTCTGTCCTGGTGTCCCTCACAGTGTCCCTCACAGTGTCCCTCACAGTGTCCATCCTGGTGTCTGTCCTGGTGTCCTCGAGCCGCTTCACTTCAGTGTTTCTGGATAAATAATGAACCGATTAATCGAAAAGTGTCAGATGAATTGATCAGAAACATTTCAATATTATTATTTTGAATTTCACTGTTTCAATTTTCTGTTTCTGTTTCTGTGAAAAGTTTTGAACCTCTCCCTTTCTCTTTCTCTCCTCTCTCTCCTGTCAGTCCTCCCTCTCTCTCCTCTTTCCTCCCTCTGCCTCTCTCTCCTCCCTCTATCTCTTTCTTCTTTCTCCTCACTCCCTCTCTCTCCTCCTTCCTCCCTCTCCTCTCTCTCTTCACTCCCTCTCTCTCCTCCTTCCCTCCCTCTCTCTCCTCTTTCCTCCCTCTCCTCTCTCTCTTCACTCCCTCTCTCTCCTCCCTCCCTCTCTCTCGTTCTTCTCTCTCCTTCCTCTCTCTCTCCTCCCTCCCTCTCTTTCTTTACTCATCTTTAGAATTGTTTTGAATTTTTACTCATGAGTTATTCACAATTCAACAAAAATCATAGAATTTAAAAAAATTAACAATAAAATAAAATAAATGAAAAGGACTGAGAATGATCATTTTCATTTGAAACTTTGTCTAGAGAGAGAGAGAGAGAGAGAGAGAGAGAGAGAGAAGGAGGAAGAAGGGAAGGGGAGAGGAGAGAGAGAGGGTGGGGGGAGGAAGAGGAAGAGTGGCGTGTCCTGGTCTTTGATCTTAAACTTGTCACGTTCAAACATTAGTGACAAACAGACGAGGATTTCAGATGAGCAAAAGAGCAAAAGAGGAAAAGAGGAAAAGAGGAAAAGAGGAAAAGAGGAAAGGCCAAGGGTTTGAACAGATCCAGACTTTTACAGAACCACAAACTGGACTCTGGAGAACTTTTAATCATGTTCTATTCGTTTCTTCTCATTGACCCTCTGAAGTTTGTGTTTGGAGTGATTCATGTTGGAGTCATCTTTAATCTCTTATTTTCAAGACGCCATTTGGTCGAGCTCTCCCCGATTTAAGCTCCACTGGTACAAGCCCAAGGTGACGTACACTGCGACGTACACTGCGACGTACACCGTGACGTACACTGTGATGTACACTGCGACGTACACCGCGACGTACACTGTGATGTATACTGTGATGTATACTGCGACGTACACTGCGACGTACACTGCGACGTACACTGCGACGTACACCGTGACGTACACCGTGATGTATACTGTGATGTATACTGCGACGTACACTGCGACGTACACCGCGGCGTACACCGTGACGTACACTGTGATGTATACTGTGATGTATACTGCGACATACACTGTGACATACACTGTGACTTTCACTGTGACATACACTGTGACGTACACTGATGTACACTGTGACATACACTATGACGTACTCTGACATACACTGCGACGTACACGCCCACTGTGACATACACCATGACGTACACTGTGATGTACTCTGACATACAATATGACGTACACCATGACATACATTGCGACGTACTCTGTGATGTACACTGACGTACACTGTGACGTACACTGTGACATAATCTGACATACACCATGATGTACACCATAACATACACCATGACGTATGCCGCAACGTACGCCGCGACGTACACTGTGACGTACTCTGACATACACTGTGACGTACACTGCCACGTACACTGTGACGTACAACGTGACGTACACCGTGACGTACACTGTGATGTATACTGTGACGTACACCGTGACGTACACCGTGACGTACACTGTGACGTACACTGCGACGTACACTGCGACGTACTCTGACATACACTGTGACGTACACTGCGACGTACACTGTGACGTACGCGCTCACTGTGACATACGCATTTCCTTCTCCAGTTTGATGTTCTTAATGGGTGATACTCGTAGAGATACTTCATACTCATTATCCATGGACTAAAACCGGACTAAACCAGGACTACAACTAAACTAAAACTGGACTAAACCAGGACTACAACTAAACTAAAACTGGACTAAACCAGGACTACAACTAAACTAAAACTGGACTAAACCAGGACTACAACTAAACTAAAACTGGACTAAACCAGGACTACAACTAAACTAAAACTGGACTAAAGCAGGTCTACAACTAAACTAAAACTGGACTAAACCAGGACTACAACTAAACTAAAACTGGACTAAACCAGGGCTAAAACTGAACTAAACCAGGACTAAAACTGGACCAAACCAGGACTAAAACTAAACTAAAACTGGACTAAACTAGGTCCACATCAGGACTAAACTCAAACAGAACCAAACCAGGACAAGTGAACAGCAGCAGGAGGTCCACACACCAAAACCAGGACTAAAACTGAACTAAACCAGGACTAAAACTGAACTAAACCAGGACTAAAACTGAACTAAACCAGGACTAAAACTGAACTAAACCAGGACTAAAACTGAACTAAACTAAACCAGGACTAAAACTGGAAAACTAAACTAAACCAGGACTAAAAACTGAACTAAACCAGGACTAAAACTGAACTAAACCAGGACTAAAACTGAACTAAACCAGGACTAAAACTGGACTAAACCAGGACTAAAACTGAACTAAACCAGGATTAAAACTGAACTAAACCAGGACTAAAACTGGACTAAACCAGGACTAAAACTGGACTAATCCAGGACTAAAACTGAACTAAACCAGGACTAAAACTGAACTAAACCAGGACTAAAACTGGACTAAACCAGGACTAAAACTGGACTAAACCAGGACTAAACTGAAACTGAAAACCAGGATTAAAAACTGAACTAAACCAGGACTAAAACTGAACTAAACCGGGACTAAAACTGAACTAAACCAGGAGTAAAACTGAACTAAATTAGGACTAAAACTGGACTAAACCTGGACTTTTGGTCCTGTAAAAACCCTCTGCTGTAGTGTGAGGTGCAGTTCTTCACAGGAGGAGCCACAGCGGCGGCTCTTTGTCGTCATCATGTTTACGTCCATCAGCTCCACTGGACAGAAGTACATAAAAGTGAGTGCTCTTGTTTCTTTATGAAGTATTTTTAGATCAATACTGAGATTTAAAATCCGTCACAATCAGAACAGAACGAGGGTCAGAGGTCACAAGAGCACACGCCCCAGGATGGAGAAAGGAAAGGAAAAGAGAGACATGTCTTTGGCCTTCACTCACCCACCAAACTGGAAGAGTTTAACCCACTGATAACGACAGGATACAGAGAGAGAGAGACAGAGAGAGAGACAGAGAGAGAGAGAGAGAGAGAGAGAGAGAGAGACAGAGAGAGAGACAGAGAGAGAGACAGAGAGAGAGAGAGACAGAGAGAGAGACAGAGAGAGAGACAGAGAGAGAGAGAGACAGAGAGAGAGACAGAGAGAGAGAGCAGAGAGAGAGAGAGAGAGAGAGAGAGACAGAGAGAGAGAGAGCAGAGAGAGAGAGAGAGAGAGAGAGAGAGAGAGAGAGAGAGAAGAGAGAGAGAGAGAGAGAGAGAGACAGAGAGAGAGAGAGAGAGAGAGACAGAGAGAGAGAGAGAGAGAGAGACAGAGAGAGAGACAGAGAGAGAGAGAGAGAGAGAGAGAGAGAGAGAGAGAGACAGAGAGAGAGAGAGAGAGAGAGACAGAGAGAGAGAGAGAGAGAGAGACAGAGAGAGAGACAGAGAGAGAGACAGAGAGAGAGAGAGAGAGAGAGAGAGAGAGAGAGACAGAGAGAGAGAGAGAGAGACAGAGAGAGCAGAGAGAGAGAGAGAGAGAGAGACAGAGAGAGAGACAGAGAGAGAGAGACAGAGAGAGAGACAGAGAGAGAGAGAGAGAGAGAGAGAGAGAGAGAGAGAAGAGAGAGAGACAGAGAGAGAGAGAGAGAGAGAGAGACAGAGAGAGGGAGGAGAGAGAGAGAGAGAGACAGAGAGAGAGACAGAGAGAGAGAGAGAGAGAGAGAGAGACAGAGAGAGAGAGACAGAGAGAGAGAGAGAAGACAGAGAGAGAGACAGAGAGAGAGAGACAGAGAGAGAGAGAGAGAGAGACAGAGAGAGAGAGAGAGAGAGCAGAGAGAGAGACAGAGAGAGAGAGAGAGAGAGAGAGAGAGAGAGAGACAGAGAGAGAGACAGAGAGAGAGACAGAGAGAGAGAGACAGAGAGAGAGAGAGAGAGACAGAGAGAGAGAGAGAGAGAGAGAGACAGAGAGACAGAGAGAGAGACAGAGAGAGAGAGAGACAGAGAGAGAGACAGAGAGAGAGAGAGACAGAGAGAGAGAGACAGAGAGAGAGAGAGAGAGAGAGAGAGAGAGACAGAGAGAGAGAGAGAGAGACAGAGAGAGAGACAGAGAGAGAGAGACAGAGAGAGAGAGAGAGAGAGAGAGAGAGACAGAGAGAGACAGAGAGAGAGAGAGAGAGAGAGAGAGAGAGAGAGAGAGAGAGACAGAGAGAGAGAGAGAGAGAGAGAGAGACAGAGAGAGACAGAGAGAGAGAGAGACAGAGAGAGAGAGAGAGAGAGAGACAGAGAGAGAGAGACAGAGAGAGAGAGAGAGAGAGAGAGAGAGAGAGAGAGAGAGAGAGAGAGAGAGAGACAGAGAGAGAGACAGAGAGAGAGACAGAGAGAGAGAGAGAGACAGAGACAGAGAGAGAGAGAGAGAGAGACAGAGAGAGAGAGAGAGAGAGAAGAGAGAGAGAGAGAGAGACAGAGAGAGAGAGAGAGAGAGACAGAGAGAGAGACAGAGAGAGAGAGAGAGACAGAGAGAGAGAGAGAGGAGAGAAAGAGAGAGAGAGGAGAGAGAGAGAGAAAGAGAGAGGAGAGACAAGAGGGAGAGAGAAAGAGAGAAGGGGGGAAGAAAGGAAGGGGGGGAGACAGATAGAGAGAGAGAGAGAAAGAGGAGAGACAAGAGGGAGAGAGAGAGAGAGGGAGGAGGGGAAAGGGAGAAAGAGAGAGAGAGAGAGAGAAGAGGAGGAGAGAGAGAGGAGGGGAAAGGGAGAAAGAGAAGAGAGGAGAAGAAGGGAGAGAGAGAGGAGGGGAAAGAGAGAGAGAGAGAGAAGAGGGGGAGAGAGAGAGGAGGGGAAAGGGAGAAAGAGAGAGAGAGAGAGAGAGGGAGAAAGAGAGAGAGGAGGGGGGAGACAGATAGATAGAGAGAGAGAGAGAGGAGACAAGAGGGAGAGAGAGAGGAGGGGGAGAAGAGAGAGAGAGAGAGAGAGAGAGAGAGAGGAGAGAGAGAGAGAGAGAGAGAGAGAGAGAGAGAGAGAGAGAGAGAGAGAGAGAGAGAGAGAGAGAGAGAGAGAGAGAGAGAGAGAGAGAGAGAGAGAGGGAGAGAGAGAGAGAGAGGACCTTCTCCTCACACCTCCACTAGAGCTTCTACAGAGGACTTGGAGGACATTGGAGGACTTGGAGGACTTGGGGACATGGAGAGTGAGTGGACCAGGTGTTCTGTGGTTTGTGGAGCTCGGAGTCAGAAGTCACTTCCTGTCACAGAACATCCAAACTCCTGCACATCACATCAGGTTTGTCCCGTCGCTGTCTACAGGTTTGTGTCATGTTTTTGTGTACTTCTGGAGATCTGTCGTGTGGGAGCATGGGTCACGTAGGCTTGTGGGCGGAGCCTCGTACAGGCTCGTACTGCAGCTAACCGTAAGGAGGGTTTGAACAAGGCCAGGAGAGATCTCTAGATGACTCAAAGATGACTCTAAAACCTCTTGAGACGTGTTTGTGATGAGGGAAAGCTCCAACAGAAAGCTCCAAAAATCCATTTGGCAGAATCCCCCCTCCTTTAAATGAAAATTAGTAACGACAGAACAGCTTTGTGTAAATAAAAAATGAGGGATGAGGAGTAGAAGGATGGAGGGATGAGGAATAGAAGGATGGAGGGATGAGGAGTAGAAGGATGGAGGGATGAGGAGTAGAAGGATGGAGGGATGAGGAGTAGAAGGATGGAGGGATGTGATTTAAATCTGTAAAGAGACATTTATAAAAGAAAAAACTCCAGGAATGTTCCAGTGTGTCTTGTGTCGGAGTGAGGGATCCTGAGGTCGTCACCTTAACATCTCTTTATCTCACTCTCTTTAGTTTCTTTCACTGAATACACTCTCTCTCCCTCCTCTCTCTCACTGCCTCCTCTCTGTCTCTCGCTCCTCTCTCTCTCTTTCTCTCTCCCTCCTCTTTCTCGCCCTCTCCTTCCCTCCCTCCTCCCTCCTCTCTCTTTCTTTTGGACGTAAACAGAGTCCTGAGACGTTGGTACCATCCACAGCTTTGATAAGATTCTCCTCCTGCATTCCTCTGTCAGTCCCACCTCAAAGTGAACCAGGACTAGACCAGGTCTAAACCAGATCTAAACCAGGTCTAACTCAGGTCTAAACCAGGTCTAAACCAGGACTAGACCAGGTCTAAACCAGGTCTAAACCAGGACTAACCCAGGACTAAACAAGGACTAGACCAGGACTAAACCAGGTCTGAACGAGGACTAAATTTCATCAAATTTAAATTCTGATGAAACAAATTCTCTTCCATAGTGGTTTTTATTTGACAATTTTCCCTTTATTTTTCCGATTTCGAAGTTAATCTCAGTTTTCCTCATTAAAATCACATCATGTTCCTCGTCACTTCTGCCTCCTGCCGACTCCGTTCTGGAATTCACAATGTTTTTGTTCACAATTTTTTTAAGGGTTTAGACCCTTTAAAATCTTATGTCATCAGAATGTTTAAAATTCAAAAAATAAAGTCAACATAATATATTTACAAAGATTATTTGACGAGCAGATCTAAATGCTACCAGTTTAATGACATTATAACAAAAAAGCAATGATTATGAATTTCCTATGTACAAATCTTATTTTCTTTGCTTTTGTGTTAAGATAGATGGGAAAAAAATACAGTTTTCTAATCCTAAAATAGTATTTGGGCTTGACAGAAAGTAGGATTTATGATAAAAATATGTAATATGTCTGTGGATGAAGTGAAAACCTTTTGTGGGCTCAACTTTCTGTAAAGATTTGTAAAAATGCTTAGTATATCATAAACTCTAGTCAGATAAACAAATACTGTAAAACAGTACTGTAAGTGTTTTTAAACTGGGCTCTGATATCCCTCACATGTGTCTGAGTGCTTTTCATTTTCCAAAATGTCCTTGATTTTAATTCATTTGTGATATTCTGAAATGAACCTTGGTTTTCCCATTTAAATCAGATCAATGTAGAGGCGTCTTACAGACATGGGCCTGGTCAAACAGAAGTTATTGTTGTAGTAGTAGTAATTTTTGTAGTAGTAGTAGTAGTAGTAGTAGTAGTAGTAGTAGTAGTAGTAGTAGTAGTAGTAGTAGTAGTAGTAGTAGTAGTAGTAGTAGTAGCAGTAGTAGTAGTAGTAGTAGTAGTAGTAGTAGTAGTAGTAGTAGTAGTAGTAGTAGTAGTAGTAGTAGTAGCAGTAGTAGTAGTAGTAGTAGTAGTAGTAGTAGTAGTAGTAGTAGTAGTAGTAGTAGTAGTAGTAGTAGTAGTAGTAGTAGTAGTAGTAGTAGTAGTAGTAGTAGTAGTAGTAGTAGTAGTAGTAGTAGCAGTAGTAGTAGTAGTAGTAGTAGTAGTAGTAGTAGTAGTAGTAGTAGTAGTAGTAGTAGTAGTAGTAGTAGTAGTAGTAGTAGTAGTAGTAGTAGCAGTAGTAGTAGTAGTAGTAGTAGTAGGGCCTGGTCAAGCAGAAATAAACAGCAAGGCCAAAAATTCAAGTGAATGCATCTGATATAAAAATGTATTGAACAGATACATATGTACTCTAGTTTATGAAACTGTTGACCTTTTTTCTGTACCATTTTTGGTTCTAAAGTTCCATATGTTTTAAACAGACCATGTATGAAACATGGAACAAAAATTATTTTATACCTGCAAATCATGTCAATAAATGGATGTATTTCATCATATCTTGTGTTATTCCATCTTTGAACTGTTGATGAAGGTACATCTTTTTAAAAAAAAGGACTGACATATTTTATAGAAATAGTTTCCTTTCATTTTGAAGTAATATTAAAGTATTCAGAAGAAAAAAGTGACAAATGATGTAAAATCCTGCACCTTCTACTTGTTTGTACAATTTTTCCTCCGTTACTTTTCCCTCCGTTACCATGACCTTTCTTAATAAAAAATGTCATGAGTCAAAAAGTAAGAGGTTTTTCAACCTAATCTTGTACCATATGGTAGAAAACTATATGAAGCAAATATTCAAACCAGTTTGTTAAGGATATGGAAGTGAGAACCAAGAGTTATCACTGTTTGGATTTATTGCCCAAAAAGTGCTGCATATTTCATTCCCTCCGTTACCGACATGAGTTTTTTTTATTTTTTGTCAACAACTTGAAAGAATATCACAGGTTTAACTTGACCCTGTTGGAGTGTAACTCTTTCCTACATTCTGATACTTTACTTATTTCAATAGTCCCTCTAGTTTCTGAATAAGAGACATTTGAATGTCAAAAATCTGACCGTTTCCCTCCGTTACTGCTTGACCAGACCTACATCTTAAAAATGACCGTAGCTCTTTGTAAAGGCATCTTAAAAGAGTTTCAGATTAAAAACAAAAAAAAATAAATAAAGTCTAGTAAAATCATGTGTCACCAGTAGCCAAAGTAAGGTCACCAAAATAC
>NW_026571133.1:45124973-45174973 GCF_026225935.1 Boleophthalmus pectinirostris | reverse complement strand
GACACAGAGACAGACCCAGACAAAGACACAGATACAGACACATACAGACACAGAGACAGACATAGATACAGACACAGATACAGACACAGATACAGACACAGATACAGAGACAGATACAGACACAGAGACAGACCCAGACAAAGACACAGAGACAGACACAGATACAGACACAGAGACAGACACAGATACAGACACAGATACAGAGACAGATACAGAGACAGACACAGATACAGACACAGACAGATACAGAGACAGACACAGATACAGAGACAGACCCAGACAAAGACACAGATACAGACACAGAGACAGACACAGAGACAGACACAGATACAGACACAGAGACAGACACAGAGACAGATACAGAGACAGACACAGACACAGATACAGACACAGAGACACACAGATACAGACACAGACACAAAGACAGACACAGATACAGATACAGAGACAGACACAGATACAGACACAGAGACAGACACAGATACAGACCCAGACAAAGACACAGATACAGACACAGAGACAGATACAGAGACAGACACAGATACAGACACAGAGACAGACACAGATACAGACACAGAGACAGACCCAGACAAAGACACAGAGACAGACACAGAGAGACAGACACAGACCACAGAGACAGACACAGAGACAGACACAGATACAGACACAGAGACAGACACAGATACAGACAAAGACACAGAGACAGAGACAGACACAGAGACAGACACAGAGACAGACACAGATACAGACACAGAGACAGACCCAGACAAAGACACAGAGACAGACACAGAGACACAGAGACACAGACACAGAGACAGACACAGATACAGACACAGAGACAGACACAGATACAGACAAAGACACAGAGACAGACACAGACACAGAGACACAGAGACAGACACAGATACAGACACAGAGACAGACACAGATACAGACAAAGACACAGAGACAGAGACAGACACAGAGAAGCTTCTCCAAACACAAACTCACCGCTAACTAGTATTAGCGTTAGCATTAGCATTAGCCAACAGTTTTTCAGTGAGTCACTTTCACTTTTGTGTTGAAAATCAAACTCCATGAACCATGTAAGACCATGAACACTCACACTGATCACAGGAACATGAAAATGTGCTGTTTTAATCACTTTTCTATTTTTTTCTTGAGTTTTCAGAGGTTCTTAAAACTTTTTTTTGACTGTGTTTGCTCATGTGCACATAGACTGTATACATGAGTGGACAGATCTAACGCTGTAGTCACTGTGTGCCAAACAGGAAGTTCTCCAGGAGGTTCTTCTGGCTCCTTCTGACTCTGGCTCCAACTGACTTACATTAGGATCTTGTGGCTCTTCTCTCTGTACCTGCTGCTGTGAGATTCAACATTTTGGTCTTAAAATGTTTGTATTAACTCTCTCTATATGATCCTGAATTTTTATAACATAGAGTCTGGCTCCAGTTTGGCTCCTGTAACCATGAACATCATGAGCCTCATCTGAGCGACGCTGAACTCTGTGGGTCACACTCACTTAGTCCTCTTCTTTTATACAGTCTGTGTGTGTGTGTGTGCGTGCGTGTGTGTGTGTGCATGTGTGTGTGTGTGCATTGTGTCTCCATGGTAACAGCTGAACATTCTACCATACACCATGTAGAACACCCCCAGTGTGATGTGTGTGAATGTCGAATGTGGAAAGAGAAACATCAACTTTTATTGGAGTAAGAGTACTGTTACTCCAATATAAATATTACACAAGTAGGACTTAAATTATAATAATAATTATAAACATAAAAATAATTATAAAAATAATAAATAATAATAATTTATGGTAACAATAATATGAAACTTGAATGGTAATGATGATAATAATGTTGTTGTTTGTTCCTTTTTATGTATTTATTTTCTTCATTATATTAATGTGCACGCCTATGCACATTTATGTGTATTGTGTGTGTGTATATATATATATATATATATATGTTTTTGTTTGTTTTTTTGCCTGTGTCATGTCCTGTGCTGCTGATTTTGCACCTGTTTTGTCTGCATCTAATCAGCTCCAGTCTCTACTATTGGTTGGTGTGTTTTACTTAAAGGTGACGCCCATGTTCAGATTTTTACTAAACCCTGGTGAAGACCAGTTTGGTTGAAACATGTTGGTTTTGGTCTTAAATAAAAGCCTTTCAACTATATTTTTATATTTATTTTTTTACTTCTTTGGAGTGCCTGGAGTCCGTTGTGTTTTAGTTTTGATCTTTTTCCAAGAGCACCCTCTGCCTGCTCCCACTGATTGGAAAACCTGCAGCAAACAGCCACATTTTTGTTCTTTCTTTTGGAGTAAAATATGCGGCTATAGAAATACTCTGAAAAGTACAATTTACAAATTTTAGAAGTTACTCAGTACTTCCACCTGTGATAGTCTGTGATTTAAAGGGAGACAAATGAAAGACATAAGTCCATAAGGCTGTGCTGGAATGTACAGAGGGGGAGAGGGTCAGAACAGGTCAGGTCTGCTCAAGCTTAAGATAACACAGAAATGTACCAGAGTGTAGCTTTAGAAAGGCTTTCCTGAGGCTTTCCTAGAGGCTGTTGTGAAGCTACAGAGGACACAGAGGAGGGGCACTTTTGTCCTGAGAGCTGTTACTCTCCTCAAATTGCCCTTTTTTTTTTTTTTCTTGAGTTTTCAGAAAATCTGAAAAAAAAAAAAAAAAAAAAAAGTGTGTTGTAGTGTTTGTTAATGTGAGGATTGTGTTTCCATGGTAACAGCTGAAGATTCCACCCTAGCAATACATGTTGGATCCCCCAATGTGATGTCAACAAGGCAAGTTTGATTTGATTGGAGGTTTCAGTCCAAACCACGAAGTGTAGAAAAGTCTTAAAAGATTCATGGTCTAAACCTGAGAACTCACCACTGAAATACTCTGGCGCCCTCTAGTGACAACTTTGTGTAGTTCATGAGTTCAGGTAACAACACGCCCAATACATCCACTGCACGCACTGCAACCACTGCACGCACTGCACCCAATACATCCACTGCACGCACTGCAACCACTGCACGCACTGCACCCAATACATCCACTGCACCAGGAGCTGCAGCTTCAGTGCTCCGGACAGAACTATATGGAAAAACTAAACACTAGGTCCAGGTGGAGGTGACACTTTATAATAACTACACCTTATTTAGTCTTAATAAAGCATGAAATAAAGACTTAATTAATAATGATTCACGCTTAGTAACTACTTAATTACTACCTGAATTAGCACTTAACTTGCACTTAATTCACCTGTGCTGTAAATAGTTACTCATAAGTATTTCTTACTTAATTACTCACGAACTAACAATTTGTGTGTGCATTTGTAAATGTATATTTAAGTACAAATTTCAGCATTTATTAATGATTAGTAAACCATGAGAGAATGATTTACTAGTAATCCATTATTGTTTCTCTGGAATTTGACGAACCTTAACAAATGCTTAATTAGGGGTGTCACATTATCGCGTTAATTGCGATTAATTAATTACAGTCATATTTAGCGCGTTATGTTTTTTAATCGCGTTAATCTCATTTTTAATCTCTAACTTTACTGTTTCTGTATGCGAGTTGCTTTATTATAAAATCTGTTTTTATGTGTTGTTGGGACAACAACACACACACACAAAAAAAAAAAACATTTATATATTTTTTTTATTTCGGTAATTCCACTCATTGCCGGAAACCCACACAAAACGCGCGCAGTAAGAGCGATGTAAACGTCATGTTAACGTTGGCGGCATCAGTCACACAATGGACGAGGTCGTAGAGCCAGTAGAACAGAGTCAACAGTGCTCAGGTAAAAACACATTTGTGTCTTGGAAATTCTTCTCCTGACGTGAAATATAAAAGAAAATAACAAATATAAAATCACCTACAACTTAAATGTCACTGGTGAAAACAACCTGCATAGACTCATGATGTCTGCACTACTGTCCTATAATGACCCGCCACATGAGGGGACACGCACACAAACACACACAAACACAAACACACACACACACAAACACACACCTTCATCATCGTCATTAACCTGAGAACGCGCGGACCACGTTTCCTTCCGTAGACACTACGTGGACACCGACGTGCTCCCGTGAGCCGCGTGTGGATCGTGTTTTCTTGCGTACGCTGTGTAAACCGCGCTTCCTCCTGTGCGTCTCTAAACCAGAACTAACACCAAGACTAAAACCGGGACTAACCCAGTCCAGGACTAAACCAGGACTAAACAAGGACTAAAACCAGGTCTAAACCAGGTCTAAACCAGGACTAAACCAAGGACTAAACCAGAACTAAACCAGGACTAAAAACCAGGACTAACACCATTCCAGGACTAAACTAGGACTAAAACTAGGACTAAAAGCAGGTCTAAACCAGGACTAAAACAAGGACTAAAACCAGTGATCTCATATATAAAGCATTTCTCTATCAATAATATTTTTAATCTGGTTAAGGAAAGACTGGACTTTTTATTGTCTTTAAGTAGACAAAAGTTATTATGTTCAGATTTCCTCGTCTTTGCTACTTTACAGCAAACAGTTTCTTATTCATGGAGACTTGGGCTCAACAACCAATTTGGAGAGATTTGTTAAACAATAAATGACTTTATAAAGTCACTTTTTTTTGTTCTATATCAGTCTTTTGATCTGCCACAATAATGTAATAATGAATTTAAATGAAAATACCTCAAGTTGAAGCTTTTCTCAGCAATTTTTAGGTGAGATTAAAATTTGATTAATTAGATTAATTAATTACAGATCATAATTAATCTCTCAATTTTTTTAATCGCATGACAGCACTATGCTTAATAAAGCATAATTAGTCTTCACTTTAGAAAAGCTCTCAGAAAGACTTAACAGATAACAGCTGCCTGAATGATCATTGTATTACATTATTAGTAAATCATTCTCATAGCTTATTAATCATTAATAAATGCTCAAATGTGAACTTAAATATGCATTTGTAAACATGCAAATGGTTAGTTCATGAGAAGTATTGAGTAACTATTTACAGCACAGGTGAATTAAGTGCAAGTTAAGTGCTAATTCAGGTAGTAATTAAGTAGTTACTAAGCATGAATCATTATTAATTAAGTCTTTGTTCATGCTTTATTAAGGCTAAATAAGGTGTAGTTATTATAAAGTGTTACCCAGGTGGAATTTGCCAAAGTGGACTGGGACATTTGAAGTCTGTGGGACACTGGTGTGAGGCCTGATGCGTCTGAGTTTTATTTTAATGTTTTGGACTGCTGAGATCTGCAAACAAATTGATCCTCGCATACTAATAAAGAAACCATGAACCTTGGGGTTGGAGGAGACGTGTAACAGTACTTAAACTTTATGTAGATTTTGATTTAAAATTTCATAAACTCATAACTCTGTGTCCCCAGGTACGAGGTAAACATTCAAATCAAATATCTTTTACTGGTAACAACTGTAATGCTGTTTTATTCTTAATCACAAAACATTGGACGTCTCATTTATTTCTGTTCTAATTTGGAGTTTTGGTTCCAGACGATTCTCCAATCAGAAAGCAGATTGAGCCTTACATGACTCTCTCAGTGCTAGTGCAGCCGCTGCAGCTCAGGGAGGGAATTCTGGAGGTTCATGAGCTTCACATGAGGCCTGAACATAAACTGAGAATGAGACAAATACAGGATGTGTGTGTGTGCAGGTGAAGGCTCTGGAAACACAAGAGGAGGGTGAGTGAGGAACCTTTTAGAAACGGTAAGAGCACAGACGACACACAGCTCCTTTAACACTACTGAGATATAAAAAATATAAAAGTTACTGTCACATGAGCTTGAGCCATAATCAGAAAACACTGGAGGAGAGTGATTTTCTGTTTTTATTCAAAGGTTCAACAACATTAAAGCACATGTTAAATCTACAAAAAGACCTGCATGATCAGTCTCCTCTTTTAACTCTTGGGTCAAAAAAAAAAAAAGCGCTGTAAATAAAGTCCTAACACATCAATGTACATCCCCCCCTTACCCTGACCCCCCTCCCTCCCTCTCCCTCCCTCTCCCCTCCCCTAAAAGGAACCAAAACACATGAACAAAACGCACAGAAACACTACCTTCACTACACTGCAAAAACAATATCTGCAAGGAAAAATGAAATGAAATTCAAAACGGATTTAATTTTGAGCAGTTTTGGCAAATAAAAAGTGAATTCAATTAATTTTTTCAGACTGGTTTCAATGTATTTCAAAAGGCACAATTTAACTTTCTGTGGTGGAAGGTCACTGCTTAATGCTCCAAAGTACAGCATTAAACATCTCTTGCATTTCTTCTTTCACAGGTGATTTTATTGCTTAAAGGTGCAGTATGGAACCTTCTGGAGGTGTCACGTCACCTGGAGATAAAATCACAGTTTGGAACAGAACGGAAAAGGATGTGTTTTATGCCATACGGTGGAACATTACAGCAAACCAACATTTCCATGGAAACAGTGAAATAAGAATCAGGTTTGTGGAGATGCAAGCCCGCTCACAGTAAGGACGCACGTTTCTATAGACAAGTGTCAAAAAGTGTGGAACATCACCAGACACGACTTAAACCCCCCCCCCCCCGCCAGAAAAGTTACATAGTGCGTCTTTAGTGTAAATTTACAAAGTAAAATACAAAGTCCAGACAGATCGTTTAAGCAAATAATAATGTCTGTATTGATAAATTAAATGTAAAATAAACCCAGCTTTTAAAAAATGGATTAAAGAACTACTCTTACAGTTTTTTTTTGCAGGGTTCTAATGCAGTTTCCTCCTCACAAACAGATCTGAGCTGTGTCCGAATGTCCACACTAGTCCCTGACCACTCTCTCACTACAGAGGCCCGCACTCTTTAGCGTCCTCTACTACTGCTGTAGTCAAGACCTGTCCAAGACCACAGGGTCCCGAGACCAGGACGAGACCTGAGGCTCTGAGGATCGAGACCAAGGCAAAACTAACACTATGGCCTTTTGAGACTAAATCAAGACCATCTTTGTCATGTTCAACATTTATGTGTATTTTAGAGTTATTTTGGCACATATATTTCATTGTTTTTAATAAATCTATCTTCATTTTATCACTCGAGTGTCAGACCTCAAGACTGAGTCCACACGCCTTCAAGACCGAGAACAAGACCGAGTCCACACGCCTTCAAGACCGAGACGAGACCGAGTCCACACGCCTTCAAGACCGAGAACGAGACCGAGTCCACACGCCTTCAAGACCGAGAACAAGACCGAGTCCACACGCCTTCAAGACCGAGACCAGACCGAGTCCACACGCCTTCAAGACCGAGAACAGACCGAGTCCGAGACGAGACAAGACGAGTCCACACGAGTCCACACGCTTCAGACCGAGAACAGACCGAGTCCACACGCCTTCAAGACCGAGAAGACCGAGTCCACACGCCTTCAAGACGAGAACAAGACCGAGTCCACACGCCTTCAGACCGAGAACAAGACGAGTCCACACGCCTTCAAGACCGAGAACAAGACCGAGTCCACACGCCTTCAAGACCGAGACGAGACCGAGTCCACACGCCTTCAAGACCGAGACGAGACCGAGTCCACACGCCTTCAAGACCGAGACGAGACCGAGTCCACACGCCTTCAAGACCGAGACAAGACCGAGTCCACACGCCTTCAGACCGAGACAAGACCGAGTCCACACGCCTTCAAGACCGAGACAAGACGAGTCCACAGACCGACAAGTCCACACGCCTTCAAGACGAGACGAGACAGACAAGACCGAGTCCACACGCCTTCAAGACCGAGACAGACCGAGTCACACGCCTTTCAAGACCGAGACGAGACCGAGAATAAGACCGAGTCCAAGCGCCTTCAAGACTGAGACCAGAGAGACCAGACCGAGTCCACACGCCTTCAAGACCGAGACAAGACCGAGTCCACACGCCTTCAAGACCGAGACGAGACCGAGAACAAGACCGAGTCCACACGCCTTCAAGACCGAGACGAGACCGAGAACAAGACCGAGTCCACACGCCTTCAAGACCGAGACCAGACCGAGTCCACACGCCTTCAAGACCGAGACAAGACCGAGTCCACACGCCTTTAAGACCGAAACAAGACCGAGTCCACACGCCTTCAAGACCGAGACAAGACCGAGTCCATGCGCCTTCAAGACCGAGACGAGACCGAGAACAAGACCAAGACAAGACCGAATCCATGCGCCTTCAAGACCGAGACAAGACCGAGTCCAAGTGCCTTCAAGACCGAGACAAGACCGAGACGAGACCGAGAACAAGACCGAGTCCAAGCACCTTCAAGACCGAGACAAGACCGAGACGAGACCGAGACGAGACCGAGTCCAAGCACCTTCAAGACTGAGACAAGACCGAGTCCACACGCCTTCAAAACCGAGACAAGAGCGAAATCGAAACGCAGTCGAGTCCGAGATGAGACAAAGACCCCAAAGAAAAGGCCGAGCCCGGTCTTGAGTACTACGACACTACCCTCTACAGTGCACTCATTCACAGAGAGATTCGGACACGCAGCTCACTACATCCGGGTCACGTGACTCTGGTGTTTGGGTGAAAAAAAGTTAAAACTAAACTTTGATAAAACTTGATTTCTGTCATAAATAAAGATCAGATCAGATGTTTCACATGTTTAAGGACTATTAATAATCATATCCATTTTTGTGACTCTGGATTTCACGTTAACGGACTGGATTATTTGATTTTTGTCTGAAATGTGGACATTTTCGCTCTTTTAACATCTAAAGTAAACAGATAATGAGTGTTTTATTCAGACTCAGGATCAGAACCATAAACCAGCACTTATGTCTGCTTCATTCAGTCATGTTGTGTCCAGTTAAACATCTGTACGCTGTTGTTTTCCCGACTCTCCCAGTGCACTGTGGTCTATATTGACTGCTCTAGTGACCACCGATACCCTCTTCTTTCCAAGATGCATTGTGGGAAATTTTGAATACAATACGTTTTCACCGCATGGACATTTGGACGCCAGTAAAAATGGCGTGACCCCGAAGTCGAGCAAAGTGTGGACATTCGGGACACTGGAGTTGTGTTTTGTTTCATTCACACATGTTTAACACACAAACCCTGCACATTTAGGCTGAGTTCTTCTCTCAGACAGAAAACACTCAATTCCACCTTGTGAGGTCATGTGGTAATACAGGAAGTGCTCCACTGCGTTTTTAAACTGTTCACAGCTTCACTAGAATCATTTGGATCATTTCAGCCCTGGAATTGCCAATCTCTACTGAACTAAAGGTAAAATGAGCTGTTCACTTGAAAACTACAAGGTGGAACAAAGCATTTGGAGCTTTGGAGATGTAGACAGACTATTAATAAAATGCTTCTCAAACGTGTGTGAATGAAACAACAAACACAAACACAACTCCAGGTGTGTTTTTGAGGAGGTAACAGCGTTAGAAAATATCTTAAAGCTCACAAGAGTTGGTTTTACACCAGCAGATAGGGTTTTTACAGTGTAATCTTAAGACTAGCCTTAAAAACAGAGCCTCTTTCCGTCCGATTTGAACCAAAAATCCCAAATCGTGTGGTGCTGAATGACTACACTACTGTCCACCCGCGCAGGCAGCCTCTGTACACGCCTCTCCTGCTCAACTTTGACCTTTGGAGGTCGGCGGACATCACAGTTGTAGTTTTTGCGGAGGTCAAACTCAGGTCATGAAAACTGGATCTGCTGCACAGTGGGGATCTGGAAAAAAATAAATAAATAAATAAAAAGTTAAAAAGTAGAAAAAAAAAAAAAACACCCTCAAAAAATTATAACATTAGATATCAGACTCTCCAGCAGAAAACTACACAACGCACCTTTTAAAGCTCTGACAAATGTTTTCTCCATGGAGATATTATTGTTTTGCTGGAATGTTCCACAGTATGGTATTAAATAGAGCCCGACCGATATGGATTTTGTTGTTGCCGATATGAAACCGATATACTGGGAGTTGTTGCTGCCGATAGCCGATATAATCGCCGATATATTTAGTGATGTAAAAATTCACTGTAAATCTTGAATTGTTTTTAAAAAAACTTAGGTTTGGCTCTGGTGGTTTTTAAACTGGGTTTATTTAGGCAACATTTATTGTTATTCTGCCTCTTTACATGATATGTCATAGGACTAAAGCAGGTCTAAACCAGGACTGAACCAGGACTGAAAAAGGACTAAACCAGGACTAAAACAGATCTAAACCATGTGTAAAAACAGGACTAAACCAGAACTTAACCAGGACTGAGTGTAGGGACTCGGTCTCTATCTCTCTCCCTCTCTCGACCCCGAGATTAGTCCTGGTTTATTTATTTTATGCTGAATATATTTATGCACGTTTTTTCTCTCCTATGCACACGCAGATTTTTGAAAATTTCGTTTTTAGCCGTTGCCGCTGTCAAACTACCACGAGTCTGCACGCGACGTGAAGAGAAAAAAAAAGTGAGCGAAGGAGAAAACACAGCTCCCAATCCCAATAAGGATCAGGCTCCCCTCGTTCGCTTCAAAGAGCCGGATCTAAGAACCGTTTCATTCGCGACCGACCCATCACGAGTAAATAAACAATCGCTATTAGCCTTTAGCCGTAAATGCTGCGCACCGCGGTAATTAATTATATGCGCAAATTAAATCGTTCACACGTCTGTTCACAGCTCATTTACATATCAATGCAGGTCCAGTAACAAATATGCAGCCAATATAGCCACTTTACAATAGACCACCAATAGAAAACAGCCTGTTTATGTGCGGGAGTTACAGCAGCTAATCGCTAACCTATAAACAAATGATCAAAACTAGCTTCAAAGTCGACATATTTCCAACACTCACCGCTCACACAGGCTCCTCCTCACATCACAAGTCTGCACTAATAAATGTCCTTTTAATCCAGACTCAAACCGATTGTCCGTAAAAAGAAAATAATCTAAGTGTTGCACATGGCTCTGTGTCTGCGGGTGTAAACATGAACACGTGACCCTGTGGTGTGTTCAGGGACAGTACGACACACACACTGACAAATGACTCCGTAGATAAATACTGATGCGGAGCCACATATTTGGACATTTATCTGTCTGTAAATTGGATTAAATGAACAGAATGTAGAGAGTCTAAGCTTTATAACGAGGTATAACATGCCCACGGGAAATATCGGCCCCTATCAGCAAGTATATCGGCCGATAGCCGATATGCTCCCGATTGCTCGTATCGGCTGGTAATATCGGCCAACCGATATATCGGTCGGGCTCTAGTATTAAACCTTTCTCTCTTCATGGAGACCAAACCAGACCAAGTTACAAGTCAGATCCGTGGAGAGGCGACCCCCCCTCACAGTCACAATGTCTGATTTTCTAGGTATTTTAGAGCTTTAAAACCACTTGCAACTGAACAAATGTAAAGTACAGTTGTTTAATGTCATAACGTGGAACATTGTTTTTAACATGGAGATAGATGGACTTACTGCTGTATTGTGGAAAACTCTAGTCAAATTAACAACATCACCACTAACCACTACACCAACAGGTCAGATCTGTGAAGATATGAGCCCACTCACAGTAAGAGCGCATGTTTCTCAAGAATTTTTTTTTTTGCTTGTAAACAAGTACAAGTAAATACATTTAAAGTTTATACTGTGGAATATTCCAGGGAAGCAATAACCATAGAAACAAACAGTGATGGACCCCCAGACCAGAAAAATTACAAAGTGCAGCTTGTTGTTTGCTGACAAGAAATTGCCACCACAGTTATTGGTCAATTAAGTTCTGTCACTTAGTCCCGGTCCAGCTCCGGTTTAGACCTGGCTTAGATCTGATCCAGACCCGGTCCAGTCCCTGTTTTGTCCCAGTTTAGTGTCCTGGTTCAGTCCCCGGTTCAGTCCCCGGTTCAGTCTTGGTCCAGACCGTCAAGTTGTGCTTTAGTCCTGTGTTAGTTCTGCTCCAGTCCTGTTTTAGTGCCGGTCTGTAGGTACCTGTTGGTAGGAGGTGGTGTAGACCATGACGTTCTGCTGCTGTCCGTCTGAGGTGATGATGCCGGCGGGGAGAGGGGTCGCTGAAAACACAGTGACTTCATTAAAAGGTGTTCTAATGTTGTTTCCTCGTCACAAACAGATCTGAAGTTGTGTTTTGTTTCATTAACACACAGATACTCACAGAAGCTCTCGTCGGCCAGTTCGTCTCCCACTCCGTCTCCCAGAGTGACTCCAGGCATCCCCTTCTCTCCTTTCAGCGCCTGAGAGCACAGCATCACAATCACAAACACAGCTTCACACACTCCACACACTGAGTTTCAATGCCTTAAAACAAAAAAAACCAAACATTTCAAACAGTTTGCAGTGGTCCAAAGTCCAAATTTTAAAGGCCCTGTAGTCGATTTTGCTCCATGTATTAGAGCTCAATGTGACTTGCCCCAGTACAGAGCTGTTATAAGCAGCTCTTGAGGTCAAAATCATTTCTCTGTGTACTGTCTGCATCTAATTATACAATTAGCTGTTTTTGTCAGAGAATCAGAAAGTGCGCTGTTAGCATGCTCGTTGTTTACTATTCATTTGCTTTATTGTAACGGAAAAACTCTGGTCTCTGAAAGTTGTGAAAAGCTTTTCTAAACTCATCATGGTGAGTAATGAGGACGCTCTGAATGCAGTGACGAAGAACTTTGCACCACTGTAAACTGTTTACAATGAACTAGTTCTGCTTTTAATTTTTTTTAAAGGTTCTATTTTAAGCAGATTTGACTCTTGTGAGCTCTTACCCGTGTTCAAATCTTCCCTCCTTACAAACAGACCTGGAGTTGTGTTTTGTTTCATTCACACATTTGAGTAACTCTTTATTATTAGTCTGTCTACATCTCCAAAGCTCAAAGTGCTCCAAAAGCTCTGCTCTGCGTGACGTCATGAGGTGGTAGTTTTCAAGTATACCACTACATTTAACCTCTAGTTCAGTAGACCGACAATTCCATAGATGAAATTATCCAAATGATTCTAGCGCAGGTGTACGGAGTTTAAAAACATAGTGGTGCACTTTTCCTGCATTGCCACGTGACATCACAAAGTGGAAAACAGGAGCATTTTCTGTTTGAGAGGAAAACTCAGCCTAATATTTACAGGGTTTGTGTGTTAAACATGTGTGAATGAAACAAAACTCCAGGTGTCCAGGTTTATGATCAGAATCAGTAATCAGACTCGGCTCCGTACCTCTCTGAACTTCTGCAGGTAGAGTTTGAGCGGCTCCACGTACATGTCGAACCCCAGCGTGGACATGGCGAACAGGATGTCCTCTCCGTTTATGGTCTTCCTCTTCTCCTGATGACATCGCTCTGACGCCTCTGAGGTGATGAAGCTGATGAACTCGCTCACACACTCCTGAACACACTCTTTAGCATCTTTAGCGATCTGTCACACAAAGACACACAAATTTAGAGGTTTAGATGCACGGGGAAATGAAAAACAACCAAATTCAAAGTCAGTCTACAGAGGGCATGTAAAAATCATTGAAAAAAAGTAGTATCGAAACTAGATGGTCATTTTTTCCAGGTTTTGATACAAAAAAAAAGTCCAATTGACAGAACAGAGCAGAACCTTTCCTGAATGTGTTTAGAACCATCTGGAACTGGATCAGAACAAATATAAGAGACTAATATACACTCATGGACCTGGTTTAGACCTGGTTTAGACCTGGTTTAGACCTGGACAACTATAGAAAAGAAAGTACTACCATTTAATGTGGAAAATCACAGTATATTTTTATTATCATTGTAGAATCGGAATTGGCATTAAGTATCAATTCTATTTGTTAGTGTGATTTTTATGCAGCACTGTCAGATTTGAGCTGCAGAGGGTACAGTAAGTATTTTCTAAGGCTAACTATTACGGGTGGGACGAAAGAACTTTCATGAAATGAGACAAGAAAAGAGATGGGGTCCACAAGACAAGACAAGATTTTGAAATATTTACAATAATCGGATCAATTCACAATTCTGGACACATGGTTTTTAATTGGCTTCATTTTTATATATTGTGTTGTGAATGTATTTTATGTGGTGATGTAATTCATTTACTTTTTTGTTTACATTTTTATTATTTAAATTATCTGACTAAAACTGTCCCTCTCCTTGTCTCTCTGCAGCTCTTGACACGCGTCCAGGGAGTTAGAGTCAGAAGTTGAAAAAGCTGAACTTTTGGCGTCGGACACACTGCATCAACCAATCAGGGACAACTATCCAGTGACATAACAATGTTATTATCCGGAAAAAGGAGAAGAAAGCCAAAGATCCGGGAACCGGGGCAGGGAGCCACAAACATTAGCGGAGTATAAATATATACACACCCCAATCCACAGGACTAACCCAGGATTAAACCAGGACTAACCCAGGACTAACCCAGGACTAAACCAGGACTAAACTAGGACTAAACTAGGACTAAACTAGGACTAAACTAGGACTGGACCAGGACTGGACCAGGACTAAACCAACACTAGACCAGCACTGGACCAGCACTGGACCAGGACTGGACCAGGTCTTTGAAAATTCTCATTTAACTCAATATTTCTCTGTAGCACCGTATCGTGCTTCAAAATTTGTTATTGTGACGGGCCTATTCGATTCATATTGTAGCCCTAATTTCCATGGAGACACGCATGAAAAAGTTACATAGTGCACCTTGTGTGTTTGAATGATACGACAGTTTAAAGGGCCCATATTATGCTATTTTCTGATCTGTGTTCTAATGTAGTTTCCTCATCACACACAGACCTGGACTTGTGTTTTGTTTCCTTCACATGTTTAACACACAAACCTGCACATTTAGGCTGAGTTCTTCTCTCAAACAGAAAACACTCTGGACAGGAAGTGCTCCACTGTGTTTTTAAACCCCATGCAGCTTTGTTAGAATAATTTCTACTAAACTAAAGGTAAAAGGAGCTGTTCACTTGAAAACAACCTCTTCATGACATCACAAGGTGGAACAGAGCATTTTGAGCTTTGGAGATGTAGACAGACTGATTATAAAGAGTTACTCAAACATGTGAATGAAACAAACACAACTTGATTTTGCATTACACAGGATCTGTAAACAGCACTGGGCTCAGGTCGTTTTGGCCGGTGTCAGAGTCTGTACCTTTCCGGTGGTCGGCACGGCGTTCTTCATGATTCGTGCCACGTTGGCGATGGGCAGGTAAATATCCTGCTCTCTGAAGTTCTCTTTGATCCCACTGTCATCGTGGTCGTTCAGACCTTCCTCACCCTCGTCTGGAAAAACAAAAAACAGAAAAAATATTTAACTAAAACTGATAAACACATGGCAGATTCCCATATTTTATTATTATAATAATATAATCTTTAAATCTGTTCTATAGTGCTTGCGTATGCTCTATAGTTCTCATCATTCTGTTACAATTTGGACATTTTAAAAACACAACATTGATCTAAAATGATTTAATAAAAGAAACAAGTGCACTGAGTTCTGTGTTAGAAAAGTGTGGTGTCCAGTGGGAGCTGATGTGGCCGTAAACGTCATGACAACAAAGCGTCACATGCTGTGGGCCCCTCCAATGGAGAACTGCACGTCACACTAGAGCAGAGGGTTTTTTGTCTCCCTAACCCTCAAACATGAATCACTCCGAATACAATTCTGGGGAAACAACTGTAACATGGTTAAAAGCTCTAAAAAGTCTATTTTGCAGAATAGGTCTGCTGTTTTGTATCTGTGTAACATTTCTGGAGGAAAGTACACCACCTGCCTTTCTCCATGGAAATGTTATTGCTTTGCCTGGTATTATTTATTAATTTATTTTACAATTTAAAACATGTCATTAAATTACAGCTGTTTTAATTGCTAAAACACACACATACCTTGAAAACACACACTTAAACAATGAGTATGGATGACTAATATTCTATATTAATTCACTCCTCACTCGGTGGTGGTAAGATACTACAGGACTACCAATCTGCACTATCAAAACCATATTCATACAGAATGTGGATGAAATGTCTTGCCTAAGAACACAACAACAGAACTAGGTCAGAGTGGAAATTGATCCTCTGACCTTCGGGTTGAGGGACCACTGCCCAGACCCCTGTTGTAACCACTGAGCCACTGAGCCCCAGGACTGAACTTCAAATAAATCTCAATTAAAATGAGATCAACTGCAGAGCTCGAGCACCAGGAAACAGGACCTGCTCCTTACCGTCCTGTGACTGGAGGACATAGTGGCCGTACTCTCCGGCGATGCCCAGCTGAGAGGCGTCTGTGGTGGAGTTGTCTGCGTCCATCTACTGAACAAAAACAGGTTTTAATGAGCTATTCACTAGATATTACAATAAACATTGAACCGTGCATATTGTAAAAATATCGTATTGATGGATTTCAATATTGTTACATCCCTATAGCTGGAAACAGCTCATTTTTTCAAGATTGGCGCAGATATCAGACACATGCATCGTGCAGGCGCATCCTTACTTTTACATATAAATACTAAATCTTCAACACACACACTCACTTCTCTTCTTACTGTTGTCCCGTAGAAATTCTAATTAACAAATACATAGGAATCATCATTATTCGACTAACCAACTAAAGGACAGCTCAGGAAAATCCCTTTACAGCCGTGTTTAAAAGCATACACCACAAGTTTCATTTATTTTCATTTTTAATCTGCTCTTATTGCGAATATTTTATATCTTTTACAGAGTTTTTTATTAACAGAGGAGACTATAGTGCACACTTTGTTGCCTAATGTCTCATCATGGACATTTAAAAGTAACTAAACTGGGCAAACACAACAGCTTTAAGGTTAAATATTAAGGATGGGACAAGATCTCATGTCAGAAAATGCACACACGAGGAAAATTATCTTGTGAAATTGTTTTCCGTTTAGTTTACATCTAGACTGGGCAAAAAGACTTCAGGACCAGTAAATGATATCTCTACTACTACTACTACTACTACTACTACTACTACTACTACAACAATAAAAATATTAAATTAGAAAACGACAAAACTGCAAACGGGATTCCATAGTTATTTCAAAATCTCATCTTGTCTTGTATTTGTGGGTCTAATCTTGTGTCTCATCTTGTGGAAATTGTGCCTTATCCCGTCCCTATTAAACAAGATGACCAAAATTTAAAACAGGAACATCTGTTTTTTTGGTGGTTGCTAATAATATAATTGTGAAATGAGTGTGTAAGGAAAACTGTTCTGCAATCAGCCCATTCATGACTAACATATGAGTCAGTACAGTCACATTTTCTTTGTGTTTTGGTAATTTTTAAGCAGATTTTTTTCCTAAACAAATGACAATTTATGTCTCTCTTTACTGTTGGCAGGATCAGATTGGTCCAAATAGGGACACCAGGGACATTTCTTGTCTATAACAGGGACAAATCAGTGGTTTTGTATAAATCTGCAGGGACAGGGGACACAGGATCAAAACTGGGACTGTCCCCGGTAAACAGGGACTTCTGGTCACTCCACTATTAAATATAGACAATAAAAGTAATTCATACTGTACAAATTGTATGAAATGAAATTATTTAAATAATTTTTTGAGCCACCACAGTCTCCACAGAATACATGGGAAACACTGGATTACAACAGACTACAGAATATTATCATTTTGATGGGACTGGGAAAGAATGTATTATTCCGAACGCTTTTCCCAAGACCTTGAATCAGCTGATTTGCCAAACAGTACACATTACCTAAATTAATTTTAATCAAATCTGCACCTTTTTACTTTTACATCCAGGTTTTACTTTCACAAAAATACAAGGCACGGTTTTACGCATGGCTCCTTCATTTGGTAAACGCAATGTGCCAAGCTACATTACGCCATTTTGAAGCTTACGATTAATAAATAAAACTACTTGCAACGCTGCATCTCTCAGGATGAATTGTTTTAGGGTTAAAACGTGCAACGTGGACATTAATTGAGCTCCTCCGTTGAAAAAGCTGCAGTCGTGATGGCAAAGCTAACAGCTGCTAGCTAACACTGCACTATTCACCAAAATGTGCAAGCTGCAGTGGACTGACTCAAGTTTTCTGCTACAGAATGTTTACCAAACCGATATCCGACACGTTTTTACCTGTTATTAACATTATTTTCAAGCTCGTATCGCAGTGTGCACCAATTTCCTTTGTTAAATCCACTTTGGCGAGGCTCGGGCCTGTTCTTTTGTGCTAAAGGAAAGCTACGGCGCTGCGTGTCAAAATCGGGTTATTTTCAAAGTTTGCCTTGATGCTCGCGTCCAAACCAACTGTGCTCATTCACCGCCACAACTAATAAAACCCGGAGCCACTTCGGACATTTCCATTCGAGCGAAGGGCGCACCGGGGAGCGATCATTGGCCGCAGCCGCGCACAAACCTGCGGATGATGGGATCCTGGTTGGCTCGCTGCGTCCGGCTGAGTTCGCTGAGACTCGGTGGTTGGACAGAAAATGGCTGCGAAAGAACCAGTCCCAGCGCGGAGCAGAGGAGCAGAGGCGCGGAGCTGTGTCAGGGCACCGGCAGAGGGCGCACGCACACCGGTGTTCTGTCAGAATGGGCTGCCCCGTCGAAATGAGCTACCAGCAGCCTAAATCATGCTTCTATTAAAAACCGTAAAACATAAAATAAAATTTTTTTTGTAAAATCCACATCCAGACAGTAAAAATAAGATTATGTAGGTATTTTTACAGTAAGGTCTTTAGTTTTCTAAACCTATTCTACTCGAAACATAGAACTAACTCATACAAGTGTAGGCCGAGTTAGGCAACAGGGATTGTTAACATAGGGGTCTGGTAAAGCAGTAACGGAGGGAAACAGGCAGATTTTTGACATTCAAATAGCTCTTATTGAGAAACTAGAGGGACTATTGAAATAAGTAAAGTATCAGAATGTAGGAAAGAGTTACACTCCAACAGGGTCAAGTTAAACCTGTGATATTCTTTCAAGTTGCTGACAAAAAATTTAAAAACTCATGTCGGTAACGGAGAGAATGAAATATGCAGCACTTTTTGGGCAATAAATCCAAACAGTGATAACTCTTGGTTCTCACTTCCATATCCTTAACAAACTGGTTTGAATATTTGCTTCATATAGTTTTCTACCATATGGTACAAGATTAGGTTGAAAAACCTCTTACTTTTTGACTCATGAGATTTTTTATTAAGAAAGGTCATGGTAACGGAGGGAAAATTGTACAAACAAGTAGAAGGTGCAGGATTTTACATCATTTGTCAACTTTTTTCTTCTGAATACTTTAATATTACTTCAAAATGAAAGGAAACTATTTCTATAAAATATGTCAGTCCTTCCAAGCAAATTTTTATCATTTTAAATACTTTTTTTTTTTTTTTTAAATCATGTCCCTTCATCAACAGTTCAAAGATGGAATAACACAAGATATGATGAAATACATCCATTTATTGACATGATTTTCAGGTCTTTGAAATTTGGGAAATAATTTTTGTTCCATGTTTCATACATGGTCTGTTTAAAACATATGGAACTTTAGAACCAAAAATGGTACAGAAAAAAGGTCAACAGTTTCATAAACTAGAGTACATATGTATCTGTTCAATACATTTTTATATCAGATGCATTCACTTGAATTTTTGGCCTTGTTGTTTACTTCTGCTTGACCGGGGCCATAGACAGTCAGGTCAGTCTAATCATAGTGTAATTATAGCGTCCTTTGAACCAACTTGAACAATAATCTACACCTCATAAACAGTCAGCTGACCCAGGTGTTTAATAATCACCCAGGTGCTTAATATCAGAGGCTACAGTGTGAATGTCCTATTATAATATAGTGATATATTTTATTTAGGCTTTACAATGCCTTTCTAAACAAAGTTACAAGGTTTTCTACACCTGAAAACAAAATAAAATATGATGTAATGAAAATGATAATGATAAAATCAAATAGAAAACCAAAATATTCAATCATCTAACGTAGATTTTCTAATGCAAATCTAACAGCACATGTCGATATTTAACTGGTCAAAACATACAATAAAACCAATACAGTTTTAACATGTTACTTGTTACTCCACTTCTGCCTCAGGAGCTCAAAACGATGCATTTAAACTGTAACAGCACCTGGGGGTCATGCATACTTAATACACAGCTACTTAGCGTGACCAAATGTCCATATTTCCTGTAGATAGTCCCAGTTCTGAGCCCTGTGTCCCCTGTCCCAGCACATTTATACAAAACCACTGATTTGTCCCAGTTTTATACAAGAAATTGTATAATTGTCCCTATTTTTGACCAATTTGAGCCCTGACAACAGTAAAGAGACACATAAATTGTCACTTGTTTTGGTAAAATACAGAAAAGCTGCTTAAAAATGACCAAAACACAAAGACAACGTGACTGTACTGACACATTCATCATCATGAATGAATGGGCCGAGTGCAGAACAATTCTCATTTAATTACACACTCGTTTCACAAATGTATTATTACCAACCACCACAAACCAGGGATGTTCCAGCTTTTGATTTTGAAAATCTGGTCATCCTATACTTACGTGTGTGCATGCGTGACATGATGGAAAGTGAACTATCAAGAGGCAATGAGTTCATAAGGAAATGTGAACATGAGCGCACTCTTCTTCTAACGTTCATGTGCTGATGTGACAAGTGAGTCATGAACCTGACCTCCATGTGTCGCTGTGGTACCAAACACTTTTTATGACTTTGCGTTCATTTAACATTATTACACATATCAGATCATATCAGATTATTATAGATCATATCAGATCATTATATGACCTAACTGATCATCAGCAGTTTTGGTCAGGTGCGCGAGGCCCTCAAAGGGACACAGCACAATCAAAGCATTTAATAACAGTGGTACATTGTCCAATGGGTGTCACAAGGAAACATGCTGTTCCAGGTGTCACATCAAGACATGGAAGTGAAGTTTGTATTGTAGCCTTTTAAAACACCACCATGCAACCTTCTGCAGACTTTACTGTTCAGTGCCGAGGATGGTGCAAGAATGTAAACTCCACTGTACATAAATCACATCTTGACATGATCACACCAAGAAACTAAACTAGGACTAAACTAGGATTAAACTAGGATTAAACGAGGATTAAACCGGGTCTAACCCAGGTGTAAAACAGAAGCCCTGCTCCTGCTTTCCTCGAACAGACTGTATCAAGAATAATATATTTCTTTATAAGGACAGTCTATGATTCCTCCAGAGCTCCATCAAACCCCTCCGTCTGCCGGCCACATCTGGACTGAACCACTGTGCCCTCTCCGCGGGAGCCCTCCCCCCGTCTCCCGCTCGGGATGGTACGCCCCTCTCCTCTGCCTTTCTCCTCCGCTGTCTGTACCACCGCTCCTCCGCTCGTCCCTCCCTCTCTCCTCTCCACACATCCCCGGCGTCTGCACCCTCTCTCCTACCCGCTCTCCGCTCCTCTCCACCCGGCCGCGGACCCTCCACACAGCCGGTCCTCTCCAACATGAAGCAGCCGCTCACAGACCTCATGAGGATGAAACAGAGCAGAGACCAGCTTCAGAGACGCTTTCTTACAATATTCTACAGAAATCACTCTGAACCCAAACTCAGCTCACACCAAACTGTCTCTGTCTGATGGAAACAGAGTGACATTTATGTGAGAACACCAGAGTTATCCAGATCATCCAGACAGCCTTCGGGTCGGGGACAGGTCTCTCACTGTGGTGTCGGCTTACAGGCCGAACAGCAGTGCAGAGTACCAGGCCTTCTTGGAGTCCCTGGGAGGGGTACTAGTCAATGCACCGACCAGGGACTCTACTGGGGGACTTCAAGCATATCATGAGGGTGTGTTGGGAACATCTGGCAGAGCACTCTGTCTCTGACACCTTCAACTCACACCTCTGGGAGAGCCTCCCAGATCACAGGGGAGACTGGGGACACGGAGTCCGAGTGGACCATGTTCTCTACCTTCATTATCACTGCTGCTGATGCTCGTAGCTGTGGTCGCAAGGTCTCTGGTGCCTGTCGTGATGGCAGTCCCTGAGTAAAGGATGCCGTCATGCTGAAGAAGGAGTCCTATCGAGCCATGTTGGCTCCTGGGATCCTTGAGGCAGCTGACAGGTACTGACATGTGGAGCTTGCTGCAGCCTGTGCAGTCGGAGAGGCAAAAACTTGGGGTAAACTTCAAGAAATCGGAGAGGCCACGGAGGAGGATTATCAGACGGCTTCAAAGAAATTCTGGGAAACCATCCAACGCCTCAGGCGGGGAAAGCAGTGCTTCACCAGCACTGCTTACAATGCGGGGGGAGTGCTGTTGACCTCGACTGAGGATGTTGTTGGACAGTGAAAGGAATACTGTGAGGATCTCCTCAGTCCCACCGTCACGTCTTCTGAGGAGGAAGCAGAGGCTGGGGACTCGGAGGCAGACTCATCCATCACCCTGGCTGAAGTCGCTGAGGTGGTTTGCAAGCTCCTTGGTGGTAAGGCTCCAGGGGTGGGTGAGATCCGTACTGAGTATCTTAAGTCAACATCTAAAGGATGTTATGCCCCCGCAACCCAGCCTCGGATAAAGCGGAAGAAAAGAATAATTTTGGTTTGTGGACATTCTAAAAAACCTTTCATGTAACACCTTTTCTTCCATCTTGTTAGTTCATCTTCTCAGGTCTGTCAAGAGTATTTACAGACAGATGCAGTCAGAATGTGCGCAGTCTTTCAGGTTTGTCTCCCTTGAAATGTACCACACCTTGAATAGTTGTAATTCCACATGAATCCTGAGGTCAAAGCACAAGCACACACTCTATAAAGACATTAGGAACACGATTGTATAATACAAATAAA
This sequence comes from Boleophthalmus pectinirostris, assembly GCF_026225935.1. NCBI lineage: Eukaryota > Metazoa > Chordata > Actinopteri > Gobiiformes > Gobiidae > Boleophthalmus > Boleophthalmus pectinirostris. The sequence continues at coordinate 45,152,188 of NW_026571133.1, read as the reverse complement.
ACAGTGAAACAAAAACTGTCTGCAGTCCATATCCATCTTGATTCATGTTGCAACAAAGAATAAACCTGCTTTCTATTTCATAACTTTGTAAACAAATAAAAATAAAAAATCATTTCCACGACACCCCCCGCCTGTGTCAGTTACTGTGTCAGATGCCCTCCCATTGTTCTCTATTTTAGAATTTGCAACACTGAAACACACATAAACAGATTTCTGAATGTATATGTGTTTTTAAAATGAGTCCACCTTTCAAAATAACAGTCACCATCGCTCTAAAGCCTGTACCATCCTCAGCTGAACTTCACTGGGCCCGTCACTGATGATGCAAAAACTCTCAATTATGGTTTAATTTTGACACAAAACCATGATTCAGACTTTACTGCAGACACTGTTTCTCCATTTATCGACTCTGTAAACTGTAAAAACTCAGATAGGCATTTTGGTGACAGCCAACTCACACAAGAAGAGCTCATTAAATCACTGATGGTTTGGTCAGAATGTTCTAAATCTGTTTCTGATCTGCACCATTCCTATCACAGGTCTTTAGTGAAAGTGTTGAAAGAAGAACCCAGTGTCACCTGCACCTATTCACGACTGGACACCAGTGTGTCTTTAAACAAGACTATAAGAGTGTCACTTTACTGCTGTACACCAGAAGATCAACATGTTTGAGATGATGTAGATGAGCCACAGTCTGGTTTTATGAAGATCTGACAGATCTCCAATAATATTTGACTTGGCTCAGATGCTCTGTTCAGATCCTCCTGGACTTCTACAAACTCAGAGCAAGAACTCATATTTCTGTCATTTAAAACGTTTGGCTTTTGGTCCTATTCTGCAATGTTAATGCTAAAAATGCTAAAAATAACACCACATCCAGATTCAGAACTTGATCTTGCCCTCAGTCTTAGCACTAGAACAAGTGCGAGGTGTGGAGTTCTAAACAGGAGGTGTGCTGTGCCTGAACATCAGGTGGAGTGGAGCAGACTGGGGGCAGGTGCGGCATGTTTAGTGATTTGCTAAAATTGTAAAAATAAATATCAAACGAGACCACTGAAAAACAACATATAACATGCTGAAGGCTTCTTTTATTTGGAAATATATGAGAATGATAAATCCTTAACATTCATAACGTGTTCATGTGCTGTGCACACAGTTTCTGTCAGTTTGGAAGCTTCAGTTTCATATTTGGTTGTAATTACAATGTGGACAAACCTCCTCATTATTCCACCAGCTCTTTTAGCCTGGTCCCTCGTCTCTACACATCTAACCTATACATGTTATATTCACCCCAGATGTACAGAATATGGAACAGGAGAGAGATTTTACACAAAAATCAATCATTATTTTCCCAACTGGACAGAATCGGATCTTCTTTGTGATCGAGCTTTTTCACAGTGGGGGGCAGCTAATGTCATACTCAGAACTGTGACATTTTTCTACATTTCCAGTTTCACCAAAATAAAATGTATACTTTTTGATGCCTGGCCGACCTGGTCCTGTAGACTCTGAAACTGGGAAAATCTGTTTTACTTCACACACAAACTGTAACAATAATATTCACAAACTATTCCAGAGAGAGGCTCTACTGCTCTACATACACAGTCATGTTAGAAAGTTTTGGGAGTGATTTGAATTGGAAATGAATTTGGACAATTCCCAACAAATGCTTTCTAACAAACAAGGTAAAAGAGACTTGTTTTCAAATGGTCCATAATTCTCCCGCTGGTTCCATTTAAGCGGGACATTCATGTGAAGTGGTCCTTTAGCAAAAACCATCCAGAGACTGTTTGCATCTTCTAAGGATTTGCTCCAACTCCACAGTGTTCTGGACCGACTCGGGCAGATACATCACTGGACATCTTCAGAAGAACTTTAATTTGAAATGGGACAATGTGGTCTTTAGTTTCTTTGGCAACAAACTAAAACAGGAGTGTGTTTGATTCAATGTGTTCATTTTATTGGTCAAATTTAAATATAGCAACAACTAGCACATTTCTATAGTGACACTCTTTCTTATATGAAACTATGGCTTCGGTCTAAATCCCAGACTCACTTCTGACCCGGTCTAAGTCTGGGACTCACATGGAACCTGGTTTAAATCCGGGTTTTCACATCTGACCCGGTCGAAGTTCGAGACTCACACTTGACCAGGTCTAAGTCCGGGTCTCACACCTGACCCGGTCTAAGTCCGGGAATACATCTGACTCGGTCTAAGTCCGGGACTCACACCTGACCCGGATTAAGTCCGGGACTCACACCTGACTCGGTCTAAGTTCGGGACTCACATTTGATAAAGTTTAAGTTCGGGTCTCACACCTGACCCGGTCTATGTCCAGGACTACACCTGACCCGGTCTAAGTCCAGGACTACACCTGACCCGGTCTATGTCCAGGACTACACCTGACCCGGTCTAAGTCCAGGACTACACCTGACCCGGTCTAAGTCCAGGACTACACCTGACCCTGTCTAAGTCCAGGACTACACCTGACTCGGTCTAAGTCCAGGACTCTCATCTGATAAAGTTTAAATTCGGGTCTCACATCTGACCCAGTCTAAGTCCGGGTCTCACATCTGACCCGGTCTAAGTCCGGGTCTCAGGTGGATCTGAACTGGTCTAACTGGGTCCAGGTCTTCTGAGGTCCTCTCTCTGGCGCCCCTTCTGGCCCGGACCTGAAACAACAGGACACAGCACATCCACAGGTCACAAAAGCAGGACCAGGGACTGAAGAAGTGTTCTGAGGAAGCGTGACGTCACCCACAGCGTTCAGCTCCAAATGAAGCTCATGGAGACTAGCAGTTATAGCGGCTCATCTGTTATTAATGTTGGTCTGTTATTAATTAGATCTGGATTTGGGACAAAATGTCCAACCCCAGGATCATGTAGAGCAGGTTCAATGTTATTAGGTTCTTTTTTTCAGACCTAAAGTGTTATTTCATACCTATATCTGCAGTCCGACATCCCAGGTGTGTGAGAGTAAACACACTGTCCTGAGGAAGTGGGACTGCAGGTGGCGCTGTCGTCCTGCCTCCACCGGTAGGAAGACGGCGCCAAAACCTGTTTAAATCAGCTGACCAGACACGTCACAGCAACATCACGTGACTCTGAGGAAGACGCTAGTGAGCAGTCGAAACTGTCAGGTATGAAATAACACTCTAGGTCTGAAAAAAAAGAACCTAATAACATAGAATATCGGAAGACCAAATGAATCTCATTGGACTATAGAGCAGGTTCAGACCAACATTTGCAGATCAGAATGAGGAGCCTGACAGCAGCAGTTACAGAGAGAGGGGCAATGCATTTTACACACAAACTGAACTGGAGCCAGAGTCCATGGAGCCCAGTCACACCCATGCTCACTTCCTGTTTGGAACGGTATTTATAAATGAGGCCCCTGGTCTGAAGTTTGTACCTTGCAGTAGTAGTAGGACATTGGGAGGATGTACAGGAGCTTCAACAGAAGAATCACCACGACTCTGATGATCAGGTCTGAGTCTGACTCTGCAACACAAAAGAACCCAGATCAGACCAGGACCGGGACCAAGACCAGGATTAAGACCAGAACTGAGATCAGGATCAGGATCAGGATCAGGACTGAAACCTGAGTCTGTAGCTGGCCGTACCTCCCACAGAGAGCTGGAGTCTGAGGCTCTTAGAGGAGAAGCTGCGGTTGAACAGCTGCAGGAGGTAAACACAGGTGTAGTTTCCTTTGTGGGCGGGGCTAATGTCAGAGAAGAGGAAGTGGGCAGAGTGATTGACAGCAGGCAGGGTGTGGTTTTGAGCGGGGGGCACGGCGGGAGAGAGGAGCAGGAAGGAGCCTCCAGGGTATTGTGGCTCCATGGAGCATTTGACTCTGACCTTTGAGCCCAGCTGCACCCGCACCCCCTGAGGCTGGAGCTCAGACTCCCCGTCACTCACAGACACGGAGATGATTGGACGATTCAGAAGGTCTGTGGAGACACATGACTGGACAGGTCAGTGTGTGTGTGTGTGCATGTGTGTGTGTGTGTGTGTGTGATCCAGAAAAAAAACATTTGAGAGACATAAAAATGTAAGATCAGACTTTTACCTGAACACACCACCACCAGACCCCGGGAAGAAGAGGAAGAACCAGAGACACATTCTCTCACTGAAGACTTCTTCACACAGACAGACGAGACCTCCCACACAGGACTCTCTGGAAAACCACCTCTCTTTTCTCCATAAAGAGCAGAGCCACAGTCCAGGGCTCTGCACACAGCAGCTGTAGCCTCCAGGTCCCAGCGTCCAAAGGGCTCCACCCGACTCCACTCTTCTCTGAGTCTCACCTCCACAGTCCCAGCACAGCGACTGGCCGCTCCCACCAGCCTGAGCTCTGAACAGACAAGAGATGGAGTAAAGCCCCGCCCCTTTACCTGAACAGAAAAGCCCCGCTTCTTTACCAGAGCAGAGATGTCCCACCCCTGTACCTGAGCAGTGTAGCCCCATCACTTTACCTGAGCAGTGAGGCTCAGGCTAATGTACGGAGAACAACAGAACTGTGTGTTGTACTGTTATGGGGGGATCAACTTCAAGGCAAAGTGCATCTGAGGAACAGTTTTTAGGGAGTAACAGTCTTCTCTTCAGTAGGACCCTTCTGCCAAGCAAGAAAGAAGCATTAAGCTGGAACGAGTGCTGCAGTGTGTATCTTATGGCTCTTATTTTAATTCACACACACTGGCTCATAGCGACTAGAAACTTTCACCTAAACCTCACGAGAGGAAGAGACCCCACCCATCACAGCCAGAGCAGTGGGCACACAGACACAGCCCCGGGGCCCGAAAAATTTCACCTGGCGTCCCGCACAGAGGGCTTAAGTCTGCCCGGTGCCTGAGTCTACTGTAGACTGGTTGTAACTTTCAGATTTAAGTCAGATGTAGGATTCATGGTCTCATGACCAGCTGGAACCTCCCAGGACCTCCCATCTTAAACCTGACTGGACTGGGACTTGGACCAGTTTCATCTCTTCATATTGGACAACAATGATACACTTTAGGGGACAGACGCAACAGGACAGCAGATAGAGGACAGACTCTGTTTCAGTCCTAGTCCTGTTTAAGTCCTGTTTAAATCCTGTTTAAGTCCTGGTTAATCCTGGTCAATCCTGGTTTAGATCTGGTTTAACACAAATTGGTCCAAAATAGGGACACATGGGACATTTCTGGTATAAAACTGGGACAAATGAGTTGTCAAAGTCTAAAATGAAGTACTGATGTTTGGAGAGAAAAAATTGGTGTAAGAAGAAGCAGAAAAAAAATGATTCATTTTTGAAGCATTTTGTTAATTTCTATTTAACAAATGAGTAGGTTAGCAGTAGAAAAACAGTAGAAAAACATTCTTTTTGAGGGGGGGTTCAACCTAGACTACAGAATAATAGACAACAGAATAACTGTACAATTATTGTAAAATAGACTCACCATTACTGGAAGCACATGTGAACCACAAGGTTAAGAGCATAACAAACCTGCTCTTCTGCATGCTGCACAATGTGTTAAAAACAGAGTGAAGCTGATTCAACTAATTTCAACCACAAAGCATCATGGGAGAAAACCACAGTGTGCCCCACCAGAGTGTGACACCGGAAAGTTGACTAAATTTCACATGAACTGACTGTCCAGCAACAGTTCAAGGTAAAATAAATGTAAAATAAAAATATGCTGTAGTTGTAAATAAGGCACATAGGCCTATGTGCAGTATACTGTCAATAAAATAAAATACTTGTGACTGCAACAAAGATTCAGACCACTTCCTGCTCAATGATGAGTTCAAATAAACATAAAAAATAATAACTAAGTAACTAATTAAATAAATAAATAACCCTCACTAACTTTAGCTGCTTGTGACCATAGCCTCTTATTGTAATTTTGCTGATGTTGTTGGGGTTGTTTGTGTGGTTTGGTTGTGTTGTACAGATATTACAGAGATATTACACATATATTATACAAATATAACACAGATACTGATACAGATATTATACAGATATTATACAGATATTACAGATATTATACAGATATTACAGCCAGTGTATTATATTACTATTTAGCCTATATAGAATCCTGTATTTACAACATACAGTTATGACACATGGTTTATGTATGTGTCCTGGTTTAGTGTTTCTGAATATTCTCTGACGTTTTTTGGACACAGTGGTTGTGTCTGTGAACAGCTGACAGTGTCTCATGTGAAATAAAATAAAAGGTGTGTGTGTCATTTAATGTGCTGCTTCTTGCTTCCTCCTCAGATTTTCACAGCGCTCTGGCTCCTCCCACAGTGCTCTGGCTCCTCCCACAGCGCTCTGGCTCCTCCCACAGTACTCTGACTCTTAAGTTTCGTGGGTGTGGAAGTGGAAGTGTGTTCCAGGAAAGATGGCGCAGAAACTCGACCAAGAAGCCTTTTTCTGCTCCGTGTGTTTGGATCTACTGAAGGATCCTGTGACTATTCCCTGTGGACACAGCTACTGCAGGAACTGTGTCCAACAGCACTGGGACCAAGAGGACCAGGAGAAGCTCTACAGCTGTCCTGAATGTCGCCAGACCTTCAGCCCCAGGCCTGTCCTGGTAAAAAACATCATGTTAGCAGGTTTAGTAGAGCAGATGAAGAGGACAGCGCCCCCTGCTGACCACTGCTATGCCAGACCTCAGGATGTGTCCTGTGATGTGTGCACTGGGAGGAAGCTGAGAGCTGTCCAGTCCTGTCTGCAGTGTGTGATGTCATTCTGTGAGAGCCACCTACAGCCTCATCATGAAGCTGCAGTATTACAGAAACACCAGCTGGTGGCGCCGTCTCAAAGGCTCCAGGAAAACATCTGCTCTCAACACAACAAAGTGATAGATCTATTCTGCCGCACAGACCAGCAGGTGCTCTGCTCCCTTTGCTTTGTGGAGCAACACAAGGGCCATGACCTCGTGTCCTGTGCCTAAGAGAGGGCTCAGAGGCAGGCAGAGCTGCCGGCCAGGAGGGCCCTGCTTCTCCAGAGCCTCCAGCACAAAGAGACAAATCTGAAGAGACTCCAACAGGAGGTCCAGGACATCAGACGCTCTGCCCAGAGAGCAGTGCAGCGCAGCGGGGACAGCTTCAGAGACATGGCCCTTCTCCTGGAGAAAAGACGCTCTGAAGTGGAGCAGCAGATCCGCTCCCAGGAGCAGACCCAACTGAATCGAGTCCAAGAGCTCCAGGACCAACTGCAGCAGGACGTGAGGGGGCTGAAGAGGAGCCTCTCTGAGCTGGACACACTGGCCCTCACCCAGGATCATAACCAGTTTATACAGGTCTATGCCTCACTGTCCCCACACACACAGAGCACAGAGTCAGACACCACTCACACAGGAGACTGGGGATTCTTTGAGGAAGTGACCAGAGCTGTGTCCAAACTCAGAGACACACTCCAGCTCACTCTGAGTCCAGACCAGAGACCAAACCAGAGACCAGACCAGAGTACAGACCAGAGACCAGACCAGAGACCAGACCAGAGACCAGACCAGAGTACAGACCAGAGACTAGACCAGAGACCAGACCAGAGACCAGACCAGAGACCAGACCAGAGACCAGACCACGGACCAGACCAGAGACCAGACCACAGACCAGACCAGAGTCCAGACAAGAGTCCAGACCAGAGTCCAGAAGAGGTTTTACTGTCACCAGCTGAATCCAGCTCCAGAGAGGACTTCTTACAATATTCTACAGAAATCACTCTGGACCCAAACTCTGTTCACACCAGACTGTCTCTGTCTGATGGAAACAGAATCACAGTTATGAGGAAACACCAGAGTTATCCAGATCATCCAGACAGATTCATTTACAGGTTTCAGGTCCTGAGCAGAGAGAGTCTGGGGGGCCACTGTTACTGGGAGGTGGAGTGGAGTGGGAAGGGTGTTGATATAGCAGTTTCATACAGAAGGATTCAGAGAAAAGGACGCTCTAATGACTGTGCATTTGGACACACTGATAAATCCTGGGCCTTATACTGTAGTCAAACCAGTTATTCGTTTCTGTTTAACAAAGTCAAGTCTGAGTTCTCAGGTTCAGTCGGGTCCAGAATCGGGGTTTACCTGGACCACAGTGCAGGGGTTTTGGAGTTTTACAGTGTCTCTGGTGGAACCATGAGGCTCCTCCACAGAGTCCAGACCAGGTTCACTCAGCCTCTCTACGCTGGGGTCGGGTTATACTGTTATAGAGATACTGCACATTTCCCTAAACTTAAATAATAACTTTGTTCTCCACAGTTTGGATCAAATTTGTGACTTTTATTTTGATAGACGTTACCTGATTTTTACTTTTAAATATTTGCAGGTGTTTTTCACGTTTTAAAAATGTGACAAACAGAAGGAGTTCATTGTAAACAGTTTGCAGTGGTGCAAAGTTCTTCCTCACTTCTGTATCCAGAGCATCGTAATTACTCACCATGATGAGTTTATTAAGGACTCTTTGCTCTGTGATAGTGTAACTGTGATCTAAAACTGTGTGTAGATGTTCAGTGTGTGTTTGTGGACTTCATGACTGTAAAAGGTGCAGAGTCACAGAATTAGAAACACTGGTGACGCTGTTGTAATGTTGAAGGTAAACCTGTCATCATATTTACACTGTCATTTTAAAAACACTAATAAACCCAGAAATCTGTCTCTTTTTATGTGAGATTCAATGTCTCAAATTCTGAAATATAGAGGGATGGGAGGGCATCTGACACAGAGGAAATGGACTTGGAAGGGCATCTAAGGGAGCAGAGGCATGGAGCTGTACACAAGAACCTTTTGGATCTTTTCATTTCATAAAAGAGCCGTTCAAAACACTGGCTCATTTATACATTTATTTAAAAGTCTGAGTCATGTGAACTTGTCATGTTCTAATGAGTGAATGAAACCAAACACAACTCCAGGTCTGTTTGTGAGGAAATAACAACAATAATATAACATGGCAAAAAGCTCACAAGAGTCCATCCATCCATCCATCCATTTTCGTCCGCTTATCCGGGGCCGGGTCGCGGGGGCAGCAGCCTAAGCAGGGGCTCCCAGACTTCCCTCACCCCAGACACGTCCTTCAGGTCCTCCGGGGGAACCCCGAGACGTTTCCAGGCCAGTCGAGAGACATAGTCCCTCCAGCGTGTCCTGGGTCTTCCCCGGGGCCTCCTCCCGGCGGGACATGCCCGGAACACCTCCCGAGGGAGGCGCCCAGGAGGCATCCGGAACAGATGCCCGAGCCACCTCAACTGGCTCCTCTCGACGTGGAGGAGCAGCGGCTCTACTCCGAGCTCCTCCCGTGTGACTGAGCTCCTCACCCTATCTCTAAGGGAGCGCCCAGCCACCCTGAGGAGGAAGCTCATTTCAAGCGCTTGTATCCGCGATCATCCTTTCGGTCACTACCCAGAGCTCATGACCATAGGTGAGAGTAGGAACGAAGACTGACCGGTAAATCGACACCACAACGGTCCGATACAGCGACCGCATCACTGCCGAAGCTGCACCAATCCGCCTGTCAATCTCACGTTCCGTCCTCCCCTCACTCGTGAACAAGACCCCGAGATACTTGAACTCCTCCACTTGAGGCAGGGACTCTCCACCCACCAGGAGAGGGCAAGCCACCTTTTTCTGGTCGAGAACCATGGCCTCGGACTTAGAAGAGCTGATCCTTCTTCTCACAAGAATCAGTTTTGAGTAATATAGGACCTTTAAAACAAAACAGGGCTGCAGTTGTGACAGGACACCAGCAGAGGGCGTCCACACACCGACTGCACACACACTGTATAAAGAATCTATTTACAGTAAATTACTTTCTAGGCTACGTGCCCTCATCTACCTGCAGGATTTAGTTCAGTGTTTCTCCATTTTGTCTCCAGTAAACAGACTATTTTCCATATGGTCATGTACTCTTGATTGGACTGAACAACGCTGCATGGACCAAGAACCTCTCCAAACCACAACTTTGAACTTCGCTTATAAAAAATACAAATAGTAAAGCAAACATACAGCGCCTTTAAAATGTGTAAACCAAAACCTTCTAAATTGTGGAACGAGGCGGCTGGAGGCAGATGTGAAATGGAACATAATGTGATTTCAAAGGGAAAACTGGGGTTAGTCGCACAATTTCACAGAATATGAAAAACTAAGGAGCATTTGGCAAATCAAAAGGTCTTGGACACATGTGAGTGATGTCAGAGCCCGGTTTTGACAAAGGAAAAGTCCAGATCCAAAGAAAAGTTGAGCCCACTACCGTTTTTCACTTCATCTAAATATTACACATTCCTTTATAAATTATACTTTTGTGAAGCTCAAATGCAGCGTTTAGTATTTTTTCCATCCTTCTTAAAGGCGCATTGTGTAACTTTTCAGGTGGAGGGTCCATCAAATGCTTTTCTCCACAAAGATGTTATTGCTTTGTCTGGAATGTTTGACAGTATGGAACTGAACCTTTCTATCTTCATGGAGACCAAACCAGACCAAGTTACAGGTCAGATGTGTGGAAAGGCGACTCCGCTCACAGTCAGAATGTCTGTTTTTCTAGGTATTTTTGAGCTCCTGTAATTGAATAAATGTAAAGTGGAGCTGTTTAATGTTAACCAGGTTATTATGACATAAATCAGAAAACAGCGTCATATGAGCCCTTTAATATTATTTACATTAATGACACTTGAAAATGGAAATAACTCTGGTTAGAGTTAGTTATACTTTATTTGAACAGTTTTTAAAATGTATTAAAGCACAACATATAGTCTCCATACTTTCAAAACATGCACATTTAATGAACAAAAAAAAGTTGAAAAAAGGAGCAGCTTATTGTAATCCTTCCTCTACAATGGACAATATTTCACCAACATGACATTCAGTCTACACCTGTGTACATTATTAGCCTGATACATCAGACGGTTTCACTTCTTAGAAACCATCTGACCTTGCAGTGTTAGAATTCGTTCGCTTGATGGTACGTGGGTACTTTTTTTCATTTAACCAATCGCTGCGATTTGGTCATGACGTATGTAATGCACCGCTAACAGGGACAACTGTTAAGCTTTTCCCAAATCCCGTAGGAAGAAGGGCAATAACGTCTTTCCCTTTGATAAAATTCACCAAACATTCTCGAGAATTGTTGCCAACACAGAATGTCTGGCTCTTCACTGATTGGCTGGAGCTCGAACTCGCACTTCCGAGGATTTTGCGAACCGTCTAGTGTATTCTGATTCCTGATCTAGTCACTGGAGACAAATGAAATTGAGCAGAGGCACTAGGTGGCGCCAGCCTGACTAGTACATTACACTGTCTCTTCAATTCAATTCAAGTTTATTTATATAGCACATTTAAAACAACTTCAGCTGACCAAAGTGATTCACATACAAGTCAACAAAATAGAAGAAACAGTTACAAACACAAATATACAGAAAATATGTGAAAACTACAATAAAAACACCAAGATAACCTGACTAGCTTGTACTAAATGCCTTGTCTCTTCACAAACATTAGAAAAATGAGATGGAAAAAAACACAAACAAAACACAAACACATTACAGACACAAGCAGCTTTATAATATATTATCAATAATTACTTTTAAATAACAATTCATATTTTTTTAAGATGAATATTTGTAAATTTTTATATTTATCTCCAAGTCCAGTCCATAAATGTTCTCCACTTACAGCCGTACTCATTTGTCCAGTTGTTGTCCATAAACCCCTTGACTTTCTTTATAAATGTGTTTCTAATGTTGCTTGGCAGTAAGTTACTCCTCGTTTCAAACATGATCAGAGCAGTTTGATATTTGACTCAATCAAATAACTTGAAGACTGTTGCCTTTAAAAAGAGTGGATTTGTGTGTTTTATAAATTTCACTTTGTACACAGTTCGCAGGTCTCTTTTCTGTGGTATAAAACTCGGCTTTAGGGTGGTTTTGTGTGTATTTCCCCACATTTCCACACAATAAAATAGATCTGGAATGACTAAAGAAGACTATAGTCAGCAGAGATTTGCACTCCAGTATATGCTTTGTTTTTCCTGTAACACAGATGTTCTTAGATTTTTATGGTGCTATGTGGCTTACATGAGATTTCCAGCTAATTTAAACTCACATTAAACCACTAAACACATTTCTATTTTAACAGCTCAAGTTTTTATGCCAAAGGCTGAAAAGAAATGTTATTCAAATGAAACAGCTCCATCTGGTGGTGAAGAAAAAGGATTACAAGGGATTTTTATTTATGTATTTATTTAAATTGAATGTTGAGTGAATTAGACGATAATTCCCCATGGTAACGGAGTGGCTGGCTGCTCTTGTGGCTACCCAGCTGACACACTGAGCAGTCTGCAGAAGCAAAATGAACAGCATGAAAACAGAATAAAAGGTGTGTGTGTCTTTAAATGTGCTGCTTCTTGCTTCCTTCTCAAATCTCCACAGTGCTCTGGCTCGTCCCACGGCGCTTTGACTCCTCCCACCGCGCTCTGACTCCTCCCACAGCGCTCTGGCTCTTAAGCTTTGTGTATGTCGAAGTGAAAGTGTGATCCAGGAGAGATGGCGCAGAAAGAACTCGACCAAGAAGTCGTTTTCTGCTCTGATGAGAACCCGGACCAGAGACCACACCAGGGATCGGACCAGAGACTGTACCAAGTTTTACCGCCGCCAGATGAATCTAGCTCCAGAGAGGACTTCTTACAATATTCTACAGAAATCACTCTGGACCCAAACTCAGTTCACACACAAGTGCTTCTGTCTGATGGAAACAGAGTGACATTTAGGAGAGAGCACCAGAGTTATCCAGATCATCCAGACAGGTTCAGTGACAGGGAGCAGGTCCTGAGCATAGAGAGTCTGGAGGGCCGCTGTTACTGGGAGGTGGAGTGGAGCGGGATGTGGGGTGTTTCTACAGCAGTTTCATACAGAGAGATTCAGAGGAAAGGAGACTCTGATGAATGTGGATTTGGATACAATGATAAATCCTGGGCCTTATACTCTGACGAAACCAGTTACTCATTTCTGTTTAACAAAGCCGAGTTCGAGTTCTCAGGTTCAGTCGGGTCCAGAATCGGGGTTTACCTGGACCACAGTGCAGGGGTTTTGGAGTTTTACAGTGTCTCTGGTGGAACCGTGAGGCTCCTCCACAGAGTCCAGACCAGGTTCACTCAGCCTCTCTACGCTGGGGTCGGGTTATATTGTTATGGAGACACTGCACATTTCCCTAAACTTAAATAATAACTTGTCAGAATAATTTTATTATCCCATATTTGCTAAATACTTGTGTGATATTCTAGGCCTATGAGTTAACCATTTATGTACTACAATTCTTTGATTTATAATGTACCAATCACTTGTATGAAAATGAATAACCTCTCTGTGTTTTGGCAGTGACCTATCGCTCTAGTGAACCTCGAGATGATTCCTCACATGAAGCCAACTCCCACTGTCACACATGCAAGAGTTATGATGGTGTCTGTCCATACCTAAGGCACCTCCTGATTGTTAATCATGTTTTATGTGTTTATACTATGCATAGCTGCATCAGTTTCTTATTATGTCTTTGCTGTTTCCCCTTCCCCTTGAGAATTATCATTCTGTAACTAGGGCCTCCTCATGAAATAAAAAGAGGAGAGCGGCCTTGAGGCATCAGAACGTGTAGAGACTGTTGGTTTTGATGCCCACTCTCTGCCCGTTCTCCTCGCGAGTAAAACTGAATTAATCTCTTGTCTTTCTTCTTGTTTATAATGTTTAGATAAACCTAACATAACTTTTTTTCTCCACAGTTTGGATCAAATTTGTGACTTTTATTTTGAAATGCGCTGTACATTATGTTTTACTTTTAAATGTAGGTGTTTTTCATGTCTTACAAATCTGACAAACAGAAGGAGTTCATTGTAAATAGTTTGCAGTGGTGCTCTTTGCTCTGTTATAGTGTAACAGTGATCTAAAACTGTGTGTAGATGTTCAGTGTGTGTTTGTTTACTCTGAATCACGATTGTAAAAGGTGCAGAGTCACAGAATGAGACTCGTGACACTGTTGTAATGCTGAAGGTAAACCTGTCATCATATTTACACTCATTTTTAAAAAAAAAAAAAAAAAAAAAAAAAACACTATTACATCCACAAATCTGTCTGTTTTTATGTGAGTTTCAATGTCCCAAATTCTAAAATATAGAGGGAGAAGAAGGGCATCTGACACACAGACAAAATGGAGGTTAGGTGGTTTTGTGGAAATTTTATTTTTGAATAATTTCTGAAGCCTTGTGTGTTACGAAATAAAAAGCAGGTTTATTCTTTGTTGCAGCATGGATAGACATGGATATGGACTGCAGACAGTTTTTTTTTATTATTATTTTTAAAAATCCTGTTCCTAATACAGAGACTGGCTTCACATTCGCCCGTGTAACTGCTAACATCACGAGCTTCATCTGAGTGGAGCTGAATGCTGTGGGTGACGTCACACTTCTTTATACAGTGTGTGCTTTGACCTCGGGATTCACATGTGGAATTACAACTATTCAAGGTGTGGTACATTTCAAAAGAAACAAACATGAAAGACTCTGCACAGTCTGACTGCATCTGTCTGTAAAAACTCTTGAAACACTTGATGAGATGAACTAACAAAACAGAAGAAAAGGTGTTACATGAAAGATTTTCTAGAATGTCTACAAACCAAAATTATTCTAAAGATAATAAGCAGACATTTTGAAGATTCTACTTTACAAAAAATGGTCTTGTGTGAGCTTCAAGTCATGCTTTAATGTTGTTACCTCTTCAAAAACAGAACTGGATTTGTGTTTTGTTTCATTCACACATGTCTGAGTAATAGTAAGAAGGGACTCCCAGACTTCCTTTACTCTGAACACTTCCTCCAGCTGCCCCCCGAGGTGTTCCCAGGCCAGCCGAGAGACATAGTCCCTCCAGCGTATCCTGGGTCTTCCTCAGGGCCTCCTCCCGGTGGGACATGCGCAGAAATGAGGTGTCTGGGAGGCATCTGGAACATATGCCGGAGCCACCTCTACTGCTTCTCTGAGCTCCTCATCCTATCTCTAAGGGAGCGCCCAGCCACCCTGCGGAGGAAACTCTTATCGGCTGCTTGTATCTGCAGTCTTGTTCTTTTGGTCATTACCCAGAGCTCATGACCAGAGGTGAGGGGAGGAACGTACATTGATGGTAAATTGAGAGCTTTAGGCTCTGCTCCCTCTTCACCACAACAGTCCAATACAGCGACTGCATCACTGCCGACGCTGCACCGATCCACCTGTCAATCTCACACTCCATCCTCCCCTTACTCGAGAACAAGACCCGGAGATACTTGAACTCCTCCACTTGAGGCAAGGACTCTCCACCCACCTGAGCGGCAAACCACCTTTTTCCGGTCGAGAACCATGGCCTCGGACTAGGAGGAGCTGATTTTCATATTCAAATTCAAATCAACTTTAATTCTAAAGCACATTTTACAAACAAAGCAGTTTCCAAAGTGCTGCACAGAGATCAGAAAATGAAAACAACAAAAAGGTAAATTTTTAAAATTTGGTCACATCAGTCTTCAAACAATAAAACCATTCAAATCAAATATTCACCACAAACAATGTATTCATCCCTTTGCTTTCTGCACTAAGTCACTCCCCCTTCAGAGCACTACAACACAACCAGTGTGTGCGCCTCCAATAAAACTACTGCACATGGCATCAGGTTTGTTGAATTGTTGTGTACAGTTTGTAACATGTTTTCATATATTTCTGTCCTTGTACAGAATCTTACATTTAACCATAAGGAGGATTTGAATAGGGTCCGGGAGAGATCGCTAAATGTCTCAAACATAGATGACTCTAAAACCTCTTCATACTCCCTCTCTTTCTCTCTCTCCTCTCGTTCTCTGTCCGTCTGTCTCTCTCCCATCTTACCATCCTCTCTCTCCTTCTTTCTACTTCTGTTGTTTTCTCCCTCTTTCTTTTTGTCTGTTTGTTCAGTTTCTCTCTCCACCTTCGTCTTCTCCTCTGTCTGCTCTCTCTGTTTCTCCTCATCTCTCTCCTCTCTCCTCCTCTCTCTTAATCTCTCTCTCTCTCTCTCTGTCTGTCTGTCTGTCTGTCTCTCTCTCTGTCTCTTTCTCTGTCTGTCTCTCTGTCTCTGTCTGTCTGTCTCTCTGTCTGTCTGTCTCTCCTGTCTGTCTCTCTGTCTGTCTCTCTGTCTGTCTGTCTCTCGTTCTCTCTGTCTGTCTCTCTGTCTGTCTCTCTGTCTGTCTGTCTCTCGTTCTCTCTTCTGTCTGTCTCTCTGTCTGTCTGTCTCTCTGTCTGTCTGTCTGTCTCTCTGTCTGTCTCTCTGTCTGTCTGTCTCTCGTTCTCTCTGTCTGTCTGTCTCTCTGTCTGTCTCTCTGTCTGTCTCTCGTTCTCTCTGTCTGTGTTTGTGGCAGAGTGAAGTGGCACATGAGGTGACGTCTGTGGCTTCTGCACTGATGAATACAAAAAGAAAACACCATTTTCATTTTCGCAAAGAAAGGGGGGAGAGAGGGAGAGAGTAAGAGAGAGGAGAGAGGGGAGGACTGAGAGAAGGAGGGAGATGGAGAAAGACAGAGACAGAAAGAACAAGGAAGGAAGTGAAGAGCAGGAGAGAGAGAGAGAGAGAGAGAGAGAGAAGGAGGGAAAGAGGGACAGAGATGGAGAGTGAAAGAGAGACACATATGGACCAACATGAACCTACTGCACACTGACCACTACACACATATAACACACATGGACCAACATGAACCTACTGCACACTGACCACTACACACATATAACACACATGGGATAGAAAAGAAAGTTCTACCATTTAATGTGGAAAATCACCGTACATTGTCTAAAGAAAGTTCTTCATTATCGTTGTGGTATTGGAATCGATATTCGGTTGAGCTGATTCCCGAGTATCGAAATTTTGAAATGTTATTATGTATAAATAAATAAATAAATAAATAAAAAATGACAACATCAGTGTGGCATATTTCATTCTTATGTCCTTTTATTTCTTTTAGTGGAGTTTGGATTTTTTCACAATGACATGAAACAGTGTTTCTCAAAGTGTGGCACTTGAAATAAGTTGAGAGCAGAGAGTGTATAAAGAAGTGAGTGTGAGTTTTTTGAAAAAAAATCCCAGGTTAATATGAACATTTTAAGACCCAAATGCTGAGGCTCACAGCAGCAGGTACAGAGAGACGAGCCACAATGTTCCAGTGTAAGGCAATGGGAGCCAGAGTCAGAAAGAGCCAGAAGAGCCGCACACTTCTTACTCTGGAATGCGGCGGCTCGCTCGTTATCTGTGTCCTTTTACATTTACAGTGGTGTTTAGATAAACGTCCGTGTGGCTCACATCTCCACTCACAGTAAAACTCATCACAATGACTCACTGTTGGAAGTTTTGCCAAAACTGCACTGGTCACAACAAATCGTGTTCCTCACTCACGCACACACACACACGCACACACGCACACACACACACACACACACACACACACACATAGAAAATCATTTCCACACATCAGAGTACAGAAAAAGAAAAGGTACACTGTATTCTGCACATGTACCAAATATAAACACAAACAAACAAACAAAAAGAAAAAATATATCTAGCATACAGTGCTGTAAATAAAGCAAATAAAGTTTCTACAGTAACACTTTCACTGGTCGCAGTCGTCAGAGGGAGGAAAGAAATGATGCAAATGTCTCAACCACCCCCTCCCTGTGATGTCCTCACACACAGCATCCAGTCCATGGAGCAGGGACGTCTGGTCTGGGGCCTGATGTTCACACACTCTCCACTTCCAAGAGGAAAAAAACTCTATCAGACTGAGGAAAGGAGAGTACGGTGGTAGTAGCTCCATGAGTGTGTTTAGATGGAAGTGAACCAGACCCTGATAAGAACATGGTGGACATTCACACTGTTCCACACGATCACATAGTGTGACTGGAAGTTCTAATTTCACCTGACTGACATTTCCTGTCATGAATTTATCAAATTTTCCTAAAAAAAAAAAACATATATGGTGTTGATGGTGTTATGCTCTTGACTCATTTTGACAGTTGAACAGACTGTTGTACAGATGATGACTCAGACAGTGAAATGATCTCTCACTGCTGACATGTTTGGAGTGGAGAGACAGTGCACCGACCTCCGTTTTCTCCTGGACTTCAACGATGAACGAATCAACTGATCTGAACCCGTGGTGTTGATTGGACAGTCACAGTTTGTCATCAAACACCATGTTTGTCCATAAGTGCATGCACCAGGA
This sequence comes from Boleophthalmus pectinirostris, assembly GCF_026225935.1. Taxonomy (NCBI): domain Eukaryota; kingdom Metazoa; phylum Chordata; class Actinopteri; order Gobiiformes; family Gobiidae; genus Boleophthalmus; species Boleophthalmus pectinirostris. The sequence continues at coordinate 45,133,972 of NW_026571133.1, read as the reverse complement.
CATGATCGATATTTTGTCGTCGTCATCTGATCTCCGTGTCTTGGAAAATGTCAACTGTCACCACCTGTCGTGAAACGTGGCTGTTCAACGTTGTCTGTCAAACTTCAACTCGTAGGCGACCGGGGAGGCCGGAATTGTCCGACTTCAGATTGTCAATGCAGCTGCTCGGACTGTGTAAAAAGAACCCGGTGACACCGAAGTAAGGGATGCAAGCTGAAGAAGGAGTCAAGAGGCATGATTGCACAGGCAAAACTTTTCGAGGCCATGAGAATTCAAAAGAGATTCTGAAAAGGGGGAAGCAGTTCTTCACCATGACAGAGAGCTGTTGACCTGTTGTGGCGGTGGAACTTTGAACTGTCAAGAGAGGCCGAGGCTGGTTGGCATCACTGATGGTTTTGGAAGGCTTTGGATGAGATCCGTGTTCTCTGGATGTTGTGGGGCTGTTTGAGAAGTTCTGACTTCTCTGTAAAGACCGGATGTGTTCAACTGATCACATGAGACAACTGGAGAGGAGAATCCAATCGAACCTCGGAAGAAAACTGTATAGTTTTGCGAACAGCAGAATGTTTGGACCAAGTGTCAGAGTGAGAGTGATGCCAGATGAATGGTCTGAGCCAGACTGATGATGAAGATCAGCAGTCCGAGGCCAACCGGAAGTGCTTGCCCTCAGTCTAAAGGAGTTCAGTCTCGAGAGTGAAAGGACTAAACAGTCGAGCTTCGGCAGTGATTCGCTGTAAAAGAGCTGAGTGAAAGGCGAAGCTGATTTAGAGTCTTCGTTCCTAAATGTCATATCTGTAACCGAAAGGATTTTTTTAAAATAAAAATAAATAATAAAAGGTGTTATGCTCTTGACTCATTTTGACAGTTGAACAGACTGTTGTACAGATGATGACTCAGACAGTGAAATGATGCTGACATGTTTTGGAGAGAACAACCATTAAACTGAGAATCAACTCATCCGTTTTGATCAGCATGATCTATTTATTTGTAAAATGTGTTAAACGTGGCTCATTGTGCAAACTGTAGGCGACTTGTACAGAAGAGACAAATGAGACATGCACCAAGACATTTACAATTTGATGAAATCAATGAGAAATGTCATTCTGTTGTGAACAACTGCAAGATGGTTTGGAGATTTGTCCATGTTGTTTTGAGAATGATTCTGTTTCAAGAAATGAGACAAACCAATGGAGAAAACTGTATAAGGCGAACAGCAGAATTTTGGACCAAGTGTAAGTGAGATAGTGCAGGAGGCTGATGCCAGAGAAAAGTGCATTACAGTCATCTAAAAGAGAGGAGAGAAAAGTGTGTGACCTGTTCAAAAGATTTAGAAAAATATAAAGGGTTTAATTTTAGATAAAAGCCGCAAATAATAAAAGCTTCATGCACTGCCTGAGTGGGCCATCTTGGGGTCACCTTCCAGATTTGACTCGAGTTCTGTGGATTTAGGCCATGATTTACAGTCACAAGTTACCTAACATCAGCCCACAGATAGACAGATACAATGATAGACAGATAGATAAATAAACAGACGGACAGATGGATAAATAAACAGACGGACAGATGGATAAATAAACAGACGGACAGATGGACTGCCTGCTGACCCTGAATACCTCCTACATTTAGGCTATTTATGAGTCAATTGTCAGAATTTCTACCTCTTGAAAAAAATAATAATGGACACATTTTTCAAGAACTTTGGTATCCCATATTGGCAAGCCTGGAAACCTTTTAAGAAGTACAGTACCACACTTAGTAAATTATCATTTGTATTCCTTCAGTATGTGTATATTTAAATATTAAATATTATTGAATGTTATTAATTTGAATGAATAATGTACACGTACACACCACCTGCTCATATAAGATGTTTGCTGCTTTGGAGTGGTTTGGAATGTCAAAATTGTCAGTATTAAAGGCCAGATTTATGCGAGACAAAAGTTTAGTTATGCATATAAGTGTATGTTTATACATACATACATATATCATTATGAAAAGGTATTATGAATGTCATTCTTATGAAGGAAATTGTATTATGAGCAACTGATTCATTTTTGACATTCCATGTGTAACTGTTTAGAGGAATTTGTATTAAGTATGTGTGCAATGTATTATGTATGTATGTATGTATATGTGTATATATGTGTGTGTGCTTACGTATGTGTGCATGTATATGTGTATGTATGTATGTATATGTGTGTAGATGTGGCTGTATATGTGTATACGTATATGTATGTATATGTGTATATGTGTATGTAGATGGATACGTATGCATATGTGTATGTGTATGTGTATATATGTGTGTCTATGTATAATATGTATTGTTTGGTTGGGGGGTGGGAAGGACAAAGACAACTTATTACTTTATTACTTTGCTTTAATAACAATAATAATAAAAACAAAAAAAACAAAAAAAAAAACAGACGGACAGATAGACTGCCTGCTGACCCTGAATGTACTGATGTACTAAATGGGTAACAGGATCAGAGGAAGGCCTCACAGGAAGCCCTCGGAGGAGTCAGAAACTTACCCCCGACAAAGTGCCGAGAGCCTCTGAGGGCTTCCTTTGATCCCGTTTGACGGTACATACCCATTTAATACATCATTCAGCATCTGCAGGAAGTCTATAAAATGAAATCTCCTTCTTGAGATGTCGACTGATGCATCCAAAGGTCCAACAGGAATGTACCATAACGTTTTTGTAAGGAAAAGCGAGTGCTGACAGCCGCTCCTGGTAGGAGTATGATCTGTTTATGTCTCCCACGAACGTCCCCAATGTGACAGTCACATGATGAGTGACAAGTGATGAAAGCTGAGAATGGTCTATAAATAAAATGATTTGAACTCTATCTAAATGACCGTGTTTTCTCTTCACTTTTTCCTGATGTGTCCTTCAGTGCACCCTACTGGCCACTGAGTGTACTGCACATTTCTACTTTGTCATTCACATTGTTTTGCTCGCTGAAGACACCACATTGTTACAGGTACAAGAACTGTAAGGCAAGGCAAGTTTATTTGTATAGCACAATTCATACACAAAGTAATTCAAAGTGCTTTACAGAATAAGAAATACATTAAAATAAAAACAAATCAAAACATATTAAAAGACATAAATTGGAGAGAAGAGTGCGGAATGAAAACCTTTCAGTCATATGCACAGTTAAACAGAAATGTTTTGAGTCTGGATTTAAACAGCGTCACAGAAGAGTCTGTCTCACATGTTCAGACTGTTCCAGGTTTTAGCTGCATGAACCTGAAACTCTGACTCCCCTTGTTTAGTCGTGACTCTGGGCACCAGCAGGAGGCCGGTCCCTGAGCTCCTCAGAGTGTGAGATGTTCATATGACACTAACATGTCACAGATGGACTTTGGTGCTCGGCCATGGAGAGACTTGTACAAGCAGAGCTGCTTTAAAGTCTATTCTCTGAGCCACAGGAGCCAGTGCAGAGACCTGAGCACAGGACTTATGTGCTCGTACTTCCTAGTTCGAGTAAGGACCCGAGCTGCAGCGTTCTGGATGTTCTGCAGCGTCTCACAGCTCGTTTGGAGAGACCAGTGAGCAGAACATTACAGTATCTAACCTACTGGAGACAAACGCATGGATAAGTTTCTCCAAGTCTGCTTTAGACAGTAAACCTTTGATTTTTGCTATGTTTTTTAGATGGTAAAAGGCTGCGGATGTTATTGATTTGATGTGGCTGTTAAAGTTCAAGTCTGAGTCCATTATTACCACTAGATTTCTTGCCTGATTTGAAGGTTTTAGAGAGAGAGACTGGAGGTGATGCTGACACTGTCCCTTTGTTTCTGTGGACCAAACACTACGACTTCAGTCTTGTCAGAGTTTAGCTGGAGAAAGTTGTTTTGCATCCACACACTGATCTGTTGGATGCAGTGACCAAGTGAGTCCACTGGTCCATAGTCTCCTGCTGCCAGAGAGACGTAGATCTGAGTGTCGTCTGCATAATTGTGGTAGGACACGTTATTGCTGCTTATTAACTGGCCTAATGACAGCATGTAGAGATTGAACAACAGGGGGCCCAGGATTGACCCCTGAGGCACCCCACAGGTCAGGGCCATGTGATCTCAGACACAGTTTCCAATTTCAACAAAATACTTCCTGTCTTCTAGATAGGACTTGAACCAGTTTAGTACAGTACCAGAGATGCCCACCCAGTCCTCTAGTCTCTGTAAGAGGATCCCATGATGGACAGTGTCAAAAGCAGCACTCAGATCTAACAGGATCAAGACTGAGACTTTGCCTGCATCAGTGTTCAGGCGGATGTCATTTGTCACCTTGATAAGAGAGCAGTCTCAGTGCTGTGGAGGCTCTAAAACCTGACTGGAAAACATCAAAGGAGTTGTTCATTTGGAGAAAGTTCGTAAGCTGTTGGTAAACAGCTTTTTCAAGGACTTTGCCAAAAAACAGCAGATTTGAGATGGGTCGGAAATTGTTCAGTACTGTGGCATCAAGACTGCTCTTCTGTTAGGAGAGGCTTAATGACCGCAGTTTTCAATGCGTTTGGGAATGTTCCAGATTGAAGTGACATGTTAACTATGTGAGTGAGTGGTGAAAGTAAACTGTTGAGGACAGACTTTAGAAATCTAGTGGGTAACATGTCCAGGCAGCAAGTAGATGAACTCAGACTGGTAACGATCTCTAAAACAGTTTTGTCAGTTACAGGTGCAAAGTGATTCAGCTCTAAGTGTCTCTTATTTGTGTTGTGGAATTTATGGCATTTTTGATGCCCTGAACTTTGTCTGTACCCTTTTTAAATGATTCTAGTGCTTTTTTAAAAATCCTACTGCTCTGAATATTCTGAAGAAATTTTTGGACTCCTCGGCAATAAATTATGAAAAAGATTAAACTGTGGGTTGGAGTTCTATAGGCTCCTGACCTCCATCTGAAATTATGATTATCATCACATTCTAAAACATGAATGCAGCCACTGACATGTGTTTTGAACGGCTCTTTGAAATGAAAAGATCCAATAGATTTTTGTGTGCAGCTCTGTGCCTCTGCTCCATCAGATGCCCTCCCAACCTCCATTTTCCCTGTGTGTCAGATGCCCTCCCATCCCTGTATGTTTTAGAAATGGGGGCACATAGAAACAGACAGATTTAAGAGTTTATTAGTGTTTTTAAAATGACAGTGTAAATATGATGACAGGTTTACCTTCAACATTACAACAACATCACCAGGGTTTCTCATTGTGTGACTCTGCACCTTTTACAATCATGAAGTCCACAAACACACACTGAACATCTACACACAGTTTTAGATCACAGTTACACTATCACAGAGCAAAGAGTCCTTAATAAACTCATCATGTTTGTCACATTTTTAAGATGTGAAAAACGACTGCAAACATTTAAAAGTAAAAATCAGGTACAGCGCCTTTCAAATTAAAAGTCACAAATTTGATCCAAACTGTGGAGAACAAAGTTATTATTTAAGTTTAGGGAAATCGGGGTGGCAGTAGTTGGTAGAGCATTCGCCCACTGATCTGAAGGATGGTGGATCGAATCTAGTTCTCGACATAAACATCACAGGTTGAGCAGTCAGATCCACTGACCCACAGGTCGGCTGATGTGATTCCAGCTCCCACAGATGAATGCTGTTGTTGTGTCCTTGGGCAAGACACTTAACCCACCTTGCTCACAGTGTCTGCATACACTGGTGTGTGAATGGGTGAGTGGTTCCTTGTTGTAAAGTGCTTTGAGCACCTTGAAGGTGGAAAAGCGCTATAGAAAAATGTGACCATTTACCAAATGTGCAGTGTCTCCAATATTTAACCAGTCGACATGGACCCCAGTGCAGAGAGGTGTGAACCTGGTCTGGACTCTGTGGAGGAGCTTCATGGTTCCACCAGAGACACTGTAAAACTCCAAAACCCCTGCACTGTGGTCCAGGTAAACCCCGATTCTGGACCCGACTGAACCTGAGACCTCGGACTCGACTCTGTTTAACCACCTTGGACTGTCCTCAGTTGTGTCTGCCCCTGGGAGCAGACACATGAGACTCTGTCAGCTGTTTACAGACACAGAGTCACTGTGTCTGAAAAGCTTCAGAGGATTTTCAGAAACATGAAATCTATTACAGACCTACAAACACAGAAACTGGATGACCATAAAAGGGCCAAACTCCCCTCCCTTTTCTCTTTTTAGTCACTGTATCATTTTTTTTTTTTTTCATGTTTTTATTTATTTGCAATCAAAACAACGACTGCTCAGTAAATGTGAGACTGAACTACAAGAGGAATCTGTTTGATTCTCTGCCACGGAGCAGCACACACCTCAAGTGTGAGACTGTGGTGTATGTCCTGTTTGAGAACACCAGAGGGCGCTGCAGGACTAAACCAGGACTAAACCAGGTCTAAACCAGGACTAGACCAGGACTAAACTAGGACTAAACCAGGTCTACACCAGGACTAAGACAGGGCAAACACAGGTATAAATCAGGATTAAACCAGGGCTAAACAAGACCTATACCTAGACTAACTCAGGACTAAACCTGGGACTAAATCTAAGATTAAACCAGGACTAAACCAGGTCTAAACTGGGACTGAACCATGACTAAACCACGACCAAACCATGCCTTAACCAGAATTAAACCAGGTCTAAACGAGATCTACAGCAGGTTTAAACCAAGATTACACCAGAACTAAACACGTCTCCACCAGGTCTAAACCAGAAGCTCCTGTTTTCCTCCCACAGACTGTATCAAGAATAATCTATTTCTTCATAAGGACAGTCTATGATTCCTCCAGAGCTCCATCAAACCCCTCCGTCTCCAGCTGCCGGCCACATCTGGACCGAACCACTGCGCCCTCTCCGCGGGAGCCCTCCCCCCGTCTCCCGCTCGGGATGGTACGCCCCTCTCCTCTGCCTTTCTCCTCCGCTGTCTGTACCACCGCTCCTCCGCTCGTCCCTCCCTCTCTCCTCTCCCGAGCCAGTGCCACACATCCCCGGCGTCTGCACCCTCTCTCCTACCCGCTCTCCGCTCCTCTCCACCCGGCCGCGGACCCTCCACACGGCCGGCCTCTCCAACATGAAGCAGCCGCTCGCAGACCTCATGAGGATGAACCGGATTTGCCGCATGGTTCTCGCTACTTGTCTGGGATCTTTTATTCTTGTCATCTTCTATTTCCAAAGTATGTTCCAACCAGGTAGGAGCTCGTTTTTCCACCTCTCCTCTGCGCACGGCACGGCTCGGTTCGCGTCGGCTCCCCTCGGTTCGTGTACAGTAGCGGTGCTGATCTGACTGGTCCATTGAAGGCGCGGGGAGTGTTGTTGAAAGGCGAGTCTACGGCACTTTCTCGCGGTGTGGGCTCGCGGGTGGACGTACAGATGCGTGGATTTGTCTCTTGTTGCGCTTTTGTTCGCATTGTTTTGCTTGAATGAGAGAATGTGCCGGCCTCACAGCGCAGCGTGGCGTGGCATTCAATTAAAACCCAAATTTGGACCCTTTCCCACTCGAAATAGATTGTATAATGCATCATGATTTTCGGTGTGGATAACTTAGAAGACGCACGTACAGTGAATGGACAGTGTCTCCTTTGCACTGTAATGCACTGTTGTTGAATTGCAGGGACATTGTTGGATAAGTTTGAGCACATTTTCTGTTGTGTATGTTTATTTAAATGCAGAGGTTGTGGGGGTTTTACTGAGAGAATACGGCCTGGTGAGGTTCAGAGTGAAGTGGTTTTGGTTTGGACTGTTAACTTTTAAAATGGTCTTTTGTAAATGAATGAACCGTGAACCGTGCGCTGAATGACGAGACTGAAATGCGCAAAGAGACCGAGCCAAGTGTGGACGGATAAAACCAGGACTAAACCAGGACTAAAGCAGGACTAAACCTGGACTAAAGCAGTACTAAAGCAGGACTAAACCAGGACTAAAGCAGGACTAAACCTGGACTAAACCAGGACTAAACCAGGACTAAAGCAGGACTAAAGCAGGACTAAACCAGGACTAAACCAGGACTAAAGCAGGACTAAAGCAGGACTAAACCTGGACTAAACCAGGACTAAACCAGGACTAAACCAGGACTAAACCAGGACTAAACAAGGACTAAACCAGGACTAAAGCAGGACTAAAATAAAAATAAACCATAACTAAACTAGGACAAACACAGGTATAAACCAGTACTAAATCAGGATTAAACCATAAATATATAACGTCTAAACCAGGACTAAACCAGGACTACACCAGGACTAAACCAGGACTGAACCGGTACTGAACCAAGACTAAATGAGGACTAAACCAGGACTGAACCGGGACAAAAGCAGGACTAAACCAGGACTAAAATAAAAATAAACCATAACTAAACTAGGACAAACACAGGTATAACCCAGTATTAAATCAGGACTAAACCAAGACTATATCAGATCTAAACCAGGGCTAAACAAGGACTAAACAAGGACTCAACCAGTGCTAAACAGGACTAAATCTGGAATAAAGCAGGACAAAGACAGGTATAAACTAGGGCTAAACCAAGACTGAATCAGGACTAAACCAGGACTAAACTAAGTCTAAACCAGGACTCAGTCAGGGCTAAACCAGTTTTAAACCAGTTTTAAACCAGGACAATGATAGGTATAAACTAGTACTAAATCAGGACTAAACCAGAACCAAATAAGGACTAAATCAAGATTAAACCAGGAGAAAACTGGGACTGTACAAACTGGGACTGCCTAGATTTTTTCACAGTAGGATTTTAATCATATCTATCACCAAACACCGTGCCAATTTACAGGTCTGATCTGTGGAGAGGTGGGCCCACTTAGAAAAGAATGCATATTTTTTCAAGGTATTAGTTTAATGTAAAAAAAAAAACAAAAACCAAAAAAATGCATCTATAATTAAATAGTAAGCAACTTTAATGCCATACAGTGGTACATTCCAGTGAAAGCTACAAAGCAAATCTCCATGAACACAAACAGGTGCTGGACTTGTGCCACAAAAGTTACACTGTGCATCTTTAATTTCACAAATGTATT
>NW_026571133.1:45102473-45122473 GCF_026225935.1 Boleophthalmus pectinirostris | reverse complement strand
ATCGTACTGTGAGATGTGTCTCGTGAAAATATCGTACTGAGAGATTTGGATATTGTTACTTCCCAAATCATGAGCTTTCCCACGATATCGCCGTAAATATCGTACCGTGAGACTTGGATATAGTTACACCCCTAGTGGTAATACAGGAAGTGCTCCATTGTGTTTTTAAACTCCACACACCTTCACTAGAATCATTTGGATCATTTCAGACCTGGAATTGCCGATCTCTACTAGGGTTGGGCATGATTAGTCGACTAATTGATAATTGATCATTAAGAATTTTGTCGATTACGTTCATTTCTAATCGACAAATGGAATGTATGGGCGTAGATACAAAGCTGCGTCTGACAGCGGCTTCACGTTCGGGCTCTGACTCCTTGGAGACACTGTTCCCCTCAGTGAGTGTGTTTACATGCACATCTGTATCCCGGTTTCGTCATGGTGCATGTAGACGCTGTATCTCAGTTACTGCAACATAAAGAGCTGCACTAAACCTGCACATGTACGATCTTTGAAAACATCGCGACACACACAAAGAACAGACTCACCTTCAGCAGAACACCCTCTGTCACAGAAAGAACACTCATATTCCACTGAGTCGTGTCCTTTAGTCCGACGGAAACTGAACCACATCAGCGCACAAGAGTGTTTTTTTTTTTCTTCACTTAGTTTATGCAAATGAGCCATGTGGTTTTAAAATGTGTTTCTGTGAGACTTGTGTAAACTGGAATTAAACACATTCTCATGTCAAACAGCTGATGTGGCTCTAGAGTGGTGATGGTTTATATGTTGTAAAATTGAGTTTATTTATGCAGATTAGTAATAGTAATAATGATGATACTTATTATATAAAAAATTGTAATGATTAATTGATTGTAAATTCTCCGAATGATTGATTAATAAAATTTCATCAAATGCCCATCCCCAATTTCTACTGAACTAAAGGTAAAAGGAGCAGTTCATTTGAAAACCATGTGTTTATTCGAGGAGGATTCATTGTCGACTCCTGCTACTTTCAGATCATCATGTTTCTTTAATTATTTTGAAAATGTGATATTCACCCAAAACAACGGATTCACATGTTTGATATGTGGTTCGTTTTTGAGGCTCTCAGCGCAAGGAGCAAAGAGGAGTTGGGACTAAGTCACTCCCCCTTCAGAGCACCATCACAACACAGTCATTGTGCGTCCCACAAATGAAACTCCTGCACATCACCTGAGGTTTGTCACGTCGCTGTGGACAGGTTTGGATCACAAAGAGAGGGAAGAGTGTGAAATCCCCCAAGTGGTGGGTAAAGGCATTACCAGTCACCAAAAGAAAGGATCCCAGGCTCAGCAGTCGATTCCAGATAAACTAAAAGAAACATTTTAATGAACTTTTAACTATATTTAACAGTTTTAAGGCTTATCTAAGTTCATATTTATTCATATTTATTGCAAACTTTTTTACTGTTTTTAACTGATTAACATGAAATCACACTATGAACTACATCACACTATGAACACACATCTCTCTCTCTCTCCAATTTATCCCACCCTCCTCTCTCTCTCCCCACTCCTTCCTCTCTCTTTTTCTCCCTCACCCCCTCTGCCCTCACTCCTCTCTCCTCCCTCTTCTTCCTCTCTTATCTCCCTTCCTGCTCATTTGTTAGTATTCTCTCCCCTTCTCTCTCTCCCCACTCCTCTTTCTTCCCTCTCTCCCTCCTTCCCTCCTCTTATGTTTCCCTTCTCTCCTGCTCCCCTCTCTCCTTTCCTCCTGTTACATTCCTCTTCCTCCCCTCTGCGTCTCTCCTCCTCTCTCTCCACTCCTCTCTTCTCTCTTTCCCTCTGTCTCTTTCTCCTTCCCTCCTCTTATGTTTCTCTTCTCTTTCTCTCCTCTTCTCTCTGTCCCCACTCCTCTCTCCTCCCTCTCTCCACTTCCTCTCTCTCTCTCCCTCCCTCCTGTTATGTTAGTATTCTCTCCCCCTCTTTCACTCTCCTCCTCTCTCTCTCCTCACTCCCCTCCCTCTCCTTCTTCTCCTCCTCTCTCTCTCCCTACTCCTCTCTCCGCTTTCTCTCCTCTTATGTTTCTCTTCTCTCCTTCTCCTCCTCCTCTCTCTCTTCCCTCCTCTCCCTTTTCTCCCCTCTCTCCTTCCTCTCTCCTTTCCTCCTGTTATGTTTCTATTCCCTCCCTCTCTCCTTCCTCCTTCTCTCTATTTTTGGCTTTACCCAAAACTCTGTGGTTTGGATTTGTTTCTGATCCTGGTTTGACCAAAGTCACACTGCTCATTATGACCCTGCAGCTGCTCCCGAACTCCTCCAAAATATATCCACTCTTTTTTTCACCCAGCACCAGAAAGGAGCTCACGTCTGACACCACATCGAGCTGAAAACATGCCCAAGAAACGCTCAAACCGTCCGAAACCTTCACATTTCTCCAAAGCGTGAATCAAAATGAAATCTGCCCTACAGCGCCGGCGTGTGCTCTCGTGACCTCTGACCCCTGATTCTGTTCTGTTTGTGACGGATTTTAAATGTCAATATTGATCTAAAAACACTTAAAGAAACAGAACAATGACTTCTATGTACTTTTGTCCAGTGGAGCTGACGTGGCTGTAAACATGATGACAACAAAGCGCCACAGGCTGTAGCTCCTCCTGTGAAGAACTGCACATCACACGAGAACACAGGGTTTTTACAGGACCAAAAGTTCAGGTTTAGTCCTGGTTTAGTCCAGTTTTAGTCCAGTTTTAGTCCAGTGTTTGTAGTGTTGAAGCAGGTTCTTTCTCAGTCAGTTTAGAAGGTGACAGCTCAGTGCTAAATACACAGTGTACGTCAACATGTACCTCACAGTGTACGTCACAGTGTACGTCAACATGTACGTCAACATGTACGTACGTCAACATGTACCTCACAGTGTACGTCAACATGTACGTCAACATGTACGTCACAGTGTACGTCAACATGTACGTCACAGTGTACGTCAACGTGTACGTCACAGTGTACGTCAACGTGTACGTCACAGTGTACGTCAACATGTACGTCACAGTGTATGTCAACATGTACGTCAGCATGTACGTCACAGTGTACGTCAACGTGTACGTCACAGTGTACGTCAACATGTACATCACAGTGTACGTCAACATGTACGTCACAGTGTACGTCACAGTGTACGTCACAGTGTACGTCACAGTGTACATGACAGTGTACGTCACAGTGTACATGACAGTGTACGTCAACATGTACGTCACAGTGTACGTCACAGTGTACACGACAGTGTACGTCAACATGTATGTCACAGTGTACGGCACATTGTACATCAATATGTACATCACAGTGTACGTCACAGTGTACGTCAGTATGTACATTACAGTGTACGTCAACATGTATGTCACAGTGTACGTCACAGTGTGCGTCACAGTGTAAGTCACAGTGTATGTGTATGTCACAGTGTACGGCACATTGCACGTCAATATGTACGTCAATACGTACATCACAGTGTACGTCACAGTGTACGTCAACATGTACATTACAGTGTACAGCACAATGTACGTCAACATGTATGTCACAGTGTATGTCACAGTGTACATCAGTATGTACATTACAGTGTAAGTCACAGTGTATGTCAACATGTACATTACAGTGTACAGCACAATGTACGTCAACATGTATGTCACAGTGTATTGTCACAGTGTACAGCACAGCGTATGTGTACGTCACAGTGTATGTGTACGTCACAGTGTTTGTGTACGTCACAGTGTTTGTGTACGTCACAGTGTGCGTCACAGTGTACGTCACAGTGTGCGTCACAGTGTACGTGTACGTCACAGTGTGCATCACAGTGTGCGTCACAGTGTACGTCACAGTGTACGTCACAGTGTACGTCACAGTGTACGTCACAGTGTACGTCACAGTGTACGTCACAGTGTGCGTCACAGTGTATGTGTACGTCACAGTGTGCGTCACAGTGTGCGTCACAGTGTGCGTCACAGTGTACGTCACAGTGTATGTCACAGAAAAAAGTAAAATCTGCCTGATGACCTTTGACTTGTTTGTGGAGTAAACATGGACCACAATCCCACGAGCCAAATTTTAAACTGGGTATTTAGCACTGAGCTGTCACCTTCTAAACTAAACCAAGACTAAACCAGGTCTAAACCGGGACTAAACCAGGTCTAAACCAGGTCTAAACCAGGTCTAAACCGGGACTAAACCAGGTCTAAACCAGGTCTAAACCAGATCTAAACCAGATCTAAACCAGATCTAAAGCAGATCTAAAGCAGATCTAAAGCAGATCTAAAGCAGGCCTTAGTGAAAATGACTGTGTAGTTTAATTGAAGTTGTGACGTGTGTGTATGTTGATTTTTACAAGCGACAAGTCCTCTCTAGTCTGTGTTTATGAAGCTCAAGTGGTTTATGCGTTTGGCCGTGAGCTCGGAGTGCGCTGGAGTTTTCAGGAACAGAGATGTGACTGTGGCGTGGACAGACACTGTCTCTGTGTACAGCATGTGCATGTTCTACCTGTGTCTGTGTGTCTACACCCACCCAGACCAAGACCAAGACCAGCTCCAGATCTGGAAATAAGTCCCACTGCTGCTGACACTGAAGGAAGAACCAGGACTAAACTAAACCAGGTCTAAACCAGGACTGACCCAGGACTAAACCAACATGAATAAACCAGGACTGAATTAGGACTAAACCAGAACTAAACTCGGACAGAATTGAGACTAAGCCAAGACTGAGCCAGAAACTAAACCAGGTCTAAACCCGAACTGAATCAGTTCTAAACCAGGACCGAACCAGAGACTAAACCAGAGACTAAACCAGGACTGAATCAGGACTAAACCAGGACAGGTTTAGTCCTGTTTCCAGTGGTCTGTATTCTGCCTTTTGCAGTTTTAAAAGGTTCCACACTCACACTGCCAGATCCTTCACCTGCAGAGACACACAGACACAAAGAGCAGGACTAAACCAGGACTAAACCAGGACTAAACCAGGTCTAAACCAGGTCTAAACAAGGACTAAACCAGGTCTAAACAAGATAATTCAATGCAGTTTGCTCAAACATATGGGACAAAATCTGTTTAAGGTAAATTTGTGTTTTGAACTGTTGAAAATAACCAGATTTATGGAGCTTCAAAAGTTCCAGCGTTGCTCTTTACAGTGATGTCACCTTCCAGAGGTCGTGACCCCGAGTGTGGAGAGGTCAAAGTTCACAGTGAGGAAACAGACTGGTTCACTCCAGAAAAGGATAAGTCCTGGTTAAGTCCCTATTCAGTCCTGGTTTAGTTCTTGTTTGGTCCTTTGGTTTGGTCCTGGTGTAGTCCTCGTTCAGTCCTTATTTGGTCTCAGCTCTAGTCCTGCTCTAGCCCTGTTTTAATTCTGGTTTGAACCTGGTCTAGTCCTGAGTCAGTCCTGGTTTAGTTCTTGTTTAGTTTTGCTTCTGTCTCGGGTTGGTTCTGTTTTTTTTGTTTGTTTTGTTTTGTTTATTCCTTATTTAGACCCTCTCTGGTCCTGGTTAACTTCTGGTTTGATCCTGGTTTAGTCCTTATTTGGTCCTGCTCTGGTTCTGGTTGAGTTCTGGTTTAGTCCTGGTTTAGTCCAGGTCTAGTCCTTATTTGGTCCCGCTCTCGTCCTGGTTTAGTCCTGGTTTAGTTCTGGTTTAGTCCTGGTTCAGTCCTGGTTTAGTTTTAGTTTAGTTCTGGTTTAGTTCTGGTTTAGACCTGGTTTAGTTCTGGTTTAGTCCTGGTTTAGTTCTGGTTTAGTCCTGGTTTAGTCCTGGTTCAGTCCTGGTTTAGTCCTGGTTTAGTTCTGATTTAGTCCTGGTTTAGTTTTTTTAGTTTAGTTCTGGTTTAGACCTGGTTTAGTCCTGGTTTAGTCCTGGTTTAGTTTTAGTTTAGTTCTGGTTTAGTCCTGGTTTAGTTCTGGTTTAGTTCTGGTTTAGTTCTGTTTAGTTCTGGTTTAGTCCTGGTTTAGTCCTGGTTTAGTCCTGGTTTAGTTCTGGTTTAGTTCTGGTTTAGTCCTGGTTTAGACCTGGTTTAGTCCTGGTTTAGTTCTGATTTAGTCCTGGTTTAGTCCTGGTTTAGTTTTAGTTTAGTTCTGGTTTAGTCCTGGTTTAGTTCTGGTTTAGTTCTGGTTTAGTTCTGTTTAGTTCTGGTTTAGTCCTGGTTTAGTCCTGGTTTAGTTCTGGTTTAGTTCTGGTTTAGTCTGGTTTAGTCCTGGTTTAGTTTGGTTTAGTTCTGGTTTAGTCCTGGTTTAGTCCTGGTTTAACTGTTTCTTAGCAGTCAGGATGTGCACTGTTTTTGTCTGTTTTACCCAGAAATTTATGTTTGACAAATTAAAAATCGTCCTTTGCTCCTTTATTTTGTTGGAATCATGTTTAAATCGAACCCCCCCCCCCAAAAAAAAAAACCCAAGTATTTCTTGTGTAAATTGTGTCGATTTTTGGACAGTGTGATGTCATCGGTGTCACTCTCTATTTCTGTCATTTTCAACATATTTAAAAACTTTTCTTCACAAATTGTTTCATGATTTGTGTAAAATTATGATTTATATTTACAAAAGGTTTACTAAATCCCGTCAAATGAAGTCACATTTAGAAAATCATCAAAACACTTTAAAGCCCAAAATGCTGCGTTCCACCTTGTGATGTCATGACGTGGGAGTTCTGGAGTTTTTAGTGTCGTTTGACCGTTTTTCGTTTGTTTTTTCTGCGGATGAAATGATCCAAAATGCTCCTTTTGTGTTTTGGACGTTTTGAAACGGGGTCAGAGATTTGAACGTGAGTGAGAGAACGACGCTCCGACAAAGAACCATCGAGTCGACTTTTTAGACCAGAGCGCCACATTCCTCACCTCTGCACGCTCTGAGGGGGGAGCGCTCAGCTCAGAGAGGGAGAGGGGGAGGAGGGGAGAGGGGGAGGGAGAGAGAAAAGGAAAAGAGAGAAAGGAGCGAGAAAGGAAAGAGAAGGGAAAAAGAGAGGAGGGGGAGAGGGAGAAGGAGAGAGAGAGGAGAGAGAGAGAGGAGGATAGTCCTCTCTTTCCCCTCCCTTCTCTCCTCTCCCTCTTTCTCTTCGCTCTCTCTCCTCCCTCTCCTCTCTCTCCTCCCTCCTCTCTCTCTCTCTCTCCTCTCTTTTCCCTCTCTCTCTCTCCTCTCTCCTCCCTCTCTCCTCTCTCCCCTCTCTCCTCTCTCCTTCCTCTTTCCTCTCTCCTCCCTATCTCCTCTCTCTTCTCTCTCCTCCCTCTCTCCTCCCTCCTCCCTCTCTCTCCTCTCTTCTCTCTCCTCCCTCTCTCCTCTTCTCTCCTCTCTCTCCTCCCTCTCCTCCCTCCTCCCTCTCTCTCCTCTCTCCTCTCTCTCCTCTCTCTCCTCCTCTCTTCCCCCCTCCTCCCTCTCTCTCTCCTCTCTTTTCCCTCTCTCTCTCTCTCCTCTCTCCTCTCCTCTCTCTCTCTCCCCTCTCTCCTCTCTCCTTCCTCTTTCCTCTCTCCTCCTCTATCTCTCTCTCTTCTCTCTCCTCCCTCCTCCCTCTCTCTCCTCTCTTCTCTCTCCTCCCTCTCTCCTCTTCTCTCCTCTCTCTCCTCCCTCTCTCCTCCCTCCTCCCTCTCTCTCCTCTCTCTCCTCTCCTCCTCTCTCTCTCCTCCCTCTCTCCTCCCTCCTCCCTCTCTCTCCTCTCTCCTCTTCTCCTCCTCTCTCTCCTCCTCTCCTCTCTCTCCTCCCTCTCTCCTCTCTCTCCTCTCTCCTCTCTCTCCTTCCTCTCTTCTCCCTCCTCCCTCTTTCTCCTCTCTCCTCTCTCTCCTCCTCTCTCTCCTCTCTCCTCTTCCTCCTCTCTCCTCTCTCCTCCCTCCTCCCCTCTCTCTCCTCTCTCTCCTTCCTCTCTCATCTCTCTCCTTCCTCTCTCCTCTCTCTCCTCCTCTCTCTCCTCTCTCTCCTCCCTCTCTCTCTCCCTCCTCTCTCTCCTCCTCCTCTCTCTCCTCCTCTCCTCTCTCTCCTTCCTCTCTCCCTCTCTCTCCTTCCTCTCTCCTCCTCCTCCCTCTCTCTCATCTCTCTCCTTCCTCTCTCCTCTCTCATCCCTCTCTCCTCCCTCTCTCCTCTCTCCCCCCTCCTCTCTCTCCTCCCTCTCTCCTCCCTCCTCTCTCTCCTCCCTCTCTCCTCTCTCTCCTCCTCCCCCCTCTCTCTCCTCTCTTCTCTCTCCTCCCTCTCTCCTCTCTCTCTCTCCCTCTCTCCTCCCTCCTCTCTCTCCTCTCCTCTCTCCTCCCTCTCTCCTCTCTCCTCTCCCTCTCTTCTCTCTCTCTCTCTCTCTCTCTCTCTCTCCCTCTCTCTCTCTCTCTCCTCTCTCTCCTCTCTCCTCTTCTCTCCTCCCTCTCTCCTCTCTCCTCCCTCTCTCCTCTCTCCTCTTCTCTCCTCTCTCCTCTCTCCTCTCTCCTCCTCCTCCTCTCTCCTCTCTCTCTCTCTCTCTCTCCTCTCTCCTCTCTCCTCCCTCTCTCCTCTCTCTCCTCCCTCTCTTTCTTCTCTCCGTCCGTCGTGTTAAAGTCCAGACTCTGCACAGATGGTGGTGAGCTCAGAGGAGACTACGGCGAGTCAGCAGGGTCATACTCAGCAGCTGCTTTGACTTCCACACAAACACTCGATGAGACGAGAGCATCACGGCGCCACAGGCCGTACAGCAGCGCCACGAGACGGGGAGGTGTGTGCTCTGATCCCACACCAGACCAGACCAAACCAGACCAGACCAGACCACACCAGACAGACCAAACCAGACCAACCAGACCAGACCAGACCAAACCAGACCAACCAGACCAGACCAAAACCACACCAGACCACACCAGACCAGACCACAACCAGACCAGACCAAACCAGACCAGACCACACCAGACCAGACCACCCACCACCCACACCAGACCACACCAGACCACGACCACACCACACCAGACCACCACACCAGACCAGACCAGACACACCAGACCACACCACACCAGAGACCACCACACCAGACCACACCACACCAACGCAACACACCACCAGACCACACCAGACCACACCAGCCACAACCAGACCAGACCACACCCACACCACACCAGACCAACCACCACCCACCAGACCACCAGACACACACCAGACCAACAGACCACACCAGACCACAGACCACACCAGACCACCCACCACCCAGACCCACCAGACCAGACCAACCAGACCAGACCAAGACCACCACCACACCAGACCAGACCAGACCAGACCACCAAACCAGACCACACCAGACCAGACCAACACCAGACCAGACCAGAACACACACCAGACCAGACCAGACACCACACCAGACCGACCACACCACCAGACCAGACCACACAGACCACGACCAGACCAGACCAGAACCACCACCACACCAGACCAGACCAGACCACGCAGACCACACCACACCAGACCACACCACACCAGACCAGACCACACCAGACCAGACCAAGAAGACCACACCCAGACCACACCAGACCACACCACCAACCAACCACCACCAGACCAGACCACACCACCAGACCCAGACCACCACACCATGACCAGAGCCGACCAGATCACGACCAGACCACACCAGACCACACCAGACAGCCACACCACACCAGACCACACCAGACCAGACCACCCAGACAACCACACAGACCAGACACAGACCAGACCACACCAGACCAGCCAGACCAGACCAGACACCACACACCAGACAGACCACACGCCACACACAGACCAGACCACACCAGAACAGACCACAGACACACCGACCAGACCACACCAGACCACACCAGACCAGACCAAGACCACAACCAGTCACTCCACACCACCAACCAGACAGACCAGACCACCACCAGACCAGCCACCACACCAGACCAGACCACACCAGAACCACACCAGACCAGACCACACACCAGACCACACCAGACCAGACCAGACCAACACCACAGACCAGACCAGACAGACACCACCAGACCAGACAGACACAGACCACACAGACACACCAGACCAGACCACACCAGACCAGAACACAGACCACACCACACCGACACACCAGACCACAACCAGACCCCCCCACACCAGCCAGACCACACCAGACCAGACCACACGAGACCGACCAGACCAGACCAGACCACCAGACCAACCCAGACCACACCAGACCACACCAAGACCAGACCAGACCACACCGACCACCCAGACCAGACCAGACCACAGACCCAGACCAGACCAACCACACCAGACCACACCAGACCAAGACCAGACCACCAGCCAGACACCAGACCACACGCCAGACCAGACCACCCACAGACCACACCAGACACACCAGACCGCACCCAGACCAGACCAACCACCAGACCAACCAGACCAGACCAGACCAGACCACACCAGACCAGACACCCAGACCAGACCACCACCACACACAGACCACACAGACCAGACACCACACCAGACCACACCAGACCAGACACACCAGACACACCACCAGACACACAACACCAGACAGACCAGACCACCACCAGACACACCAGACCAGACCACCAGACCACACCAGACCACACCAGACCAGACCAGACCACACCAGACCACACCAGACCACACCAGACCACACCCACCAGACCACCAGACCAGACCACACCACACCAGACCAACCAGACCACCACACCAGACCAGACCAGACCACCAGACCAACCACCAGACCAGACCAGACCACCAGACCAGACCACACCAGACCACACCAGACCACACCAGACCACACCAGACCAGACCACCAAGACCACCACCACACCAGACCACACCACACCAGACCACAACCAGACCACCAGACCAGACACACCACCCCAACCAGACACAGACCACACCAGAGACCACACCAGACCACACCAGACCACACCAGACCACACCAGACCACACTAGACCAGACTGACTAGAACTGTCACGATAACTAAACCAGGTCTAAACCAGGACTAAACCAGGTCTGAACCAAGACTATACTAGGACTAAACCAGGACTAAACCAGGACTAAACCAGGTCTAAACCAGGATTAACCAGGACTAAACCAGGACTAAACCAGGTCTAAACCAGGACTAAACCAGGATTAACCAGGTCTGAACCAGGTCTAAACCAGGTCTAAACCAGGTCTAAACCAGGTCCGTGGGTGTATACTAGTCTATGTCTGCACCAGTTTACTCTAGCAGTGTCATTTGTATCCACAGGCCGTCAGAGCGTCTCCAGGTTTTATCAGGGAAAATACAGGAAATAATCACGCGGTGTCAAAATAAACTTCTGATGTCCTTTCTAAATATGTTCTGTAAAACCTCTACAGTCGTGTAAACACCGAGCGCCGCATCAGGAGCTCAGGGAACGACTCACGATGGACACAGAAAGTTTACAGCCGCGGAGGAGAAATATAAAACACTTTACGACATCAGACAGAAACTTTACAAGATCTTCTGGTGCAGACGACCAAAGTGAAACGGAGAGGAGCTTCATTAACGCAGCACTCCGCAGATATGACTCGTTATCGCTGCAAAACATCGTCTCTGTTGACTTTTGTATTGGGATTTGAAACAGAATTCGTCAAATCAACGATGAAAACTTAAACAATGTAAAAAGTTGAGTGTTTAAGCGTGAGAATCCACAGAGTAAACAGTTTGCAGTGGTCCAAAGTTCTTCCTCACTTCCCTTCTGCATTCAGAGCGTCCTCATTCTTCACCACGATGAGTTTAGAAGCTCTTCACAACTTTCAGAGAGCAGAGCAGAGAGACGGTTTTTGTTTCATGTGGATAGACCCAAGAATTACAGAAAGAGAGAAAGAAATCTGTGTTCTTCTGTTATTTCCTCATCGCAAACAGATCTAGAGTTGTGTTTTGTTTCATTCACACATGTTTAACACACAAACCTGCACATTTAGGCTGAGAAAACACTCCGTTCCACCTTGTGATGTCATGTGGTGATACAGGAAGTGCTCCAGTGTGTTTTGAAACTCCACACACCTTCACTAGAATCATTTAAATGGTTTGGAATTACCAATCTCTACTGAACTAAAGGTAAAAAAAGCTGTTCACTTGAAAACTATCACTTCATGACATCACAAGGTGGAACAGAGCATTTGGAGCTTTGGAAATGTAGACAGACTTATAAAATAATAAAAAAAATAAAATATATAAAATAAAAATAATAAAATAAAGAGTTACTCAAACATGTGAATGAAACAAACACAACTCCAGGTGTGTTTTTGAGGAGGAAACAACATTAGAACATGATTTAAGAGTCAGTTTTGTGTAGTAATAATAATGTATCAGTTTTATACAGGGCTTTTTTGGACACTCTGGTTTAGTCCTGGTTTAGACCTGGTTTAGACCTGGTTTAGACCTGGTTTAGTCCTGGTTTAGTCCTGGTTTAGACTGGTTTAGACCTGGTTTAGACCTGGTTTAGACTTTTAGACCTGGTTAATCCTGGTTTAGTTCTGGTTTAGACCAGGTTTAGACCTGGTTTAGTCCTGTTTAGACCTGGTAGACCTGGTTAGTCCTGGTTTAGTCCTGGTTTAGACTGGTTTAGTTCCTGGTTTAGTCCTGGTTTAGACCTGGTTTAGATCCTGGTTTTAGACCTGGTTAGTTCTGGTTTAGACCTGGTTTAGTCCTGGTTTAGTCCTGGTTTAGTCCTGGTTTAGACCTGGTTTAGTCCTGGTTTAGTCCTGGTTTTAGTCCTGGTTTTAGACCTGGTTTAGACCTGGTTTAGTCCTGGTTTAGTCCTGGTTTAGACCTGGTTTAGTCCTGGTTTAGTTCTGGTTTAGTCCTGGTTTAAGTCCTGGTTTAGTCCTGGTTTAGTCCTGGTTTAGACCTGGTTTAGACCTGGTTTAGACCTGGTTTAGTCCTAGTTTAGTCCTGGTTTACTCAAAGACTCTTTATAGATCATTATTCATTTATTATAATAATAATGCATCAGTTTTATATAGCGCTTTTTTGGACACTCAGAGACGCTTTACAGATCATTATTTATTCACTCCACAACTGGTGATGGTAAACTGCTACTGTAGCCACAGCTGCCCTGGGGCAGACTGACAGAAGTGAGGCTGCCAATCTGCGCCATCGGCCCCTCCGACCACCACCATCACTCACACACACACACCACTTTCATACTAGGCAATGAGGGTGAAGTGCTTTGCCTAAGGACACAACAACAGTTTAATATAGAGTTATATAGAACCACAGAGTGTTTATATAAATGGACGTAGTTAACGCTGTAGCCGCCGCGTTCCAAACAGGAAGTGATCATGGACGCACTTTTGGCTCCATTGACTTCCATTAGAATATTGTGGCTCCTGTCTCTGTACAATCCATGTGTCGTTCATTCATTCGTTTTTTATTATAAAACCAAAAATAAGAAAACAAAAAACAACAATTATTTGTCTCCAAAACAAAAAAACAGATAATCATTTGTTTTTTCAGTTTCAATTTTGTGTTTAAATGAAAAATGGAAAAAACAGATAATGACCGTTTCCCGTTTACGTGACTTCTGTGACTGTGATGCTGGACTTTTACACTGCACACAGACTGAACCAGGACTGATCCAGGTCCAGGACCACACTGGGACCAGACCGGAGGCTCAGAGCCCACACCAGGGCCGGAGCTCGAAGCTGAGGCTCGGACCCCATGGAGGCTCGGAGTCAAACCTCAGAGTCCGCTCTGGTCCCGGTCTGGTCTCGGTCTAGTCTCGGTCTCAGTCCCGCTCTGGTTCGGGACCTGGATCAGTCCTGGTTCAGTCTGTATGCAGTGTAAAAGTCCAGCATCTCAGTCACTGAAGTCACGTAAACAGGAAACAGTCGTTATCCGTTTTTCCATTTTTCCTTTAAACCCAATCTGTTTATCAGTTTTTTTGTTTTGGAGACAGATAATGAAGAAAATAGTTGTTTTTTCGTTTTCTTATTTTTAGTTTTATATTGAGAAATGAATGAATGAATGACACACGGATTCTGGACCTGCTGCTGTGAGAATCGTCGTTTTGGTCGTAAAATGTTCGTATTAACTGGCGACACATGATCCAGGGGTTTTTATTTCACTATTTTGGCTCCAAATTGTAACCACCAGCATGGTGATCTGGAAACGACGTCACACTCACTTAGTCCTCTTCTGTATACAGTTTATGGCTTGACCCTTTAAACTCCACTGGTGCTCATATAAAACTGTAGCCTGATTCATGAGCCGGCTTCACTTTGTACAAACTCTCTGACCTTGCAGCTTTAGGATTCGTTCGCTCGGGGGTAGGCCTTTACTTTTTTTTTTCATTTAACCAATTGCTGCTATTTGGTCATGATGTATGTAATGCACCACTAACGGGGCTAACTGGTATATTAAACTTTTTCCAAATCCTGTAGGAAGAAGAACAATAAAGAATGTTTTGATGGAGAATGACTTGGTATTGTATTTAATGTATTGTTCAAATTGCATATCCATAACAATCTTGTCACTTTTTAAATTGTATTTTACATTGTTGTGGTTTTTAGTTTGTTCTGTTCAGATAATCCTTCATCATAATGTCATATTAGGCAATGGTTTGTAAAAATAATGACCTTGAATTTGGTCATGTTGTGTTTTCAGACATGTTGTTTCGATCATTCGTCTGTTGGGTTTGTGTTCGTCTTCTATGTTTTTCATGCATTTAAGAAAGAACAACACACACAGAAAAGGACTTATTTATTCAACACATTTAAAACATACACATGTTCACACGTCACACATTTGTTTTTGATTTAGAAACATTTTGAACATTCACTGACTCTGTTTTGTGTATCAAACTGTAACACGTCTGTGCCTTAAGTCCATCACTCATCATGTTGTAGCACGAAAATATGAACACACATCTTCATGTTACATTTTCATCTAATGCAGCAAATGTCTTTATCTAAGAGTTTACACATCACAACTATAATCAACATACTGGGGGTTAGATTATTATAGTTATAGGATTTTGACCTTTTTTATATATAATTGATCATTGTTAATATACAACTAACATGACTTCTTACTTTACATCATCAGAACTATAATAAACACGCTGGGGGGTCAGATTATTATAGTTACAGGTTTTTCCTGTTTAACTACTCAGTTGATCAGCTCTGTCTATTTGAACAAGATTCCAAATGATTAAACATCACTTTGATTAACCAACTCATTAATAATTACTTGTCTCATTTACAGTCAAATATGTTTAAACGACTAAGTCATTTTTTAACATTCAAAAGTTATAATCGACATAAAAATGCATCTGAGTTCCTCCAAAAACACTTTTAAATATGTCAATATGTTTTCATTTGCAGATATAGTATTAATATTCAAAGTTTTTCTATAGAATTCAAGTTGTTTATTAATAAAATATACATTTTCATAGGGGGTCAACATACCAGAATAGGATTCTGACCCCTGATATGGTATGTTGACCCTGGGGTCACCTCACCGCGGGGTCAAAATCCTACACCACACCGACTTTAAATCCTCGATCTCGGGAATCTTTGCCAACACAGAATGTCTGGCCCTTCTCTGATTGGCTGGTGTCTGGACTCTCACTTCCAGGGTTTTTGTGCACCGTCTAGTGTATTCTGATTCCTGACCTAGACGCTGGAGAGAAACGAAATTGAGCGGAGGCACTAGGAGGCGGCAGCCTGGCTAATAAAACTGTGTGTTGGATTCATTTCTGGTGTGAGTTTGTTCTGGTGTGAGTTTGTTCTGTGAGTTTGTTCTGGTGTGAGTTTGTTCTGTGAGTTTGTTCTGGTGTGAGTTTGTTCTGGTGTGAGTTTGTTCTGGTGTGAGTTTGTTTCTGGTGTGAGTTGTTCTGGTGTGAGTTTGTTCTGTGTGAGTTTGTTCGGTGTGAGTTTGTTCCGGTGTGAGTTTGTTCTGGAGTTTGTTCTGTGTGAGTTTGTTTGGTGTGAGTTTGTTCTGTGAGTTTGTTCCGGTGTGAGTTTGTTCTGTGAGTTTGTTCTGGTGTGAGTTTGTTCTGGTGTGAGTTTGTTCGGTGTGAGTTTGTTCCGGTGTGAGTTTGTTCTGGTGTGAGTTTGTTCTGTGAGTTGTTCCGGTGTGAGTTTTTCTGGTGTGAGTTTGTTCTGGTGTGAGTTTGTTCTGGTGTGAGTTTGTTCCGGTGTGAGTTTGTTTGTGTGAGTTTGTTCTGGTGTGAGTTTGTTCTGTTGAGTTGTTCTGGTGTGAGTTTGTTCTGGTGTGAGTTTGTTCTGGTGTGAGTTTGTTCTGGTGTGAGTTTGTTCTGTGAGTTTGTTCCGGTGTGAGTTTGTTCTGGTGTGAGTTTGTTCTGGTGTGAGTTTGTTCTGGTGTGAGTTTGTTCTGGTGTGAGTTTGTTTCTGGTGTGAGTTTGTTCCGGGTGGAGTTTGTGGTGGTGAGTTTGTTCCGGTGTAGTTTGTTCCGGTGTGAGTTTGTTCCGGTGGAGTTTGTTCCGGTGTGAGTTTGTTCTGTGAGTTTGTTCTGGTGTAGTTTTTTCCGGGTGAGTTTGTTCTGGTGTGAGTTTGTTCTGGTGTGAGTTTGTTCTGTGAGTTTGTGGTTTGGTGTGAGTTTGTTCTGTGAGTTTGTTCCGGTGTGAGTTTGTTCCGGTGTGAGTTTGTTCTGTGAGTTTGTTCTGGTTGTGAGTTTGTTTCCGGTGTGAGTTTGTTCTGTGGAGTTTTGTTCTGTGAGTTTGGTTCCGGTGTGAGTTTGTTCGGTGTGGAGTTTGTTCCGGTGTGAGTTTGTTTCCGGTGTGAGTTTGTTTCCGGTGTGAGTTTGTTCCGGTGTGAGTTTGGTTCCGGTGTGAGTTTGTTCCGGTGTGAGTTTGTTCAGGTGTGAGTTTGTTCCGGTGTGAGTTTGTTCCGGTGTGAGTTTGTTCCGTGTGAGTTTGTTCCGGTGTGAGTTTGTTCCGGTGTGAGTTTGTTCGGTGTGAGTTTTTGTTCCGGTGTGAGTTTGTTCCGGTGTGAGTTTGTTCCGGTGTGAGTTTGTTCCGGTGTGAGTTTTGTTCAGTGTGAGTTTGTTCCGGTGTGAGTTTGTTCCGTTGTGAGTTTGTTGAGTTTGTTCCGGTGTGAGTTTTGTTCCGGTGTGAGTTTGTTCCGGTGTGAGTTTGTTCCGGTGTGAGTTTGTTCCGGTGTGAGTTTGTTCTGGTGTGAGTTTGTTCTGGTGTGAGTTTGTTCGGTGTGAGTTTGTTCCGGTGTGAGTTTGTTCCGGTGTGTTTGTTCTGAGTTTGTTCTGTGAGTTTGTTCTGGTGTGAGTTTGTTCTGTGAGTTTGTTCGGTGTGAGTTTGTTCTGGTGTGTTTGTCCGGTGTGAGTTTGTTCTGTGAGTTGTTCTGTTGTTCCGGTGTGAGTTTGTTCCGGTGTGAGTTGTTCTGGTGTGAGTTTGTTCCGGTGTGAGTTTGTTTCTGTGAGTTTGTTCTGTGAGTTTGTTCCGGTGTGAGTTTGTTCCGGTGTGAGTTTGTTCCGGTGTGAGTTTGTTCCGGTGTGTTTGTGAGTTTGTTCTGGTGTGAGTTTGTTCCGGTGTGAGTTTTTCCGTGTGAGGTGTGAGTTTGTTCCGGTGTGAGTTTGTCTGGTGTGAGTTTGTTCCGGTTGAGGTGTGAGTTTGTTCGGTGTTGAGTTTTTTGTTCTGTGAGTTTGTTCGGTGTGAGTGTGTTCCGGTGTGAGTTTTGTTCGGTGTGAGTTTGTTCCGGTGTGAGTTTGTTCCGGTGTGAGTTTGTTCCGTGTGTGAGTTTGTTCCGGTGTGAGTTTGTTCCGGTGTGAGTTGTTCTGGTGGTGAGTTTGTTCCGGTGTGAGTTTGTTGAGTTTGTTCTGGTGTGAGTTTGTTCCGGTGTGAGTTTGTTCTGGTGTGAGTTTGTTCTGTGAGTTTGTTCTGGTGTGAGTTTGTTCTGTGAGTTTGTTCTGGTGTGAGTTTGTTCTGGTGTGAGTTTGTTCTGGTGTTAGTTGAGTTTGTTCTGTGTTCTGGTTTGTTCTGGTGTGAGTTTGTTCTGGTTGAGTTTGTTCTGTGGTGTTGTGTGAGTTTGTTCTGGTGTGAGTTTGTTCTGTGAGTTTGTTCTGGTGTGAGTTTGTTCCGGTGTGAGTTTGTTCTGTGTGAGTTTGTTCTGGTGTGAGTTTGTTCTGGTGTAGTTTGTTCTGTGAGTTTGTTCCGGTGTAGTTTGTTCTGTGAGTTTGTTCTGTGAGTTTGTTCTGTGAGTTTGTTCTGGTGTGAGTTTGTTCTGGTGTGAGTTTGTTCCGGTGTGAGTTTGTTCCGGTGTGAGTTTGTCTCTGTTTGTTCCGGTTGAGTTTGTTGGTGTGGTGTGAGTTTGTTCCGGTGTGAGTTTGTTCCGGTGTGAGTTTGTTCCGGTGTGAGTTTGTTCCGGTGTGAGTTTGTTCCGGTGTGAGTTTAGTTTGGTGTGAGTTTTCGGTGTGAGTTTGTTCTGGTGTGAGTTTGTTCTGTGAGTTTGTTCTGGTGTGAGTTTGTTCTGTGAGTTTATTCTGGTGTGAGTCTGTTCTGGTCCTGGTTCTGGTTGTGCTCTGTGTGTCTTTCAGTAGCTGTTCCTTCTGTCTCCGCTCCCAAACGTTTGATGTAAATTGTCCATAAAAAGCTGTGGCACGTTCGACTGTTTCACATCCAAAAATAACCCAAACCCACAGCCGCCCACGGACGCTCCACAGACGTGAACTCAGAGGGAAACTCTTACCAAGTGTGGAGATTTGAAACTCCATCAACATGAATCTGTGTCCCTAGATACGAGATCTGCAGGTTTAAATTAAATATTACATCAGATATAACTTTAACTGAAGACAACTGTCGTAGTGACTTATTCTGAATCACAAAAACACTGGACACTGCTTCTGTTTCTGTTTGAATTTAGTGTTTTGGTTCAGTTCAGTGGTTTATCCAATCAGAAAGCAGAATGAGCTTTTGAATGTTTTTCGCTTTCTACCCTGTTATAATATTGAGACGTCATCCAAGCATGTTTGAGTAATTTAGTGATCTCATCTATATTTCCCTGTATTTGACCCATGCTTCAGTGTGTCTGGGTTAAACGTCTCAGGAGCAGTGGGCAGTGTTGGGAAGGTGACTTTTAAAATGTAATCCCCTACAGGTTACAGATTACATACCCCAAAATGTAGTTTGTAACATAATCCATTAAGTTACTTAAGGTGGGTAACGTAATCTGAATACTTTCAATTACTTGGTTTGCTGTAGAGAAGCTGTTTTATCTGTTAAAAGAAAATAAAAAGCCCAGACTTTCCTTAACCAAATTAAAAATGTTATTGATTGAAGAGGAGGAGACACGTCCACGCAGCATGGTTTAGTCCTTTTAAATCCTGTTTGAGACATGGTTTAGTCTTGGTTTAGACCTGGTTTAGTCCTGGTTTAGATCTGTTTATGTGTCAGGCAATGAGTGATTATCGAAAAAAAAAAGAAAAAAAAAGGGATATAACCTGAAATGTGAAAACAGGAAAACACCTCTGGTAATCCTTTATTTCAACCAATAACTGTTAATCAATTACCATCACTTAAACAGTAACTGTAATGATACAGTTACTCATAATTTGTACTCTGATTACGTAACTCCGGTACATGTAATCTGTTACTCCCCAACACTGGCAGTGGGACCCGGTCACACGCTGCTATTCCCACATGCCTCTATTTACACAGTTACGTCTAACCGGGAGAGGGGGACTTTCTCTCCGGCCTTTAGTCGGCTGCGTCACTGTGATGTATCGAGTTAGAAAATCAGCTTCTATATCATAATAAAATGAAATGTGAATGTACCAGACCAAATGTGGGGCCTTGTTTATGTCATTTTACTGATCTTCCCGATGCGGCACACAATTTCTCAGTCTGTAAAATCAATATAATCCTCATTTTCTCGCAGAAGTTTACTATGAAATCCTATTTGAAACATTTTTCTCTTGTTCTCCATGTCTACAGCATCTGAAACTGTGGATTTGGGAAGAAATATGAATTATTTCCTTAACTGCTGCCATGAACATCATCAACTCATGTCAGGTGTCATGTCAGCAGTGTTGGGAAGGTGACTTTTAAAATGTATTCCCCTACAGA